>NW_025960455.1:0-331758 GCF_023159225.1 Perognathus longimembris pacificus
GTGTACATGAAGCCCTGGGTTCAATTCCCCAGCACCACATATATAGAAAACGGCCAGAAGTGGCACTGTGGCTTAAGTGGCAGAGTGCTAGCCTTGAGCAAAAACAAAAAATAAGAAGCCAGGGACAGTGCTCAGGCCCTGAGTCAAAGGCCCAGGACTGGCCAAAAAAAAAAAAAAGCTAGAAGTAGAGGTGTGGTTCAAATGGCAGAGCAGCAGCCTTGGGATTAAAAAGTTAGAAGACAGCACCCTGAGCAGGTCCAGTATCAGCACAGGTATGGGGGCATGGGTGTATACACACATGCGCACATGCACACACACACACACACACACACACACACACACACACACACACACACACACACACACCACTTGAGCAACCCAATGAGAGTTCAGGAGACAAAAGTGGAGAACATGCTACCAATGTCAAATTCATCATGTCATACATTTCTAAGATGAAAAATATTCCCAAGCTGAAACTCCCATGAAGCTAACCTGGTGCATAGGAAGCCTGTAATATTTAGCTAAAGAAAGAAAGAAATGTCACCTTAGTGAGACCTCAGAGTCATCTTTGTGGAATTTCTGAGCATGTGTGGTGCTGAGATTAGTTCTAACAGCCTCATACATGCTCCTTGAGTGCTTTACCCCTGAGCTACTTCTCAGCCCCAGAATTAATTCCAAGTCCCTTCCTAGGCCTGACATTTTGTATGACAGTTAAAACAGGATGTTACAAGGTAGCACAGGCCAGCTTAGTGCTTGCTCTATTGGTCAGGCTAGCCTTGAACTCCTGACGTAGATCCATCTGCCTCAGCTTTCTGAGGGCTCGGATTATAGGAATGTACCACCATGCCAGGTATCTTTTTGTTAATAGTTGAAAAGCTTATGTAGAGGGTCTCTAGTAGTCCAAAACCAGTGGAAAAGCTCAAGTAGATGAATTGTATTTTATCCATGCCTTACTTAACAGTTTGCATGCAATGGTTCAGGCACAAATGTTTGTCAATCACATGACATACAAGAGGTGATTAACATTTCATATTGCAATGATTATAAACAGCTTAAGTAGTCAGACATTCCCACCTCATTTCTTTTTAACCTTAGAATTCTCTACTCAGTGTATCTTCTAGCTGTTACTTATTTGTTATTGGACCAGTTCTTGGAACCCAGACTGAGTGAGAGATACATTGAAGAAGTTTAGTAGGTGAATGTTCTGGTAAATTATAGCTGTAGGTGAGTGATAAAATTAGAACAGAGCAATGAAAGAAGCTTAACTGTGCTGCAGTTATTGGAGAGATCTTAGCAGATAACATTTGGGATATATGAAACTTGCATGTGTCCTAGTAGTCTTGAATTTAGGCAAGAGACTAAGCCTTTCTTAATCATTAGAAGAGGATTACTCTCAGGTGGAACTCAACTGTAAGCCATTAGCAGCTATCTTTCTCAAGCACTGGGAATGGACACCCTATGCAAACAAATAACTGGGCATTTGCCAGAGTCTAAAGTTAGTAAAATCTACTTTATAAATTACATTAGACATAAAAAAGGAAAGTTATTTGTGAAAAGAGAAATAAAATGGGGTGTTTTAATCTCTTATAATAGGAATATTTTTCATTTAAAAATGTGTAATAAAACATTACAGAAATACCATATCCCCTCAAATATGTAATATCTGTCTTAATTAGACTTGTTGAGTAAACACAACATGCTCTGAAATTGTACTTATATTAAAATTTCCTCAAAGACAATAAGTTTAAGTGAAAAAGAGTATTAGAGAACAGAGTGCTAGTGAGACACACCTGTAACCCTAGCTACTCAGACAGCTGAGATCTGAAGATCGAGGTTCAAAGCCAGCTCAGGCAGGAAAGTCTATGAGACTCTTATCTCCAATGAGCTCCAAAAACAGTCAGCGATAAAGCTGTGAGTCAAGTGAAAGAGCACTAGCATAAAAAAAATCTCATGGACAGGACCGAGGCTCTAGATTCAAGTTCCAGGACTGGCACCCCCCCCCCCAAATAAAAAGTCAAAACAAAAAATTCCAAGTATCAGAGGTTTTCTTACTTCATGGTATTATATATTTCCAATTCTTTGTCTGAAAGGTCCTTTTTCAAATTTCCCAAATGAAATGGATTTTGAAAAGTAGACTTATTTTTAGTGATCTGAAAAATAGTGTTTTAAAAGCAGATCAGTTTATATCTAATAATAAAATCTTATATCTAAGAATATAAATGATTAAGAAATGAAAAACCTCTGTAAGAGAAGCAATTACTATTTTGTGATGCTTCCTTTAAACATTATTTATGCTAATTTACCTCTTGATTTAACCATTGTTAACAAGAATCCAAAGGCCATGTTATGGATGTCAGAATATTCCCTGAAAGCTTCCTATTAGAGCTATTAGCCATTATGAAATTTGAATGTATGCTTGCTTTCTTTCCCAGTAGTCTAAATACCTGAAAATCATGATCTATGTCAGTCGTTGTTAGTTTTGAATAGCACAGTCTTTCACCCTTAGTAGGGATCCAATCAACATTTGTTGAATTGCTATACTTACAGGTTAATTCAGTTTCTCTTGGGAACTATTCCAGTTTGGTTTTGTGTTTGTTTGTTTTGTTTTGTTTTGTTTTTTGCAAGTCCTAGGGCAGGACCTGGTTTCTGCTCTAGGAGGGAGGCCTGAGCCTCTCTGTGCTCAAGGCTAACACTCTACCACTTGAGCCACAGCATCACTTCCGGATTTGTCTGAGTAGTTTATTGGAGAGAAGGTTCACGTACTTTCCTTCCTGGGCTGGCTTTGAACCAGGATATTCAGATCTCAGCCTCCTGAATGACTAGATTACAGACATGAGTCACCAGCACTATGCTTGTTTTCTTTTCCTTAAGTCTGCACACACGCACAAAGTGAAAAAGGACTAGAGGTACAGCTCAGTGGTATATGGGATTTGCCTAGCAAAGTGTGAGACATTAGATTTGATGTCAGCTTTGAAAAATGAAATAAAATTACAAATGAAAGAGGTTTAATAAAGTGCTTTTATAAGTACAGATTTATACCCTAAATGAGGTCTTGAGTACTACTTTCTATAGAAGAACTAATTTCTATTTATGACTACATTAAAATTCATGGATTTAAGCAAGACACATCTAAAAAAACAAAGAAATTCTTCCTATTGTCTAACATACACTACCCTTAAAAAATGTAACAGTATAATTTTTATGAGAATGTAGGAAAAGAAAAACCGAGGCTTAAGACTCTAGCTTAATATCTCACGAGGAAGACGGGGCTCTTAAAATTTGATTTTTTTTTCCAGTCCTGAGGCTTTGCCAGGTCTGGGCACTGTCCCTGCTTCTCTTGTTCAAGGCTAGTACTCTACCACTTGAGCCACAGTGCCACTTCTGGCTTTTTATGTTTTTGTGGTGTTGAGGAATCCAAACCAGGGCTTAATGCACTCTACCACTAAGCCACAGTCCCAGCCCCTTGACAATTTTATAACCTCCAAATGTACTGAAATATTAAGAGCCTGGCACCAATGGCTCATGCCTGTAATCCTAGCTACTCAGAAGCCTGAGATCTGAGAATCTTGGTTCAAAGCCGGCCCGGGCAGGAAAGTCCATGACATTCTTATCTTCAGTTAGCTAACCACCAGAAAACCAGAAATGGTACCATGGGCCAAGTGGTAGAGCACTAGCCTTGAGCTGAAGAGGTCAGGGACAGCGGCCAGGCACAGAGTTCCAGCCCCACAAATGACCAATCAATCAACAAACAAGAAAATAAATAAATACTAAGAAAAAAATGATCAATAATGATTTTTTAATAAATCCTTCAAATCACTGAATTATCTCCTCTCATAAATTAGGGTATTTTAAAATTGAGGCTTAAACCAATTTGGAATGGCCATTTGGCTCTATACTTGACTATACAGTGTTCCTACTTTTCTTTTGTTTTCCCTTAAGTGCTAGTAATCATACCCAGAGCTTTATACCTGCTAGACAACTGCTTTAGCAGTGAATTACATCTCCATCCCTCATGTTTAAATTTTTTTTTTGCCAGTCCTGGAGCTTGAACTCAGGGCCTGAGCACCATCCTTGGCTTTTCTTTTTACCTCAAGGCTAGCACTCTACCACTTGAGCCACAGCACCACTTCTGGCGTTTTCTGTGTTTGTGGTACCCAGGGCTTCATGCATGTTAGGCAAGCACTCTACCACTAGGCCAAATTCCTTGCTGTTTAAATTTTTTATCTGAAGCTAAGCACTAGTGGCTCATGCCTGTAATCCTAGCTGCTCAGGAGGCTGAGACTAAGATTATAGTTCTAAGCTTGACTGGAAGTAAAAGGCTATTGAGGCTGTTCCCACTTAGCCAGCAAAAAACAAAGCTGGAGGCATGACTCAAGTTGAATATAAGCTATAAGCAAGAAACCAAGAAAGCATTAAGTACCTGAGTTCAAATCCTAGTACCCTCCCATACACACACACACACACACACACACCACACACACACATTACTTGACACTAATTTTGCTTACAGGGGACAATGAATTCTGAATATATCTCCTAAACTATAGTCCATTTTTTTCTATCAGTTCTGCGAAAACAGTATTTTCTGTGGAAAAAAAAAATAATTGTCTAGTCATTCTTGCCAACCACAAAAGCATTATCTAGCAAGTTAATAATCATAAGACACAAAGAAGACAAAAATCATTATTCCATGTTTAAAATATAATACTTTTATGAAAAATGTATAACACAATTCTGTTAAAGTGTGCCCAAACACCTAGATCTATAGCTAGCTGTATTGAAAACCTACTATATAAATGAAGTAGATTATTCTGGATAAACTGTCGATGAACAAAGTATCTGCAGATAACCCATCTATAAATACAGATACTACGTTATAGATACAAGTATATGTAGCACTTTGTTAGAACCAGATATGTCGAAGAAATGAGCTAGACAGTTAAAGCTAACTAGAAATTATTGTCTGATAACTGGTATCCCATTTACATCTTCCATCATGTCACAGAGTGTGAGAAAAATGCCTCTCATACCTTTAAGTTTTGAGATGTTTCAGACTTTGGATAATGACAGAATTTCCTACTGTTAAATGAAAGAAAACAAATAATAAATTCTCTCCTCCCCCAAATTTCCAAATATTATTTCTGTTGTAGTAAGTTCAGATTCTGTATTAAGAACAAAAAAAGGTATCTGTTCCATTTCAATGCATTTAATTTGCATCCATGGAGAGAAGCTTGCCTTGAGTCTTTAAATGAGCATTTAAAATACTCCATTTGCCAGTGTGCCTTATTAGGCTTTGGTGTCAGATTTACCATTCTGTTCTGTGCTGCTATAAAATCCTTCTTTTCTCTAAATAATAAGTGTGTGTGTGTGTGTGTGTGTATGCACACTCAGGAACGCATGCTGAGAATGGATTCTGAGGCCTAGGGAATGCTAGGCAAGTAGATTATCTCTACTACTAACCTATAGTTGCAGTTCAACAGTTCTTAACATTAGGACTAATACTAATTGTTTATTATTAGGAAGAAATATTTGAATTTTATCAACATAGTTCCACATTTATTTTCCTATCAAAGATAAACTAAAAAGAAAGTAAAGAGGGATGAAGAGGAAGAAGAAGCGAAGGAGAGAAGCAGAATGTCCACAGATCAGAACAGCTACCTTCACACTTGATTCTCATGTTTTTCCAGTTTAAATGATGTGAAACTCTGTTTCATTTTAAGGAATCAATACCTCTGAACAAAATGTTCTTAGTAAAGTCTTTATTGGAATTTAACCAAATAAAATGTGAGAGACAAGTGAGTGCAATGGATTCGCAAGCCCATACTTAATACTGCATTATAATCTATTTCCTCCCAAAGTTTTTTGGATTTAACAAAGCATCTTCATGTCTCTCTTCTAAGAAAACAGTGTTACAGTTATACTTTTGAGGGTAGGTTACCACATTAGAGAAATGAAAGTCCACTCCAGCTCTTTCCTTCAACCTAAATGAAGAAGCATTGAGGTAGAAGAGGTGAGACTAGATTTCCCAGTTGTCACACAAAGTGTATTGATGAAGAAAGACCAAAAGATTGTGTATCATGGTACTCGAATAGAAGTAAATCAGAATGCAGTATTTACTTCCACATTATAAGTATGAGGGACAAATCACTTTTACTTGGCTACTAAAGTATCTTATTTCAAAGAGTTTTATATCTTTTTAATCAGAAAAACATCCTTGCTTCTCCCTTTTTTTTAATCAAGAGAAGAACAGAGAATACCTAGCAATGGAAGGTTCAGGAACTTGAAGCTCAATGAGATCTAAGGCTTATTACATGAACTCAAATGGGGAAGACTAAGTGAAAAATTAGCCACTCCTTGCTAATCCCTGGAAGTGGACTTCACGTGTACTAGTTCTGTGTGTGTGTGTGTGTATGTGTGACTGTATGCATGTGCATGTGTATGTGTGTGTGGTGCACATGTGTATGCATGTATGTCACAGGGATTGCTATCAGGGCCTGAGCGCTGTCCTTGAGGTTTTGTGCTAAAGGCTAGCATTTTTCCACCTGAGTCACAGCTCCACTTCCAGCTCTTTTGGGGGGTGGTTAAGTGGAGATCAGAATTCCCTGCCTAAGCTGGCTAAGAACTGTGATCCTCAGAACTCAGCTTCTTGAGTAGCTGTGATTATTGGCATAATCTGTTGGTTCACAGCTGGGTTCTTCCATTTCAGGGAAGTAATGCTTTATACAAGGGAAGACTGTCAGTCCTGCATCGCTTTTTACTTTATTTCAGTCCTCATGAGGCAGCTGTTGTTTCATTAATTCATTTTACAATGGCTTCATTATATTGTTTTTGTATCAACAGACCTCCTGTTATGGTTTTCTTCAAATCTGGGTAACACAACTGCAATATAGCATTCAGTGGATGACTTTTCATGAAGAATAGATGGCTAGTGCAGAAGGTTTCCATTCACTTCCATCAGCCATTCTCTAGGAAACACACACCTATACTTGCTGTCCTCTTCATTTGGACAGCAGATTTTGCACAGAGGCAAAAGTTTTCTTTAAAATTGTGTGCCTCTTAGCTAATATTTCATTGAGGAGCTTTGCATCTGTGTTCATTAGTGATATTAGTCTGTACTTCTCTTTTTTTGTTGGGTCTTTGTCTGGTTTGGGGATGAGTATAATATTAGCTTCATAGAATGAGTTTGGGATTTCTCCCTCTGTTTCTATTTCGCGGAAGAGTTTGAGGTGTATTGGTATTAGCTCCTCACTAAAGGAATTTGTTGGTGAATCCATCTGGGCCTGGGCTTTTCTTTGTTGGGAGGCTCTTGATTACCCCCTGTATTTCGCTGTAAGCTATTGGTTTATTTAGTTGATTTATTTCTTCTTGGTTCAGTTTGGGGAGTTTATACTTCTCTAAGAATTGATCCATTTCTGTAAAATTGTTTTTTAGTGAGTAGAGGTTCGGGAAATAGTTCCATATGATTATTTGAATATTGTGTGTATTTGTTGTAATTTTTCCGGTGGAGTCCCTGGTTTTACGTATATGAGTCTCTTCTCTTCTTTTTTTTTGTAAGTCTTGCGAGGGGTCTGTCGATTTTATTTATTTTCTCAAAGAACCAGCTTTTAGTCTTATTTATTTGTTGAATGGTCTACTTCCATTCAGATTTATCTCTTCTTTAATCTTTGTGATCTCTCGCCTCCTAGTCATTTTGGATTTGATCATTTCTTGTTTCTCCAGTTGTTTTGGTTTCATCATGAGCTTATTTACCTGCTCTGCTTCCATTCTTTTAATGTGAGTGCTGAGAGCAATGATCTTGCCCCTCAGTACTACTTTAGCTGTATCCCATAGGTTCCTTTGTGATGCATTTTCATTGTCATTGTGGCTTATGAATTCATTAATTTCATCTTTAATTTGGTCTGTGCCGCAAGTGTTAGATAACAGTGAGGGGTTTAGCCTCCAAGAATGTGTATAGCCTCTGTGGTAACCATTGTTATTGAGGGTTACCTTTATTCCACTGTGGTCAGATATAATACATGGGATGACGTCAATACTTTTGTATTTGCTGAGGTTCTTCATGTGGGCTATGACATGGTGTATTTTAGAGTACGATCCATGGGCTGCTGAGAAGAAGGTGTATTGGGTTTCTGTAGGGTGGAAGATTCTGTATATATCTGTCAGATTCATTTGGGATATGGTGTTAGTTAGGTCCTCAGCTCCCTTGCTAATCCTCTGTGTGTTGGATCTGTCTCTTGGAAAGAGTGGGGTATTAAAGTCACCCACTATGATTTTGTTTGCATCTATCTTGTTCTGTAGTTCTGTGAGAATTTGCTTGACATATGTAGGGCCTCTTTTATTCAGTGAGTATACATTTATCACCGTGATGTCTTAGTTCTGGATTTTTCCTTGTATTAAAATGTAGTGTCCTTCTTTGTCTTTTTGAGTTGATTTTAATGAGAAGTCCAGCTTGTCTGAGATCAAGATGGCTACTCCTGCCGTTTTGGTAGGTGCATTTGCTTGGAAGATCTTGCTCCATCCTTTCATTCAGAGCCTGTTATTATCCCTTGCTGTAAGATGGGTCTCTTGTAGACAACAGATGGCAAGTTTTTGTTTGTGGATTCACTCAGCCAGTCTTCTCCTCTTTATCAGAGAGTTTATACCATTTATATTCAAAGAGATCAAGGATAAGAGTGTTTTTTCCCCTTCCATTTTCCTCTTAGGCTGTTTTTCGTCTCTTTTTTTTTTTTCTTGTCTTTAGTAAGCTGCTCTTTCTGTTGGGTTCTGGCTATTGTAGTTTCTTTCTGTTTCTGTCTTTGTGTCCTGTACGATTTCTGTTGGGTGGGGTTCCCCTCTTAGAATTCTCTGTACGGCTGGTTTTTTATTCACTTACTCCTTTAGATCCTCTTTGCTATGGAAAGATCTGGTTTTTCCCTCAAACATGAACTCTAGCTTCGCTGGATATTTTATTCTGGGTTAGCAATTGTTGGCCTGTAGGACTTGGATGGTGTTCTTCCATTCTCTTCGAGCGTGGTAGGTTTGTGTGGAGAGGTCTTCTGTTAGTTGGATCCTTTTCCCATTGTAATAAATTTCTTTCTTTGCTTTGGCTGCATTCAATATTTGGTCTTTATTCTTGAGATCTGTAGTCTTGATTATTATGTGCCTGGGTGAGGATTTTCTAGGGTCTGGTCCTATAGGCTTTGGTTACCTGGGTGAGGTCCTTTCTGAGATTGGGGAAATTTTCTGTAATCACTTTATTGAAAATATGTTGAAGCCCACTGCTCTGGTATTCAGTTCCTTCTTCTATTCCAATTATGCACAGATTATATCTCTTGTCTTTGTCCACTAGCTCCTGGATTAGTCTGCTCCAGAGCTTTACCATTTGTTGGAGTGTGGTAATTTTCTGGTCCTTGTCGGCTGCATCATCGTCCACGAGAGAGATTCTGGCTTCAATATGGTCAATTCTTTGTGCTCTGGATTCAAGTGTGGCGTTTATGGATGCCAGAGAGCTATTTATGGTTGCCAGATCAGCTCTGATCGTGGAAATTTCTTCCTTTAAAGAGTTGTATTTTAAACCTATTTTTTTTCGTTCATTTAGTTTCTCAGGATTTTAAGGTCTTCTTTAATGGAGGTTTGCACTGTATCCATTTTTGCTTCCATTTTTTTTCTTGGCTTCCTGAATGTCCTTCAAGACTTCCATTGCAAACTCCAGGAATTGTTTTCTGATTTCATTTCTGAGGCTTTCCACCATTTCTGATATCATAGCCTCAGTTGCTTTTTTATTCTCCATCTCCTCTTTGGATTCCTGAGTAACATGGTGAAAAATACATTTTAAGCCAGTGGCCAGTGGCTCATGCTTGTTGTCATCCTAGCTACTCAGGGAGCTGAGATATGAGCATCATGGTTTGAGGCCAGCTCAAGTAGGAAACTCTTGAGACCCTTTTCTCCAATAAACTACTGAAAAAAGCCAGAATCAACAATGTGGCTCAAAGTGCTTCAAGCAAAAGAAGCTCAGGGACACAGTATAGGCCTAGAGTTCAAGTCCCAAGATTGGATAAAACATTTTGAAAAACAAAGGTTTTGTAGGGAAGCGACAAGAGAGTAAAGGGAACTCAATGTAGGAAATAATCTCTATTGAAATACAAAATCAAATTGTATTTAGAATATCAGAAAAGTCCAGAGTATAAATTAACTTGTACAGATATGACCCATTGGACTCCAAGATGGTGGACCTGGTCTTTACTGACACTGATTATTCATGCCATAGAGAATAAACCACTGGGTACAATATTGCTGTGCAAAAATCATCTCCTAATGCCACGATTACACAGGAAATTTATTACAGGACAGTCTTCTTGCTCCTTTGTGAAAGATACAGAGCAGATTGAAATGAACAAGACTCTAACTTTATTTTTTTTAATTTACAAGCTGGGCAGTGGTGGCTCCCCCTTGAAATCATAGCTACTGAGAAAGCTGAGATCTTAGGATCATGGTACAAAGCCAGCATAGGCAGGAAAGTCTCTGAGACTCATATCTCCAATAAGCCAGCACAAAGGCAGAAGTGGGGCTGTGGCTCAAGGGGCAGAGCACCAGCCTTGTGTGACAAAGCAAAGAGAAGGTGCCCAGGTGATGAGTTGAAGCCCCAGTACTGACACCAATTTGTCTGCTGTTTTTTAATTTCTATCTTTCGTGCCTAAATGCACAAATGGAAAGCAAAATAAAAACAGTTGAACAACAGCAGCAAAAAGACATTGTCTGGAACATTAGATTCATGGAGATGATAATTGTAAGAGGTTTTGAACTATACAACCTGATGATGGAGACCCCCATGCATTATTCGGGAAGAAGAGAGAACTTTATTCAGCCGAACAGCTGGCCTGCTTCTAAATACAAGGCTCATGTTGCATGCCTGATGCTGCCTTACCTAGCACATGGGGTGGGAGGTGTTTCCAGGTGGATTAGGGCATGTCCAGGCAGATTAGGGTGTGACTGAAGAGGGAGGGGTAACTGCCTCCAGGTGTGCCAATCACGTAGGTAACTGGATGGAGATTTAAAACAGTACCTTACAGTAATAACACTGAAAAAATATGCCTTTTTTATAAATTTATTTTTGTTATGTACATATATTTAATGTAACATGAATATTTGAAATGAATGAAATGAATGAAATGAATGAAAATTTATAGTAAAAATGTATAGTAAAAATTTATAGTAAAAATGAACCAAGCCTGGCACTGGTGGTTCTTGCTTGTAATCCCAGTTAATCAGGAGGCTGAGATCTGATGATCAAATTTTGAAGCCAGGCAGGCAGGAATGTCTGTGAGGGAATTATCCCCAAGAAACTCTTGAGAAAACATTCTAGAATTCTTAGAATCCTGGCTCTTTAAGAAGTCTAAGAGCTGAAGATTATTGTTCAAACCCAAACAGGGCTAAAAATCTGTGTGACCTTGGAGGATACGGAAATTAGTGTTGTGCCTCAAGTGGTAGCAATAGCCTTGAAATAAACAGCCCAGGTATAGACCTCAGGCCGCCCCAAAACCAATCCCAGTTCAGTTCAAATTAAAAAGGGAAGGAAGGAATGGAAGAAGGCCACCAGGAAAGAAAGGAGGAAGAAAGTGATGAAATAAGAAGGAAGGAAGGGAAAGAAATGCAGAGACAGAATTTCCAGAATCTCCTCCCTCAAACCCCATAACATCTAGAATCCTAGCTACACCTAAAGTCTGAAATCTGAGGATCATAGTGTTATGCCCAAGTCACAGAACCCCCCCAAGAAGACAACCAAGAGCCAGATGTTCCGAAATGCAAAAGCAAGGCTTTTATTCAAGCAGGCTGCAGCTTGGGTCTCGTCCCATTCACCGACACAGCTGTGATAGGGAGAAGGACCCTGAGGTTGAATTTCACAGGGTTTATAAAGGCAAAAAACACAAAGTTACAGCAACCAGATGTTCAAGCAAGATTAGGGATCGAGCACAATTCTGATTGGCTCACGGGTAAAAACATTCCAGGGTGGACAGAAGTTACCAAAACAGTCCTTCGGTTGTCTGGGTTGTGACAACCTGCCCGGCTACATGGAGTATTTGGCAGCCTGAGTGGGCTCACAGTGCTTGTTTATCTTTGGCCAGCATGGCCATTTCTCAGAGCTTGTGTAGGCCCAAGGTTACAGACACAGAGTAGGGCCTGGCTGACTTTAAGATAGATTTGTTTAAGGAATTTACAGCTTCAACAGTTTCAGTGCAAATGTTGTGCCAAGTCGCGAAACCACCACCAAGAAGACCACCAAGACTCAGACATTCCGAAATGCAAAAGCAAGGCAAGGCTTTATTTAAGCGAGCTGCAACTCGGGTCTCGTCCTACCCACTGACACAGCGGAGGTTAGGAGGGAGCCCCAAGCTGTGATTACACAGGGCTTACAAAGGCAAAAAACAAAGTTACAACAGTCAGGTGTTCAAGCAAGATTAGGACACAGGTACAAATCTGATTGGCTCAGGGTTCGAGGCACTCTAGGGGTGGTTAGAGTTAAGCATTCCCAGTGGTTAGAGGTCTTGACCGACTGGGCCCTAATAAGCTTGTCCTGGGTTTGCACACTGGGCCTACTTATCTCAGGTTCACGTGGTAAAGTGGGGTTCACGTGGTAAAGTGGGACCTGACTGCAAAGTCTGGAACTTCACTTCCCCCTTTTTCTTTTTGGTACCTAGGGAGCCAATCATGGCTCCATTCTGTCCATTTCAATGGTTTGCATGTCTAGGGGATGATATAGAGATAAGGCATGGGCCAATAGGGCCCAATGTAGTAACCAAAGGGCCTGTCACCATTTCTACCATTTCTCACAAGTACAGTCTCTGTACTTCTGTTTTGCATGCCTCTAGTTTATCCTGCCTCAGGTCCCTTGGTTTTAAAGGGGGGCTGATGGGTGAAGATCATCCATCTTCTGTAACTTCTTCAGGCTGACTCAGGGGCGTTGACCTTACCTAGCCCGGAACCTATAACCTTAGTCTACTTCACCAAGTGACTGCAGGATTACTGTAAACTGAAAATTAACTTTCAGCTATACAGACTTACCATTAGCTGTATAGTGTTTAGTATCCAAATGTAAGCAACAAAATAATACATAAACTTCTCAGCTGTGCTCTTAGGGTCGGGTGACTATACCCATATTCCTGAGCAAGCCCCAAACTACCTAAAATAAGGGGGTCACCTCACTTTGGAGTGAGCTGCCAAAATAACATCAACATTAGCCTGGGTAGCAGGGAAAGAAGGCAAAAAGAAAATTACAACAATATTCAGCCTAACTTTCTTTTCTTGAGGTGAAGGCAAAGCGGCTGAGTTGGGTGCTTGGAGACCTCCCATGTTCCATCATGGTAGTCGTCGTCCAGGGCAAAGGGGTCAGCTAGCCTGGCATGGAAGCAATGAACCCAAGTGGCGATGCTGTCTAGGGTCCCTTCCACTGTGGTTCTAAGGATTTGGGGTTATGCCTTCCGACGAAGACCCAGTACCCTGGTCTGAACGAATGGGGGGTAAGGACAGAAGCAGAATCATATAATGCCTTAAGTTGGCGTCACATATTCTTGTGCACAAGCTGCAATTGAGTTTACACAAAAATTCAGCATCATCCAAATCAGCAAGCAATTAGTTAAGGTCTCTTTTAGAGTCCGATTCATTCTCTCTACCTGTCCTGAACTCTGGGGTCTATAAGTACAATGCAATTTCCAATCCGTCCCCAGTGCAGCGGCTATTCCCTGACTTACTTTTGAGACGAAGGCCGGTCCGTTGTCCGACCCAATGGTGGATGGGAAGCCATACCTGGGTAGGATTTCTTCGAGGATCTTCTTAGCCACTACATTCACGATCTCATGCTTTGTTGGATAGGCTTCAACCCATCCTGAAAAGATGTCTACAAAAACTAGCAAATATTTGTAATTTCTGTGAAATCTACTTCCCAATACATGCCTGGCCTATTCCCACAGAGGCGAGCTCCTTTAGTAATCTGTTGATTGGGGGCATTGGTAAACTGACAGGCCTTGCAATTTTTAACAATATCTTCAATAAGTTGATCTCCTTGTCTAATTTTCACATTGGAGTGTAAGAGCAAGTCCTGCATTCTTTGGGTTCCCATATGAGAAACTTGGTGGATTCTCTTAAGGATCCCCTTACCCATCCCTTGAGCTGCCCTAATTCTCTTCCGTTACTGTGTCCTGGTTGCTGGGCATGTTGCTGCAGGGTTATATGATTTCCCTCTGGGTTTCAGCCCTGCTTTGATCTGACACATCTTTTCCCATGTGTTATATGTCTGTTCTCCTACTTTCTTTGACATTGAAAAAATAAAATCTGCGTGTTTGTTACCCATTGATTTTCAGCACTGCTGCTATATGACATGCATTTCAAACATTAATCATGGAGAAATCAAATAAGTTCTTGAATGTTCAATTAACCTATTTGTATTAATTTATCTAAAGAACAGAAAAAAATTTTAGTTTGAAAGATGTTGGAAGCCAGGCACCTGTGGCTCACCCTGTCATCCCAGCTACTCAGGGGGTGAGATTTGAGGATCATGGTTTGAAGCCAGCCTGGACAGGCAAATCTGTAAGGCTCTTATCTCCAGATAACCAGCAAAATACCAGACCTGGAGCTGTGGCTCAAGTAGTAGAGTGCACACCTTATGTGAAAAAGCTAGGTGACAGTGTCCAGTCTTAGAGTTCAAGCCCCAGTACTGGTACATAACCAAAAAGAAAAAGAAAAAAGAAAACCCAAACCAAACCAAACAAACAAAAAAACTTTGTTGTGATAATATGAAACAATTGCATGGCAGAGCTCTATGATTTGGTTTTCCCCCTATTTTATTTATTCTATGTTTCTGTGACTGGATTGTATCTAAGAAGCTTCTTAGTAAAGTTGGAAAATAAATAGGTTACATTTTTCCAGCCAAAAATTGAGGAATTGCCATTATTGTGGATCTAGATAGCCAAGAAAACACTCTGTTCATGAAGATTCATTCCAACAAGTTGCAGAGAGCAGCCCTAGGCTGGTTCTTCTCAGCTGGTTCTGGACCCCACTTTAAGGAGGCTCTCAGAGGACCTGCTTGGGATTCCAGAACTATTATTGAAAAGCTGTAGGTACAGTTCTATAGCTGTTCTCCCGTTACAATGTTTAAAATATGTGAAAATGCAAATGAAAGATCCAGGCATGGAAACTAATAATATTTCTGCAATTCCAGTTATTCAGGAGGCTAAGATGCGAGGATCAAGATTTGAATCCACCTCAGGCAAGAAAGCCACTGAGACAGTTAACTCTAGTTAACCAGCACAGAAACTGGAAATGGAGGTGTGTCTTAAGTGGTAAAGCACCAGCCTTGAACAAAAAAAAAGCTAAGGGATAGAGCCTAGGCCATCAGTTCAGGCCCCAATAATGGCATAAAAATCAATCAACCATTGCAAAAATAAAGTTGAAGCATAAACGATGATTTCTGCTGGAGGAGAGTCAGACAGTAGCAATAAAAGTTAGCTGAAAAATTCCAATTCCCTGTGAGCTTTTGTATCTAACATTGAACAAATTCCCACTGAAGAAAATATTCCAGAGATGGGAGTGAATAAATTGTTGCTTAATGTGGTAGACTGTTGCTGTCTATTTATGTAATTAAAATGCAAAGGAAATGCTTTTACCATTAGAAAATGTTCAGTAAATATCCATGCCTATGTATCATTTTAGAAACCTATGAATCTAGCTTATCACTACATTCTACTAAAAGTGGATCAAACAATACAGATGATATAATTTCACATATATAAGGTTTTCCCTGGCTTCAATGGCTCCCACCTGCAATCCCACCTACTCAGGAAACAGATCTGAGGTTCATGGTTCAAAACCAGCCTGATCCATGAGACTCTTATGCCTAATTAACCAGCATAAAGCCAGAAATGGAGGTGTGGCTCAAGAGGTACAGTCCCAGCCTTGAGCAGAAGAGCTCAGGGACAGCTCCCAGGTCTTGAGTTCAAGCTCCAAAGCCAACAAAACAAACTATCTTACATGAAATCAGGCCAGGTTAAACAGAACTACACATGAAATGAGGCCATGGGATGGCCATTCCTTCAAAGCACTGGGAAAGATAAAGGGCAGCCTCCTTCCAGCATTCTCCCACTCTCATCCCAGTCTGCTGTTGGGCTGGCATCACCCCATGACCTTTCTCGTGCTCAGCGTGTGACTTATTTGGTTCACAGGATGTGGTGAGATCCCTGGAGCAGCAGTTCACCCACATGATGCAGGCCAAGTTCTCTGTGCTGGTGGACGAGCTGTACAGTCCCGAGCGACTCTTACCTGAGAGGAGTGATGCCCAGATTCTCTTCATGTCCAAGTAAGTGCATGCTGGCCTGTAATCCCAGCTACCCAAGAAGCTGAGATAGAAGGATCTCGGGGTGAAGCTATTGTGGGCAGAAAAGTCTGGATGACTCTTATTTCCAATAAACCAGCAAAAGGCTGGAAATGAGGGGTGTGGTTCAACTGGTAGAGCATCTTCCTCTAGTGAAAAAAACCAGGCTATAATGGGAGACCCTGAATTCAAGTCCCAGTTCTGGCACATAAATTGTACTTGCAGCATGGTGCTGGTGGCTCATGCTTCTAGTTCTAGCTACTTAGGAAGCTGAGTAATGTTTGTGAGCCTCTTATCTCCAGTTAACCAACAAAAAAGCCAGATGTAGAGCTATAGCTCAAATAATAGAGGACTACCCTTGAGCACAAAAGCTCAGAAACACTGCTCAGGCCCAGAGTTCAAGCCCCAGGCCCAGCAAACACACACACACACACACACACACACACACACACACACACACACACAATTGCACTTGCCCTTGATAAACTCTTGCTATTAACAAATGAAAACTACTTTTTTCTATAGCTTAAGTTCCACAGATATTCGGGTTTTTTGGTTTTTTTTTTTTTGTTTGTTTGTTTTTTTGCCACTCCTGGGGCTTCAACTCAGGGAGTTGTCTCTGAACTTCTTTTGCTCAAAGCTAGTGTCCTACCACTTTATCCACAACACCATTTCTGGCTTTTTCTGTTTATGTGGTAATGAAGACTTAATCCATGACTTCATGCATGCTAGGCAAGCATTCCACCACTAAGCCACATTCCCAGCAACAGGATCAATTTTTAAAAATTATACATTATTTTGTTTTCTTCTCAAGGCATGTCCCACAGGGTGGTATGAAAAACTCTTTTCTTTTTCTTTATTTCTTTTTTCTTTTTTGCCTGTCCTCAGGCTTGAACTCAGGACCTGGGCGTTTCCCCTGAGCTTTTTCACTGAAGGCTGGCATGCTATACCACTTGAGCCACAACTCCACTTCCTGCTTTTTTCTGGTTAATTGGAATGAGTTCCGTGGATTTTCCTGCCTGGGCTGGGTCTGACTGTGCTGGACCTTGAACTCGGGCCTGGGTGACATCCCTTTGAGCTTTTGTGTTCAAGGCTGGGGCTCTACCACTTGAGCTACAGCACCACTTCTGGCTTTTTGGTGGTTAATTGGAGATCAGAGTCACAAACTTTGCTGCCCAGCCTGGTTTTGAACCACAATCCTCAGATCTTAGCCTCCCGAGTAGCTCAGATTGTCTTTTTTTAAATAAAATTGCTTGGCTAATTATTATTTTTACTCCATCTAAAATGTCTCCTGCCTTCTCTTTCCAAAGACATGGTCAAAGTTGCCTTACAAACAAAAAAACCACCCTTTTACTTCAGTGGGGCTCTATGTTCCCCCAAATTAAAATCAACAGATTTTCTTCTTTAAGAGTTGAGAAGGCATATGGAGGAAATTCTTTTCTGGAGCTGGAGCAAAAGTCATCTGCTTTATTAGGTTTTTGGTTCCCATATTGTTAGCTGTTGTTTTCCAATTGTTTTCCTAAATATTCATCTCAGATCTTGACTTGCAAACAAGTTGTTCTTTTTGTGCTGGCACCATACTAGGATTTGAACTCAAGGCCTTGTGTTCTCTTACTTAGCTTTTGTGCTCAAGGTTGGAGTTCTACTTCTTGAACCACATCTCCTTACAGCTTTTTCCTGGTTAATTGCACATAAGCCATCACCTACACTGTCCTGCCTGGGCTGGGTTTGAACCAGGATCCTCAGATATTAGCCTCCTGAGTAGGTGGGATTCCAGACATGAGCAACAAGTGCCCAGCTTTCTGTTTGTCTGGTTTTATTTCTTTCTACTGGAATTTTTCTTTTACTCAACTAAACCTGTTGCTGGTGGAAAAATTCTTTGGTATTAATTTTGGAAAGGAAACCTGACTCCTTTCAGCCTTTGGAAGTACCTCATGATGACATATAAGTCCAACTTCCCTACGTACCTCTTTGATTTGTGCCCCAGGTAGATAATGATGCTATCTTTCTATCAACTGGATTGTAATTTTGAACTGAACTCTGACTAGCTACAATATTCTGGCATGCTGGCTACTGGATCATGCCTGTCATCTTTGCTACTTGAGGAACTGAGCTCTATGGATTGCAGTTCAAAGCTAACCCAGGCAGGAATATCAGAGAGGTGAGCCACCAGCCCCAGCACATAGGACTTCTGCAGGGCATGGAAAGGACTCTTGTTTTTCCCAATCTAGATCACAGCAATTAAAAAGCTTTTATCTATTTAGTCAGTCATGGAGTTTGAAATCAGGGCCTTGGTGCTGTCCCTGAACTTTTTCTCTCAAGTTTAGAACTCTACCACTTTCAGTCATAGAGCCACTTCCTGTTTTCTGCTGGTTTACTGGAGATAAGAGTCTCACAGAATGGAGCTATGACTCAAGTGGGAAATTGCCAGCTTTAAGCAAAAAAGCTAAGGAAGAGTGCCCAGAACCTGATTTCAAGACCCATTACCAGCACACACACACACACACACACACACACACACACACACACACACACACACACACACATTTGTTTTGATTACAGGCTCGATCCTCAAGTAGTGCTGAGGTTTTGTTAGTGCAAATCACACAGTAACATGAAACACACTTGATTTCATGGTGGCATGGATGGGGAAGAATGGCTCCCTGATGCCACGTTTTTGCTTGTGTTTTTGTGTCAGTATTGCAGTTTGAACTCAGAGGCTATTGGTCTTGATTAGCTTTTCCACTCAAGGCTTGCAGTCTACCATTTGAACTACAGCTCCACTTCTGGCTTTTTGCTGGTTCTTTGGGAATAAGTGTTTCACAGATTTACCTGGGCTGGCTTCAAAGTAGGATCCTCATATCTCAGCCTCCTGAGTCACTAGAATTACTAGCATGTGTCATGAACACTGAACTAATCTTGTAACCCTTATGAGTCTTTAAAAAATTCGGTTATTGGGCTGGGAATTTGGCCTAGTGGTGAAATGCTCGCCTCGTATACATGAAGCCCTGGGTTCAAATCCTCAACACCACATATATAGAAAGAGCCGGAAGTGGCACTGTGGCTCAAGTGGTAGTGTGCTAGCCTTGAGCGGAAAAGAGCCAGGGACAGTGCTTAGGCCCTGAGTTCAAGCCCCCAGACTGGCAAAAAAAAATTCAGTGGTTAGAATACCTGCAATGCTTGCTACTCAGAAGGCTGGGATCTGAGGGTCGCAATTTGAGGCCAGAATTTTCAATGAACCAGCAAGAAGCCAGCAGTTTTGAGAGAGAGAGAGAGAGAGAGAGAGAGAGAGAGAGAGAGAGAGAGAGAGAGAGAGAGAGAGAGGGCAAAGCTCAGGGACAGCATCAGGGCCCTGAGTTCAGGTCCCCGGCATGGCACACACCCAAAAGCCTCTCAGTTCGGAAATCTGAGTCTGCCTATTTTAATTTTCAGTAAGAGACCCAGGGCACTCTCAACATTAATGGACTTAATTCTTCAATCAAATGACATAGTCTCATAAGTTGGATCAAAATTCAAGATCCATCTTTCTGCTGCCTGCAAGAGACACATCTATCCAGCAAAAGTAAACATCTTCTTAAAGTGAAAGGCTGGAATAAAATCTCCCAAGCAAATGGCCCCCATAAGCAGGCTGGAGTTGCAATCCTCACATCAGATAAAATTGACTTCAAACTAAATATGGTAAGAAGAGACAAAGAAGGTTACTACATACTAATAAAAGGATCTCTCCTACTGGAGGATATAACCATCTTAAATATCTACACACCAAGTTCAAGAGCACCCAACTTCATCAAACAAACAAAACTGACTCTAAAAACACTCATAGAACCAAACATATTGATAGTTGGGGATGTTAACTCCACTGTTACCTCTGGATAGATCAAAATGCCAAAAACTGAACAAAGAAACCACAGAACTAAACAACTGCTTAGATCAACCAGACTTAAGCGACATATAAAGAATATTCCATCCAGCAACAACAGAATACACATTCTTTTCTACAGCACATGGAACATTTTCCAAAATAGATCACATCTTAGGGCACAAAGAAAATCTGTACAAATTCAAAAGCATCAAAATCATTCCTTGCATACTCTCAGACCACAATGGAGTAGAATTAGAGCTCAAATCAAACAGACACTACAGAAAATCCTACAATTCATGGAGACTAAACAACACACTGCTTAACCATCAGTGGGTCATTGAAGAAATTAGAACAGAAATTCAAATGTGTATGGAATTCAACCAAGATGAGTACACAACCTAGCAGCTCTTTGGGACACAGCAAAGGCAGTACTCAGGGGAAAATTTGTATCTCTGCGTGCCTACACCAACAAGCTGGAGAAAAAGCAACTCAACAACTTAAGGAAGCACCTTAAGCTCCTCGAAAGAGAACAATTAGCCAAACCCCAAGTCAATAGATGGAAGCAAATAATTAAAATCAAATCAGAATTAAATAAATTAGAGATAAAAAATTTGAAAGAATCAACAAAAGAAAGAGTTGGTTCTTGGGGCTGGGATATGGCCTAGTGGAAAGAGTTCTTGCCTCGTATACATGAGGCCCTGGGTTCATTTCCCCAGCACCACATATAAAGAAAACGGCCATAAGTGGTGCTGTGGCTCAAGTGACAGAGTGCTAGCCTTGAGCAAAAAGAAGCCAGGGACAGTGCTCAGGCCCTGAGTCCAAGCCCCAGGACTGCCCCCCCCCCCAAAAATGAGTTGGTTCTTTGAAAAAATTAACAATATAGACAGACCCCTAGCAAACATGACCAAACAACAAAGGAAGCACACCCAAATAAACAAGATCAGAGATGAAACAGGTAACATCACTACAGAAAAAACCAAATTCCAGAGCACAATAAGGGACTATTTTGCAAACCCTTATGCCAGCAAATTCGAGGACCTGGAAGAAATGGATGATTTCCTAGAAAAAATTGATATACCCAAACTCAACCATGAAGATTTTAACCTTCTAAACAGACCCATATCCATCATGGAAATAGAAACAGCAATAGGTGATCTCCCATCCAAGAAAAGCCCAGGTCGAGACACATTCATAGCAGAATTCTTCAAAACAGAACTCACACCAATATTTCTGAAACTCTTCAATGAAATTGAAAGAGAAAGTTCACTACCAGACACATTCTATGAAGCCAGTATAACCCTGATCCCAAAACCAGGCAGGGACTAATCACGGAAAGAGGACTATAGACCGATTTCCCTGATAAACATAGATGCAAAAATTCTCAACAAAATTCTGTCCAATGGACTTCAACAGGTCATCAAAAAAATCATACACCATGATCAAACTGGATCATCCCAGGGGTGCTAAGTTGGTTCAATATACTCGTCAATTAATGTAATCCAACACATCAACCGAAGCAAGGTAAAGAACCACATGGTTATATCTCTGGATGTACCCATTTATGGTAAAAGCCCTGAAAAAATTGGGATTCCAGGGAACACTCCTGAATATAATAAAGGCAGTTTATAAACAACAGCAAGCATAATTCTAAATGGTGAAAAGCTAAAGTCATTCCCTTTAAAATCAGGAGCAAGACAAGGATTTCTGCTCCCTCCCCTCCTCTTCAACATAGTACTAGACTTCCTAGCCAGAGAAATTAGGCAAGAAGAAAATATAAAGGAGATCCAAATAGGAGAAGATGAAGTTAAACTTTCTCTCTTCACAGATGACATGATCCTATACCTAAAGAACCCCATAGTCTCTACTCCCAAGCTGATCCAAAACTTTGGCAAAGAAGCAGGATATAAAATAAACCCTCAAAAATCAATGGCCTTGCTATATGCTGATGACCCAAAGACCGAGGCTGAAATCAGGAAAGCAACTCCATTTGAAATAGCCTCAAAAAACATAAAATACCTAGGAATAACCTTAACCAAAGAAGAGAAAGACCTCTATTAGGAGAACATTAAAAACATGATAAACTAAATTAAGGCAGAACAAAGGAAATAGAAAAACCTCCCATGCTCCTGGATTGGGAGGATTAATATAATCAAACTGGCAATATTGCCAAAGGCTGTCTACAAATTCAATGCAAAACCATTAATATCCCAACACCATTTATTAATGAAATAGAGGAAGCAATCCAGAAATTCATATGGAACAAAAAAAGACCCCAAGGAGCAAAAACAATCATGAGCAGAAAGAAGAGTGCTGGAGGAATTACAATACCCAACTTCAAGCTGTATTATAAAGCTATAGTAATAACCATCTTGTTTTTTGGGGGGTGGGGAGGCAGTACTGCGGCTTGGACTCAGGTCCTGATTACTGTCCCTGGCTTCTTTTTGTTTAAGGCTAGCACTCTGTCACTTGAGCCACAGCACCATCTCTGGCCTCTTCTATGTATGTTGTGATGAGGAATCAAACCCAGGGCTTCATGTATAAGAGGCAAGCACACTTGCCACTAGGCCATATTCCCAGCCAAGCTATAGTAATAAAAACAGCTTGGTATTGGCACCGGAACAGGTCTGAAAACCAACGGAACAGAATTGAAGACCTAGAAATGAAACCACAGAACTATGCCTACTTAATCTTTGATAAAGGAGCTAAAAAATATCATGGACGAAAGATATCCTTTTTAACAAATGGTGCTGGCAAAACTAGTTCAACAACTGCAACAAACTAAAACTAGATCCTTATATGTCACCCTGCACCAAAATCAATTCCAAATGGATCAAAGACATCGAAATTAAAACAGATACCCTGAAAACACTAAAAGAAGAAGTAGGAGACACATTAGGGTTCCTTTGCACAGGACGGAACTTCCTTAACAAAGACCCAGAAATGCTGCAAAGCAAAGAAAGGATAGACAAATGGGACTATACGAAACCACAGAGCTTCTGCCGGGCAAAGGACATAGCTAGCAAGATAAACAGAAAGCCCACAAATTTGGAAAAGATCTTTACCGGTCATACAATGGACAAAGGCCTCATATCTAAAATATATGCAGAACTAAAAAAATTACATTCCTCCAAAACAAAACTGCAAAGAACCAACAGACCCCTCAACAAGTGGGCTAACGACTTAAAAAGAGACTTCTCTGATGAGGAAATGAGACATATGAAAAAGTGCTCTACACCACTGGCCATAAAAGAAATGCAAATCAAAACAATATTGAAATTCCATCTCAACCCAGTAAGAATGTCCTTTATCAAGAAAACAAACAACAACAAATATTGGAGGGGATGTGGCCAAAAGGGAACCCTACTTCATTGTTGATGGAAATGTAACCTGGTTCAGCCACTCTGGCAAGTACTATGGAGATTCCTGAGAAGGCTAAACATAGAGCTCCCCTATGACCCAGCAGCCCCACTTTCGGGCATCTACACAAAAGACCACAAACAAGAACACACTAAAGCCACCAGCACAACAATATTCATCGCAGCACAATTTGTCATAGCTAAAATATGGAACCAACCCAGATGCCCCTCATTATACAAATGGATGAGAAAAATGTGGTACATATACACAATTGAATTTTATGCTCTATCAGAAAGAATCGCATTGCCCCATTTATAAGGAAATGGAAGGACTTTGAAAAAAATTATACTAAGTAAAGTGAGCCAGACCCAAAGAAACTTGGACTTTATGGTCTCCCTCATAGGGAATAATTACCACAGGTTTAGGCTAGTCACATCAGAGGATCACAAGAGCCCAATAGCTATGCCTCTATGAATGTATAAGATGATGGTAAGTAAAATGAACTCCATGTTATGGAAACGACTGTTATTTCACTGTTGTAATTACTTTCAACATGCCATGTGAAACCTTACTTTTTTGTTGATGATCCTCTTGTATTCCATTCCTGTGGTTGTTCCTGCACTATCACTGTATCTTACCTGAGTACACTGGAAACTGTATATACTGGAATTAGAACTAGGAAAGTGAAAGGAAATACCAAGATTGAGAGACACAGGATAAAAAGACAAATGACTGCAAATGCAATACTTGCAAAACTGTTTGGTGTAAACCAACTGAACAACTCATGGGGGGATTGGCAGAGGGGAAGGGAGAGGGGGAAATGAGGAAGGTGGTAACAAACAGTACAAGAACTATATCCAATGCCTAATGTATGAAACTGTAACCTCTCTGTACATCACGTTGACAATAGATTTTTTTTTTTTAAAAAAAAGGGGAGAGAGAGATCCAGGGCTCCATTTGAAAGAGGGAATGAAAGGGCAGTTAAAGGAGGCTTCCCCTGCAACCTCCAAAACCTACTGCCTGTACTGGACACAAATGGACCCGGAGATGGATCTCCCATTTGCGGGGCCAGAGCCAGGCTACACAGAGAAGTCCATGGAGGAGAACCCCATGAGCCCCACCGTGGCCATCATGCAGCCCATCCTGAGGTTCCTGAAGCTGCTGTGTGAGAACCACAAAAGCAAGCGGCAGGTATGCCAGCCATGGCACTGGGTGAGAGCGCCTGAGGGCATCCTGTAGTCAGGTCATACAATGGACAACTCAGGCAGACCAGAGGGGTTCTGGGAGGCGGGGAGGAGATGGTGTGAGAGGCTGTCCACCAGAAAGGGATACAACTAGAACTCAATCTCTGTCTACATTAGAAAAGCAGGA
This sequence comes from Perognathus longimembris pacificus, assembly GCF_023159225.1. Lineage (NCBI taxonomy): Eukaryota > Metazoa > Chordata > Mammalia > Rodentia > Heteromyidae > Perognathus > Perognathus longimembris. The sequence goes on from NW_025960455.1 coordinate 24,927, forward strand.
AACTGGTTCTTCCCACTTTGTCTACATCCCAAAACTTCTCAGCCTCCCTGAACACCACTTACTTATAAAAATAAATATTCATATTCAGGCACGGTGGGAAAAGGGCAGAGCTGCCGTAACTAAGGCATTTCTTGGTTTTACAATCCGGCTCATATATTAATACTATTTTTTTTCTAGTGATTGTCAAGCCCTTTACCACCTGCTGTCTCCTGTCCATTTCTCCTCTAGCACCATTGGGATGCAGCGTCTTGCTTTTTTTTCTGGGCAGCTGGACTGTGATCCTCCTATTTACACAAACCCAGGCACTGGGCCCCTTGAGCTATGTCTCCCATCTCTTTTCACTCTATTTCTTTTATATGATATTTAAAATTGTTATTAGAAAAGCGATATACACAGGGTCCCAGTTATTTTTCAGATATGGAGTGAAGAGTCTCCCAAATTTGAACCGACATCCTCCTATTTCAAGTTTCTTGAGTGGCTAGCATTAGAGGCACAAGCCACTAGTACAGGAATCTTTTTGAGTTATAGTAAAACACACCTGGAAAATTCTGAATAGCTATCACAGTGGTTGTTAGTTGGTTGGCTGGTTTTATTTTAACTCCTTGTATGTATTATCTTTTCACTCCCCAGAACTCCTTGAGGAATCAGAGGAACAGGACCAATTACAACCTTGTCTGCAAGACACTACAGTTTCTGGACTGCATTTGTGGCAGCACCATAGGCATCCTAAAACTTTGGGGGCTCTACATCAATGAGTAGAATATGGCACTGGTCAACCAGCCTCTGGAGAGCCTGACTGAGTATTGCCAGGGCCTGTGCTGTGAAAACCAGGTTAGCACAGAATCAGTTCTTCATGTTGGCATGGCATGCATCACAAGCAGTGTGGCAGGGGAGGAAGGGCAGGGAAGGGGAGGGTAGAGAAGGGGAGGAGGGAGGCCCACCTTCATGTACATTCAAACAACTTCTTCTTCTTCTTCTTCTTCTTCTTCTTCTTCTTCTTCTTCTTCTTCTTCTTCTTCTTCTTCTTCTTCTTCTTCTTCTTCTTCTTCTTCTTTTCCAGACATTTTTACTTACCTCCCTCCTCCCCCAAACATACAAAGACTGAGTTATGCTACTCAGGAGGCTGAGATGTGAGGATTAAGTTTTCAGGCCAGCCCAGGCAGGAAAGTCCACAAGATTCTCTATGTCCACTGAACCATCAAAAATCAGAAAGTGGCGATGTGTGGCTCCAAGTGGTAAAGCACCAGTCTCGAGTGAAGAAGCTAAGAGAAGACCATGAGGCCCTGTGTTCAAGTCCCAGGGCCAGCCCCCAAATCTGCCATCTTCTTTTTCTATTTCATCATAAAATATATCCTAGGAAACTGTTTATGATAAAAATCAGTTTCTGAAAAAGAATTTTTTTTAAGAAAAGAGTAAAATACATTTCATAGTCAATGCTCAGTTTTCATCTGTGTGTGAATCTCTCCAAGATTTCTGGAATCCATTTATTTCCCTTGGCTGCAGTGGAAAGAGTAAAGCATATGAGTTCTCTCTGGCATAGGAAATGTAGTAGGTAGATACCATTGGTCTTAGTATGCTACTATATACATAAGGCTCAGGGATTAAATGCTTCAGCCTGCAGGAGACTCAATAAATTGCAGATCTATCCTTCAAACTAAGGATTTTCAATTGGAGAGAGGCACAGAGTTTAATTCTGTTTATTAGAATGTGAGATTCTGATTCCATGTCGTCATCATCATCATTACTATTATTATTATTATTATCTTTAAGTATTTGTGTCAAGGGGTTTCAATCCCACACATCACTTTGTGAATACAATGCATCTTGAACAATGCCACCCCCTTTTCATAATTCCCTCTCCTTTTTGTGCCAGCACTGGGGTATGAACTCAAGGCCGCCTATTTGTCTTTGGATTTTCTTACAAGGCTATTTACTCTACCCATTTTGCCATAGCCCCAATTCTCCAAGCCGCCCCCTATTACAGTGGGTCAGGGAGAGGAAGGAATGAATCCAACTGTGTTCAAAGAAACTGCAACTTTTGCCTTTCTCCATCATTGAAATCCAGAAGGTTTGTTGTGAGGTTGGACTCCATCAAGGAACTGGTGGCAACTGATTTCTCATGTAAAGGAACCATGAAATGATATTCTGATTACCTGGGCCAGACAAAGAACCTCCTCAACATTGCCAACATGTGCGCTGACTTCTTCACTTCCAGTCTAAAGGATTTCTGTTATTCCTGCCTATTTTGGGGCAAATCTGGGGCAGCTGCAAAATCTCTAGGATCTCCATGTGCATGATGTCTTCATTCTTCATGGACAGCTGCCCACCCTCCTCAGTATGAGGATGCTTTTGAAGACCTTGTCTTTGAGTTCATGTCCTCTGAAGGAAGCCCACATGAGATATTTGTCCCAGTGTCCTTGCACCAGGAAGCTCAAGTACCCACATCTGAGGATTGTGTTCCTGGGATGCTTCAGTGCTGAGCCCTTGCAAGCTCTGCTGGAGCAAGTGGCTAGCATCCTGGGAACCCTGGCCCTGCGGGACTGAGACATCACCAATGCCCAGCTCTCTGCCATCATGCCTGCCCAGAGCCAGTGCTCCCAGCTCAGCTTCTTCAGTTTCTATGGAACCCCATCTGCATGTCCCTACTGAAGTACTTCCTGAGACACAAGGCCAAGATGGGCCATTTATGCTAAGGGATCCATCCTGCCCCCTGGCGAGCTACCACCCTCCCAATTAGTGCCTAGGGATCATGGACACTGTGAGATTTTCCCAGTGTTGGGCTCAGTTGATGCTGGCATTGAGAGCCAGAGGGCCAAGTCACAAAGCCCAGATCTGTGCTGATTTCTGTCATTGCCACAACAAGTGCCAGTTCTATGGCCTTTGGACCTTTGGCTCCAGTGGTCACACTAGAGTGTCTCCGTGGCCCTTCTGCTTTGCCTGGACAATTGGACACATTCTCCTGGGCACTATTCTGTGCACTCAGAAATGAAAGCTGCAGGCTGGGAAGGTAGCTTAGCAATAGAGTGCTGGCCTAGCATGCATGAAGCCCTGGGTTTGATTCCTCAGCAATACATCCACAGAAAAACCATGAAGTGGTGCTGTTGTGTAAGTGGTAGAGTGCTAGCCTTGAGCAAAGCAAAAGAAGCAAATTGACAGTGCCCAGGCACTGAGTCAAGCCCCAGGACTTGCAAAAAAAGGGGAAAAAGAAACAGAAATGAAAGCAGGGACATAACAGCATTCTCCAGGGGTACAGACCCCAGCATTCAATGTAAGTAGAGGATTCAGGGCCTCTTGTCTTGAGCTTTTCAGTTCAGTCATCACTATAGTATCCTAGGAGATTCCTGGCAGTTTGGGGGTACATATGTCCCAAGCATGCACCATCGGGAGTATAGAGTGCATTAAGCCTGGAAAGAACTGAAGTCTTGGGGAAGTCCCTGACTATCTATTAATTAGTATATCAGTCAATCAATAAAGTCATTCTAAAAAGAAGAAAGGGAAAGAATTAGTAGCAAGATGTAATTTCGCAGTGCCAAAGTGTAAAGGTTTCTCAGAGAGTGACATGGTTCAGGCAGAAGCGAGTTCATTTGGGAGAGCCAGAGGTCTGGTCACCAACTGAAACAGTGAGATGGATTTTAGAGGGCAGGGTGGGGAGGAGGTGTAGCTGCACGTGATGTGGAAGTGACCTCAACCTGGGCTGCCCCCATGTACACTAACTACCTGGGTTAAAGGTGCTGGAGAGGGACCGGCTCTCCCTCAGGGAAAACAAAGGGGAAGCACCTGCATACAGTTTCCCACAGAAAGGAAAGAAGACCAGGGGCCAGTCCTTCCCACCTCACCCCAGCAGACTTCACATACAAAGGGATGCAATACTCTGTGGCTACTCCCTGCTGGCCAGGAGATCCACATTAGGGGTAGAATGCATAGATGTGGTTTGTTCCAAGAGAAGGCAACAATAACAACTCCTGGGTGTTGAACACATGTATGTGTCCTCAGCTGAAATCTGAACAAAAATCTTAAGGAGGCAGGGGTTGAGAAATAAGACAAAACATTATTTAGAGGGAATACAAACACAGGAAAGGGCAGCTATCCATTCAGGGTGGAAGGTTAAAAAATTGGTTGGCATGGCTAGTTCCTCTCTCATGCAGTTATGTGCTCCTGGGTCTATGGATCATGTTTAGAATAAAATGTCATGGATTTGTTCAACATACCAAAGCCTTTGACAATGATGACCGTCCCTAGTCATAACTGTGCTGAAGAAAGACCATGTTTCTCAGTTTTACTCATTAGAAGATCATGCTGTGTGTGTGTGTGTGTGTGTGTGTGTGTGTGTGTGTGTGTGTGTGTGTGTGTGTGTAGGGTCTGGCTTGAACTCAGGGCCTGGGAACCGTCCTTGAGCTTCATTTACTCAAGCTAGCTTCTCTATCAGTTGAGCCACAGAACCTCTTCCAGTTTTCTGGTGGTTCGTTGGATATAAGAGTCTCACAGAGTCCTTCCTGTGCTGACTTTGAACCATGATCCTCATATCCCATCCTATTAAATAGCTAGAATTATAGGTGTGACTCGCTGGCATCTGGCTTTATTATTTTTTAACCTTAGAAAATTACTAAAAATAATATCTAAATTTTATTCCTGCCCTCCTCCAAAGATCAGCATTTGTATTTGAGATCAGTCACTCCATATCTTTTCCCAGAGATGGAGATGATGGTGTTCTAATCTCAGAGGCCTCAGAGCTTCATTTATAAGAGCAGATGAACCCACAGCTAAAATCCCCTGTTACCACGTACCTGCCAAGTAGTAGCAAATACTACTAGACTCAGGCCTAGTCCTGGAGAGTCTTCCATAAGTAATGGCCTCTCCTCCCTATGAGAAAGGGCACGTGGTGAAAGGGCAAAGGAGCCAGGATCAGGCAGCACCCCAGGACATCCTAACATCTTCAGGGGTGTAGACACAGACTTCAGACTAAACAGGGAGAATGTGGGGGCCGGGGTGACCATGTCCCAGGCCTAAGGGAAGCCTGGTTGACCTTGAGGACCATTAGGTCCTTGGAGATCTGGAAGAGAAAGGGGTGGGAGCAAGAAGAGGTCCGGGTGGGGGTTGCTTGCTGTAATGTACTCACAAGGCTTGCCCTGGTGAATGTGGCCTTGCCTGCCAAAGGAGATGCTTCTGGAACCTTCTGGTGCCTTTTTGAAGTGAGATGGCAGAGGGGCTGCAGTGAAGAACAGCTCAGGTCTTGGGATGAAGCCACCCCTCCTCAGCAGCCTCTGACACCAAGCCTGTTTCTGCTTTAGGAGAAGAACTTGGACTGGTTTCCCCAGATGTGTGATATGTCACTAGCACTGAGGGCGATGAGGAGCAGGAGCCTGCAGGAGAAGCTGGAGACCACCATGGCTCTGGCCAGGCAGCTGTCCAGGCAGCTAGCCAAGCTCAAGGAGCAGGTGAGGGATGTGGCCTTGGCAGAGGGGCGGGCCCTTGGGTGTGGAGTGAGTTGAGGAGCTTGTGTGGAGGTCGGGGCCTCAGGTGAGGAGCAGAGGAGGAACTTAGTGGAGGAACTTAGTCTCCCCAGGGGCATGTGGGGTGTGGCCTCAGGTATGGAGCGAGGGGCGGGACTTCTGTGGAGGGGAGGGGCATTCACCACTGTGAGTTAGGGTCTCTGGAGACCTGGGGAGCTTCCAGCTCATCTCTGAAGATTCTCAATCCAAGTAAAGAAACTACTGGGTTCCAGTGACGGATGCCTGGAATCCTAGCTACTCCAAGTCTGTGAGCATGGTGGTACAAAGCCAGCCAAGACAGTCCTCCAGTTCAGCTCAGAGAAAGCCAGAAGAAGAGTTGTAGCTTGAGGGGGAGAAAGTAGGTCTTTAGCACCTGAGCTCAGAGACAGCGTCTGGGTTCTGAACCCCCTTTGTCTTTCCCTCCCTAGATGACAGAACAGAGGAAGAACAAGCTGAAGCTGGGCTTCCTGGGCTTCAAAATCCCCCATGTGAACCACCCACACCCCCACACTGATGCAGGGCACCGGAGCCTGGCCTGTCACTGGGGTCCCTTCTACTTTCTGAGGACTTGAGACAAGGCTCTGAGCAGTGGCGCAGCCCCAGGAGCAGTCGGTAAACGGCTTTGAGGATCAGCTGCTGAGAGGACAAGCAACAAAAGACACCACCTGGTCCCCATGCAAGTGGGTGCACCCTGCTCACCAAGGGGCTTGGACTGGAGGAAATACCTTCGGCCAACTCTGTGGGTCTATGTCTTGTCTTAAACACAGACTACCTAGAGTGGATGGAGTTTCTCTTTCTTCAATGTGGTTGGGGGAAGGTGCTTTGCTGGCCACATTTTGCTAAAGCAAATAACTGGATGGATTAGAAATGAGATCTGCAGAGAACGTTTTCATGGCAGTCAGGTGTTGGTGGCTCATACCTGTCATCTCAGCTACTCAGGAGGCTGAGATCAGTGGATTGAGGCACAAAGCCATCTTGGGCAAACAAATTTCATTACATCCATACTCCTGTAAGGGCTAACCTGAGAACCTGAGTCACTAAATATAAGTGACCACCTGTTGTCAGTTCCGGATTTGAAGGCCATTTCATGTTATCAAAGCCAAATAGACCCATTTGTCCAACCTTTCTTTGATTTGTAGCCATTCTGGGTCATTGTTAAGGAAGTTCTGTCCTGTGCCAAGGAGCCCAAGTGTTTCTCCTACTCCTTCCTTTAGTGTTTTCAGGGTGTCCGTTTTGATTTCGAGGTCTTTAGTCCATTTGGAATTGATTTTGGTGCAGGGTGATATATAAGGATCTAGTTTTAGTTTGTTGAATGTGTTGAGCCAGTATTGCCAGCACAATTTGTTAAAGAGGCTATCTTTCTTCCAAACTATTGTTTTAGCTCCTTTATCAAAGATTAAGTAGGCGTAGTTCTGTGGGTTCATTTCTGGGTCTTCAATTCTGTTCCATTGGTCTTCAGGCCTGTTCTGGTGCCAATACCAAGCTCTTTTTATTACTATAGCTTTATAATACAGCTTGAAGTTGGGTATTGTAATTTCTCCAACACTGTTCTTTCTGCTTAGGATTGTTTTTGCTATTCTAGGTCTTTTATTGTTCCATATGAATTCCTGGATTGCTTCCTCTATTTCATTAAGAAATGGTGTTGGGATATTAATGGTTATTGCATTGAATTTGTAGATATCCTTTGGCAATATTGCCATTTTGATTATATTAATCCTCCCAATCCAGGAGCATGGGAGGTTTTTCCATTTCCTTAGTTCTGACGTAATTTCATTTTTCAAGCTTTTAAAGTTCTCATCAAAGAGGTCTTTCACTTCTTTGGTTAAGGTTATTCCTAGGTATTTTATGTTTTGGGGGGCTATTGCAAAAGGAGTTGCTTTCCTGATTTCAGCCTCGGTCTTTGGGTCGTTAGCATAGAGAAAGGCCATTGATTTTTGAGGGTTTATTTTATATCCTGCAACTATGCCAAAGTTTTGGATGAGCTCTAGTAGCTTGGGGGTAGAGTCTGTGGGATTCTTTAGGTATACAATCATGTCATCTGCGAAGACAGAAAATTGTTTTTTTTTTTTTACTTAATTGAACATAAATTTTTTTACAAGGTGTTGTGCAAAAAGGGTGCAGTTACATAGTAGGGCAGTGTGTACATTTCTTCTGATATCTTACGACCTATTTTTCTATCCCTTGTCTAGGTCAGGTAGACATATATGCAATGTACAATGTATCAAGAACATATACAATATTCACAGACTTGGTCTCTACTGTCTCTCCGTCTCCCTTTGTTAACAGTCATATATCAGGGAGATCATACCCCTTTGTTTTCTGTGTTCTAGGCTTGTCTCACTCAACATTATTTGTTCGAGTTCTGACCATTTCCCTGTGAATAACAATATTTCACCATTCCTAATCGCTATGTAGTATTCCATTGAGTATAAGTAACATATTTTTTGGATCCATTCGTCTGTGGAGGGGCATCTGGGTTGTTTCCCTATTTTGGCTATTGTGAATTGTGCCGTGATAAACATGGAAGTACAAATGTCTTTTTGATATCTTGGGTTTTGCTGTTTAGGATAGATGCCTAGGAGTGGTATGGCTGGGTCATAGGGTAGGTCTATATTGAGCTTTTTGAGAAACCTCCATACTGTTCTCCAAAGTGGTTGTACTAATTCGCACTCCCACCAACAATGGAGAAGGGTTCCTCTTTCCCCACAGCCCCTCCAGCATTTGTTGTTTCCTGAGTTCAGAGTATAGGCCATTCTAACTGGGGTGAGGTGGTATCTCAGGATTGTTTTTATTTGCATTTCCGTTACTAGCAGGGATGTTCAGCATTTCCTCATGTGTTTCTTTGCCATTTTTATATCTTTTCTTGTGAAGTCTATCTTTAGCTCTTTTGCCCATTTCCTAATAGGTTTATTGGGCTTGGAGGGGGTTAGTTTTTTGAGTTCTCTGTAGATGACCGATATAAGGCCTTTGTCTGTTGCTGTGCTGGCAAATATCCTTTCCCATATCGTTGGCTGTCTTTCTATTTTGGTGGCTATGACCTTAGCTGTGCAGACACTTTTTAATTTGTAGTAGTCCCATTAGTTGAGTCTTTCCCCTATTTGTTGTGCCCCTGGGACTCTATTCAGGAAGTTCCTTCCTGTGCCTATAAGTTCTAGCGTCTTTCCTATTCTGTCTTTCAGTAGTTTCAAGGATTCAGGTCTGATATTGAGGTCCTTGATCCATTTTGAGTTGATCTTGGTGCATGGTGATAGGCTTGGGTCTACTTTGAGTTTTCTGCATATGGCTGCCCAGTTCTCCCAGCACCAGTAGTTGAAGAGGCTATGTTTATTCCATTGTATGTCTTTAGCTCTTTTGTCGAATATCAGTTGGCTGTCAGAGTGCGGTTTTATTTCTGGGTCTTCAATTCTAATCCATTGGTCTTCCGATCTGTTTTTATACCAATACCATGCTGTTTTTGTTATGATGGCCTTGTAGTAGAGCTTGAAGTCTGGTAATGTGATACCTCCTGCACTATTTTTTTTTGCCTAGAATTGCTTTGGCTATTCTAGTTTTTTTGCTGTTCCATATGAATTTGTGGATTGGTTTCTCTATTTCAGGGAAGAATGTGGCTGGTATTTTGATAGGTATTGCATTGAATTTGCATAACAATTTGGGCAATATGGCCATTTTCACTATATTGATTCTGCCTACCCATGAGCATGGGAGGTCTTTCCATCTCCTTGTGTCTTCTTTGATTTCCCTTATTAGATTTTTGTAGTTTTCATTGAATAGGTCTGTCACATCCTTGGTTAAGTTGATCCCTAGGTACTTTATTCTTTCTTTGGCTGCTGTAAATGGAATTGTTTCCATAATTTCCTTTTCTGTTTGTCTACTGCTGGTGTACAGAAAAGCTGCTGACTTTTGTGGATTGATTTTGTATCCTGCTACTTTGCCAAATTGGTTTATTAGGTGTAGGAGTTTGGGGACTGAGTTTTTTGGGTCCTTCAGATATAAGATCATGTCGCTTGCGCATAGGGATAACTTGATTTCTTCCTTGCCGATGTGGATCCCTTTGATGTCCTCCTCTTGCCTTATTGCTATGGCTAGGGATTCCAGCACTATGTTGAACAGAAGTGGGGAGAGTGGGCATCCTTGTCTTGTTCCTGAGTTTAGGGGGAATGATTTAAGTTTCTCTCCATTTAATATGATATTAGCAGTTGTTCTGTTGTATATGGCTTTTATTGTTTTGAGGAATATTCCATCTATTCCTGTTCTCTCCAAAGCTTTTAATAGGTATGGATGTTGTATTTTGTCAAAGGCTTTTTGGGCATCGACTGAGATAACAATGTAATTCTTAATTTTAGATCTGTTTATGTGGTGAATTACGTTGATTGATTTACGCATGTTGAACCATCCTTGTGACAGAGGGATGAAGCCTACTTGGTCATGATGTATGATTTTCTTGATCAGTTTCTGGATCCTGTTAGCTAATATTTTATTGAGGAGCTTTGTGTCTGTGTTCATTAGTGATATTGGTCTGTAGTTCTCTTTTTTTGTTGGGTCTTTGCCTGGTTTGGGAATGAGTATGATATTAGCTTCGTAGAATGAGTTTGGGATTTCTCCCTCTGTTTCTATTTCGCGGAAGAGTTTGAGGAGTATTGGTATTAGCTCCTCACTAAAGGTTTTGTAGAATTCGTTGGTGAATCCATCTGGGCCTGGGCTTTTCTTAGTAGGGAGGTTCTTGATTACCTCCTGTATCTCACCGTAAGTTATTGGTTTATTTAGTTGATTTATTTCTTCTTGGTTCAGTTTGGGCAGTTTGTACTTCTCTAAGAATTGATCCATTTCTGTAAAATTATTGTTTTTTGCTGAGTAGAGGTTTTGGAAATAGCTCCTTATGATTGTTTGAATATCGTGTGTACTTGTTGTATTTTTTCCGGTGGAGTCCCTGATTTTACGTATATGAGTCTCTTCTCTTCTTCTTTTTGTAAGTCTTGCAAGGGGTCTGTCAATTTTGTTTATTTTCTCAAAGAACCAGCTTTTAGTCTTGTTTATTTGTTGAATGGTCTTTCTATTTTCAATCAGATTTATCTCTTCTTTAATCTTTGTGATCTCTCCCCTCCTAATCATTTTAGATTCTGTCATTTCTTGTTTCTCCAGTTGTTTTAGTTTCATCGTGAGGGTATTCACCTGCTCTGCTTCCATTCTTTTAATGTGGGTGCTGAGTGCAATGATCTTGCCCGTCAGTACTGCCTTAGCTGTGTCCCATAGGTTTCTTTGTGATGTGTTTTCTTTGTCATTTCTGCTTATGAATTCGTTGATTTCATCTTTAATTTGGTCTGTGGCCCAAGTATTGGATAGTAGCGTGGGGTTTAGCCTCCAAGAGTGTGTATAGCCTCTGTGGTATCCTTTGTTGTTGAGGGTTACCTTTTATCCACTGAGAGCAGATATAATACATGGGATGACCTCAATACTTTCGTATTTGCTGAGGTTCTTTGTGTGGGCTATGACGTGGTCTATTTTGGAATATGATCCATGGGCTGCTGAAAAGAAGGTGTATTGGGTCTCTGTAGGGTGGAAGGTTCTATATAGGTCTGTTAGATCCATTTGGGAAATGGTGTTATTTAGGTCCTCAGCTCCCTTACTAGTCCTCTGGGTGTTGGATCTGTCTCTTGGAGAGAGAGGAGTATTAAAGTCACCCACTATGATTGTGTTTGCGTCTATCTTGCTCTGTAATTCTGTGAGAATTTGCTTGACATATGTAGGGCCTCTTTTGTTCGGTGAGTATACATTTATCACCGTGATTTCTTGATTCTGGATATTTCCTTGTATTAATATGTAGTGTCTTTCTTTGTCTTTTTGAGTTGACTTTAATGAGAAGTCCAGCTTGTCTGAGATCAGAATGGCTACACCTGCCGTTTTGGTGGGTGCATTTGCTTGGTAGATCTTGCTCCATCCTTTCATTCAAAGCCTGTTTTTGTCCCTTGCTGTAAGGTGGGTCCGTTGGGGGGGGCAGTATGTGTGGGGACCTGTGGGATTGACTGTCCGGGTGTGGCTTGGCACCCTCAGACCTCGCCTCCGCTGCGAGGAGGGGACATGATCAGGCTCAGGTGACCCTGCTGGGCTGGTATTGCCCACCATTGCCTGTGATTTTAGCTGTAAGACTCAGCGAGGTCCAGGTGCCTCGGGTGGGGCTTGCACTGCTGGCCATCCTCCAGCCCCTGTTGGGAAGGGGGAGGGGCTGGTTCTGCCATTTCAGGAACCTGTGGGGCCTTGGGGCTGCTCCACCCTTCCCCTGCTAAACTTACTTCCCAGCGCCTGATTGGAGCTCCCCGCCTGATTTGGGGGTTCTTTTTTCCCTCGTGGGTGGGGAGGGGGAGGGAAGGAGATCTAGCTTCTTTGTCGGGCTTGGGTCTCTGATAGCTGGTCTCCTGTTGGGGGAGGGCTTAATGGGGGACTCACAGTTGCTGCTTTGTGTGTGTGTCCGGCGCAGCCGTTGGCCCTTCAGGGGTTGGCGAAGTGTTGTGGTGGTTTCCCCAGTTCCCTCTTTCTGCCGCGCTGGGTTCCCTTGTCAGAATCTGGTGTGGACCCGAACTTCTCGTCGCTGCCGGTGTGTGTCTTGGTCTGCACCCTGCCTTGTGTCCGTGGGGTCTCCTGCTATATGAATTCTGCGCTCCTGGCAGCCTGTCTGCGGATCGCCGGGTTCCCCTTTCCCAGCCTGGCCCTGTTTGGGCCAGGGTCGGCTGGTGGGGGGAGGGTGCCCCGGAGATTCTCCGGCTCCGTGTAGGTTTTCGGTTATTCTTTTTTGCTCCTTTTTCTTTTCCTGCGTTTCTCCACTGCTTCTAGCTGCTGGTTTTGCTGGGTTCTTGATGTGGTGTTGGGTATTGGAGTTTCCAGCTTGCTATGCAGTTGGAGCAAGTCGGATGCCTCCCTATTCTGTCGACGCCATCTTGCTCCTCTCCAGTCAGATAGTTTAACTTCATCTTTTCCTATTTGGAACCCCTTTATATTTTCTTCTTGCCTAATTCCTCTGGCTAGGAATTCTAGTACTATGTTGAAGAGCTGGGGAGAGAGTGGACATCCCTGCCTTGTTCCTGATTTTAAAGGGAATGGCTTTAGTTTTTCACCATTTAGAGTTATGCTTGCTGTTGGTTTGTCATAAACTGCCTTGATTTTATTCAGGAATGTTCCTGGAATCCCAGTTTTTCCATGGCTTTTAGCATAAATGTGTGCTGGATTTTATCGAAAGCTTTTTCCGCATCCAGAGATAAAACCATGTGATTCTTTACCTTGCTTCGGTTGATGTGGTGGAGAGCTTCTATAGGGCAAAGGACATAGCTCGCAAGATAAACAGAAAGCCCACAACCTGGGAGAAGATCTTTACCGGCCATTCAACCGACAAAGGCCTCATCACTAAAATATATGCAGAACTAAAAACATTACCTTCATCCAAAACAAAATCGCAAAGAACCAATAGCCCCCTCATCAAGTGGGCTAAAGACTTACAAGGAGACTTCTCTGATGAGGAACTGAGAATGGCCAAGAGACATATGAAAAAGTTCTCTACATCACCGGCCATAAAAGAAATGCAAATCAAAACAACATTGAGATTCCATCTCACCCCAGTAAAAATGTCATATATCAAGAAAACTAACAATAACAATTGTTGGAGGGGATGTGGCCAAAAGGGAACCCTACTTCATTGTTGGTGGGAATGTAAACTGGTTCAGCCACTCTGGCAAGCAGTATGGAGATTCCTCAGAAGGTTAAATATAGAACTCCCCAATGACCCAGCAGCCCCACTTTTGGGTATCTATCCAAAAGGCCACAAACAAAATCACAGTAATGCCACAAGCACAACAATGTTCATTGCAGCACAGTTTGTCATAGCTAGAATCTGGAACCAACCCAGATGTTGCTCAGTAGACGAATGCATCAGGAAAATGTAGTACATATACACGATGGAATTTTATGCCTCTATCAGAAATAATGACATTTCCCCATTTGTAAGGAAATGGAAGGACTTGGAAAAATTTATACTAAATGAACTGAGCCAGACCCAAAGAAACATGGACTCTATGGTCTCCCTTATTGGGGATAATTAGTACAGGTTTAGGCAAGTCATAGCAGAGTATCACAAGAGCCCAATAGCTATACCCTTATGAACACATAAGATGATGCTAAGTGAAATGAACTCCATGTTATGGAAATGATTGTTATATCACAGTTTTAACTACTTTCAACGTCCCATCTGTATCTGTAGCTTCTATTATTGACGATGTTCTTGTATCACCTTCCTGTGGTTGTACCTACACTATATCTGTAATCTTATCTGAGTATATTGGAAACCGTGTATACTGGTATTAGAAGTAGGAAATTGAAAGGGAATACCAAAATTGAGAGACACAGAGTAAAAAAAGACAAACAACCACAAAAGCAATACTTGCAAAACTGTTTGGTGTAAGTGAACTGAACACCTCGGGGGGGGGGGGGGGAAGGGTAAGGGGTGGAGGGAGGGGGGTATGAGGGACAAGGTAACAAACAGTACAAGAAATGTATCCAATGCCTAACGCATGAAACTGTAACCTCTCTGTACATCAGTTTGATAATAAAAATTTGAAAAAAAAAAAAGCCAAATAGATAACTGAAAAGACAGATAACCAATGGATATAGGGAAAGACTTTCTTGATAAGTGTCATCCAATCAAGTATCTGCCAGGTACAAAACACCTTGCCCCTGCTGTAATCAAAATAAAAACCCTATCTGAGGGTCGGGGCTCTCAATCCATATCTACTGCGTCGGTGATGGTTGAGAGTCCAGGCTCAAACTTGCAATAAAGACTCTCATGTGTTTGCATTGCAATTGTCTCCTTGGTGGTCTTTAGGGACACGAAATCTGGGCATAACACTCCAACCAGTAAGCACAAATCTGTAGTAGAGTTGAGGTTTAAGTGGTAGAGAACCAACATGAAGAGGAAATGTCCACTAAGGGAAAACAATCAGGCACTGAGTTCAAGCCCCACTACTGGCACAAAGAAAAAAAAAAGGAAATGTTTCCAATCCATGGCTTTTACTGGTCTTCATTTATAAGCTGAAACACAGCTCTGAGAACTTATCACTTGGGTGCAAAGCTCCTCACACTGATCACATAACTGGAATGCAACTGCTTTTACTAAAATGCAAATGAATTGTTAGTGTGCAGCACAAAAGGTGATCTTCCTGTAACTTGTTAAGAATGGCTTTTAAGGCAGGTACAGGGGCTGGGAATGTGGCCTAGTGGTTGAGGGCTCACCTTGCATGCATGCATGAAGAAGCCCTGGGTTCATTTCCTCAGCACCACATAAAGAGTAAAAGAGTAAAGAGTAAAAGCGAGAAGTGGCACGGTGGCTTAATTGGTAGATTGCTAGTCTTGAGCAAAAGAAGCTCAGGGACAGTGCCCAGGCCCTGACTTCAAGCCCCAGGACTGGCAAAAAAATAAATAAATGGGGGCTGGGAATATGGCCTAGTGGTAGAGTGCTTGTCTGGTATGCATGAAGCCCTAGGTTCGATTCCTCAGCACCACATATATAGAAAAAGCCAGAAGTGGCGCTGTGGCCCAAGTGGTAGAATACTAGTCTTGAGCAAAAAGTTGCCAGGGACAGGTCCTGAAACCAAGACCTAGGACTGGCAAAAAATAAAAATAAAAATAAATAAATAAAATAAGGGAGGTACAGGTGAAGATTGTAAAAGACTTGTAGGAAAAAAGGCTGCTAATAATCAATAGGCAAGAATTCTTTAAGAGAGCATCTGTTTGTTAAGTTACACTGAAGCTGGGCCTGATGGCTCATGCCTGTAATTTCACCTTCTCAGGAGACTGAGATCTAAAGATCACAGTTCAAATCCAGTGGTAGCAAGGTAGTCCATGAGATTCTTCTATTCAGTGAACCATCAAAATGCTAGAAGTGGAGTTGTGGCTCAAGTGGTAGAGAGCCAATCGAGCAAAAAAGCTCAGAGAGCCTGCAGGCCTTGAGTTTAGTCCCCAACACTGGCACAAAAAAAGTCTATTATAATACTGTGGTTAATAATTGTGACTGCTTCAAGGTGACATGAAATATTGCGAAGTTTATGAAGGTGGACTTCCTTGCCTTTTATAAACTTGGGATAAACAGATTGACATATGATTGTTGTACTTAAAAAACCTTTTATCTTCCTGTGGTTCCAGAGGATGGTGGGATTCATTTAATGAAATTCAGTGCAATACTTATCAAAAATCCAACAACATTCTTCAATGATAGAAGCAATCCAAACATCAAGGACTTTTCCTGCCCAAGTTGTTTGCACCACGATCCTCAGATCTCAGACTTGCTGAGTAGCTAAGATTGTAGCAACAATATTAGTTTTAATCTTTAGTGCAAAAAAAATGCTGACTTTCCATTCATGCTTTTCATTTTTACTGGACTAATTGATTGATGGACATACTAAGTTATATACAGTAAGGAATTACAACAACGTAGAGTTTTGCATACAACCATTTAGAAAAGACAAGTCATGTTCCAGTTCTTTCCAGGCTGAATTCACCTCGATCCCTAATGGAGTTTGCACACGATACATGTACCCCAAAGTACTCAGAAATTCCTCGGGCTCCAGGGCTACGATTGAACTGAAAACTGAGAAACACATGCTGTCTCTTCTACCCATACTGAACTTTGGAGGGAAGCCCCTTGGAGATGCATCTCTGTCTCGGTTTCATTTCTGATGCTCAAAAGGGATTGCTGGAGATAAAGTGGCTGACTACCCAGGCAGAGGAGCAAGGCCAGGAAGCCCTTCATCTGTGAACACCCAGGAGCCATCCGGCCCCAAGCTATAGAACTGGCACATGTTCCAGCAATGCCAGAAGTTGGTACACATCTGGATCTTCTGGGTCATCCCCATGCCTCTCAATGACAGTGACAAGTCAGCCTGAACCTGGGCAAATTTCTCAGGGTCGATGCTCCCTGGCCACCAGTGTTGAGGGTGGTAGCTCTTCAGAGGGGCAGGATAGAGCCCTCTTCTTAAATGACCCAGACTGGCTGTGTGGCTCAGGAGCTTCTGCAGGGAAGCCATGGAAATGTGATTTCTATAGAAACTGAAGCAGCTGATCTGAGAGCACTGGCTCAGGGTGGGCAGGATTGTGAGGAGCTCAGCATCAATGATGGCACATTGCTCCAGGGCAAGCATCTCCAAAGTGCCAGCCACATTCCCCAGGAGAGCTCTCATGGGCTCTGGTGTGAAGGTGGCCATGATCAGGCTCCTCAGACACAGGTACCTGAGCTGCCCTGTGAAGGGACACTGGGCCAGAAACCAAAAACTGGCTTCCTTCAGCCCACATGAAGTCAGAGCCAAGGTCTTCAAAGGTGGCAGCCTCCGGAGGATGGCAGGAAGCTTTTCATGAAAGAAGAGACAGTCCTGCAAATACAGCTCCTACAGATGCTACAGCTGCCCTAGATGGGCCTCCAGTTGGCCAGTGTACTTGAATTTCATGGCTAGAGAATGAGACTTGTCCAAACCCATGTTGGAGAATTTGAGGATGCGAAGGTTCTTCATCTGGCCCATGTAAGGAGCAAAATGGTTCATGGCTTCCAGATGCCAGATTTGACTCACCACCAGCTCCTAGATGGATTCCAGCCTCATGGCCAGCAAGGACTTCTGGATTTTAGACATCTTTTCAGACAGAATCTGAAGCTTCCTTGGGCTCAGGTGGACCTTTTCTTTCCTCTCCCTGCCCTACTGGAGCAGAAAAGCTAGGAGATCATCTTTGGTGCCATCTTCAAGGGTCATGTTCAGGATTATCATCAGTGGCTGCTCTTCCATCATCCCTGAACAGCGACTCACGATTGGTTTGTCATGCAGGATGTCTGGATAGGAGATTTGGATCATGGAGTGAAGGGGGGAAATGAAGAGCCAGACTTTGAAGTCAAGCCCTGCTTTACCACGCGAACCCCACTTTACCACGTAAACCTGAGATAAGCAGGCCCTGTGAGCAAACCCAGGACAAGCTTATTAGGGCCCAGTGGGTCGAGAACTCTAATGACTGGGAGTGCTTAACTCTAACCACCCCTAGAATGCCTCGAGCCCTGAGCCAATCAGATTTGTACTCATAATCTTGCTTGCTTAAACACCTGATTGCTGTAATTTTGTGTTTTGCCTTTATAAGCTCTGTGTAATCGCAGCTGGGGGCTGCCTCCTAACCTCCGCTGTGTCGGTGGGTAGGACAAGGCCCGGACCGCGGCCCTGCTTGATTAAAGTCTTGCCTTGCTATTGCATTTTGGAATGTCTGAGTCTCGGTGGTCTTATTCCTGGTGGTCTCACGACTGGCACACATATGAGGGCTTGTCCGGGATAGCCCCAGAGACCCCTGAGACCCCAGACTCCGAAGGTAAGAAAACAGCGCTGTTCATTTGTCTTGTAATGTATCTGTTTGTCTGTTTTGCTTTTCCGTTTTTCTTGAAGGGGTTGTCGAAGCAGATGCACTTACTCGGCAATCCTGGGGGGATTGGGGGATGCCCCAGACTCCCCACCCTTGAAGGGTGACCTCTGTAGCCCCTCTTTCAACTTGAGTCCACTCCTTCTGCACCCTTGCAGGAGGTTGTGAGGGCCAACTTGGGAAATCTCCAGTTTATCTTTTTCTTGTTCTTGTTCTTGCCTGTGTTTTCCTCCTTTTGTATTGTTATAGTTGTTTGGTTTTCTGTAGCCTGTTGGACTGAACATCTGATCAGAGCTATGGGTAACGTTCCATCATGGGAACCTCCATCTAGCTCTCTAGATGTGATCCTAGCTCACTAGAGGGAGGTTAAGGAGATAGCTCAAAACCAGACTGTGAACATGTTCAAGACTGCAGTATGATGCAAAACTAAGTTTAAGTTTAAATTCAAATGGTCATCAAGTTTGGGCATTACCAAATGCTTTAAAAGATTATTGAATTGTTTTAAATAGGAACTATAGTTAAAAAACAATCAGAGCTAAGTGTCAGAAATTTGGATTTAAAAGGATATATAATAAGTTCCAGGTAAGAACATGCTTAAAAACTACTTCTATGTGGACCATCTTGTTGCTTTTAATTGGAGTAAAGTGGCACCTTGTAAGACTCATTGATCTGAAATCTGAGGTTCGAAGCCAGGCCGGGCAGAGGAAGGTCCCTGTGAGAGACTTGTCTCTATCACCCAGAAGAGTGATGGGAACGGAGTTGTGTGGAGCTCAAAAGTGGTAGGGTGCTAGTCTTGAGCTGGAGAGCTGAGGGACAGCATTCAGGCCCTGAGTCCAAGTCCAGTGAAAAGTCACTCCTCCTGGGACAAAAGTGATGGAGCATCCAGTGGCAGTAAGCCGCTGCTTGGATGGCAGAGATGGTGTCAGATCCTAGAGTCACTCCTGTTTGGCCTTTCAAAAGTTAATCAAAGCCGGGAGGTCCTAGAAGAATAGTTCATAAGCATGCCTTTCTAATGCCCATGTCTGTCTACTGGGCAGGAACTTGCCAGTCATCTGTGATAGTGTGTGGTAAGGGTAAGTTTGTCAAATGAGAGGATAGTTTAAAATCCCAACCCCCCGCATCTACTCAAAGCCCTGACTGGCAGTGAGACTTTTAAGCTGATACATCTGTTCAGGAAATAGACCTGAGCTTGTGTTCTTACTGAGATCTGTTAAGTCATCAGAGATCAGTTCCCCAGCCAGTCAGGAAAAAGCATTTACAAACTAGAATGTTAAAAGGCTACACTGAGGTAGCCCAAAAAGAAGTCTGTGTAGTTGAAAGTTAAAATGTTGAATGTAATTTCCAGTTTGGAGAAAAGCTCCTAATGGACATCTGATCCTGCAACCGCTTGGCAAAGTAGACTCAGGTTATAGGTTCCTGGTTAGGTAAGGTCAACGCCCCTGAGTCAGCCTGAAGAAGTTATAGAAGATGGATGATCTTCGCCCATTAGCCTCCCCTTTTAGGACCGAGGGACCAGAGTTGTTTTTGAGAAGATGAGGCAAGATAAACTAGAGGCATGGAAAACAGAGGTAACAGTATAGACTGCACCTTTGTGAAATGGTTACAGGCCAAGCCGCCTATGTTGGTTAAAGAAAAAAAAAATTCCTAGAATTATGGGAAATATCTGATTTAAACTTATTGCCCTGGCAAAATGACCCAAGGGCCATTGATTGCCTAAAGCTGTCTTAACTTTCAGTAATGTGCTAGCCTGCAAAAGCTAGTGTGCTTAAGAAGGAATCAGGAAAATACTAGGAAATTTGACTAAATTTAGGCTTTAGGTTAACTTAGGTTAAGCTTCTCTAACCAGTCCATAGAGAAAGTTGCAGGTAACCCAGAAGGTGTGACATTCTACTGGAACTACTGGGAGCCATTGCTGCCTGACACCACGGCCCCTGCCCATTGCAGTTAAGTGAGGATCAAGGAGAGAGTCTAACAGTCATCTGGAAGTATCTACATCTTCAGATCAGACTCTTATCATACGCAGGTGGTTTCTGCTGGAAAGTGCTTTGGATCTGCTAACTACCTCTATTAAGAAAATTGGATATTGTAAGAAATTTTCAAGCAGACTGGCCTGCTGCTAAATTCAAAGCATGTATGACAGGCTGGAGAGTCACTTCCAGGCAATACCTGGGGTGGGAGGTGTGTCCAAGAGTATTAAATGCGTCCAGATGGATTAGTTTGTGACCTCAGAAGAGAGGGAGGTAACTGCCATCAGGAGTGCCAGGTACCAAGGTAACTGGACAGAGATTTAAACTGCTAGGGGCATCTTCATGGAGCCCTCCTGGGGGTGAATCGTAGAGATGCCACTGGCCAACCTTAGGCACTTGGAGGAACTGGGAACTGGAAAATTCCACTCTAGAATAGTTGGCTCATGATATAGAATAGAGAAATAGAATATAGATGTAGAATATAAAATATAGATATAGAATAGTTGGCTTATGATAGTTGACTCTGGTCTGGCTTCTTAGGAGCAGACTGTGCGTGGAGTCAAAGTAAATTGCCTTGATGTAGTTGAGATAAACCGGAAAATGTAGACAGTTTAAAACTCTAGCAGCCAATAAGCCCCAGGAAATGTAAAGAAGAAGGTTAGTATAGAAAGCCTTGAAGAAAGGGATAGAGAAAGGGTTTCCTCTGGATAAGAAAGGGATTTAAAAAGTAAATTATCACAGAATGTTCCAGTAAGTCACTGATAGTGTAAGGAAGTAAATGATGGTGTGAGTGGGGATATGTTAAATTTTATAAGACACAGATTATAAAACTATATAAGGAAAGACTTTAGAGAGAAAACAAAAACGTTTCCTTTAGATTAAAAGGTTTTTGGCATGTTAAAACTGAGAAAGACAATCCCTAAAGTGAGTATGTAACAAATGGTAAAGTTGGTACGTAATCAAATTGGCTATAATATAAATAGGGTCAGAATTGGGGCTTCGGTGTAAAACTATGTTTATCTGTCGCATTTGTTATGAGTTTGTTATGAGTTTGCATTTGTTATGATGGTATTGCGGGCACAATACCAATCTATCCCTACCAATCCTCAGTCAGAATCAAACTAAGCAAGGAGAACCACGATTGGTTCTCGAGTTACCAATCAGAAGGGGGGAATGAAGAGGGGAAATGAAGAGCCAGACTTTGAAGTCAAGCCCCGCTTTACCACACGAACCCCACTTTACCATGTAAACCTGAGATAAGCAGGCCCTGTGAGCAAACCCAGGACAAGCTTATTAGGGCCCAGTGGGTCGAGAAAACTAACGACTGGGAATGCTTAACTCTAACCAGCCCTAGAATGCCTCGAGCCCTGAGCCAATCAGATTTGTACTCATAATCTTGCTTGCTTAAACACCTGATTGCTGTAACTTTGTCTTTTACCTTTATAAGCTCTGTGTAATAGCAGGTGTGGGCTGCCTCCTAACCTCCGCTGTGTCGGTGGGTAGGACAAGGCCCAGGCCACGGCCCCACTTGAATAAAGTCTTGCCTTGCTATCGCATTTCGGAATGTCTGAGTCTCGGTGGTCTAATTGGTGGTGGTCTCACGACTTGGCACAACAGGAGGTGTAGCCCCATGTCGAGATTTCCGGGTGCTCATTCTGCAGATCAAGCACTTGAAGTTTACATCAACTGGGGCGCTCCTTGTTGGCAAGTAGCAGATCAAGCCCATCGAGAATAGCCTTGAAGGTTTTCAGGTCTGTTGACTGTGCCAGGTACCCCAGGGGAATGCAGGGAAGGGCCAGGCCTGCACTGTGGCCTTCAGCAACTCTCTGTGGCCCCAAGAATAGACCTTCATGAAGAATGAAGGGAACAATAGCACTGGCAGATTGTCCAGGACAGAGATTGTCAAGGCCTGGTTGCTCAGCATACCTTGCATAGTGAGACGTTGGAGTGAGAGTGGCATCCTGGTGCTCATCTTGGTGGATGGGATGTGTGTCAGGTGTGCAGGGCTCTCTGAATCCCAGCAGGGCCAGGCACTGGTTGCAGGCTCCAGGACTCTACTGCTGTTCTCTGATCCCTGGACATCTTCATAACCCAATCCCACCCTCAATATTGGATATGATCCAACCAGAGAGCAGCTTCTGATGGGATTTCTGAACCACAACCCTCACACCATGGTTGGGTGTGGCACTTGAGGTCAATTCAAATACTGTTTTAACCAAAAAATTACAGGATTAAAGACTTGGCCCACACCTGGGAGGTTCTCTTTGAAAAGTAAAACAAAATAGACATAAAAACTTAAGTCCCTTATATCTTAAATCCTTCAGAATTCCTACAGTATTTCCACTGCTCTGAGCCTACAAAAGACACAAGAAGAGGTCCTTGACCAACTTTATAGCATCCACAATGACTCCAGAAAATTCTTTCTTTACCTTCCTTTCTTCTTTACTCATTCCCTCCATCTCTCCCCCGACTACAATCCATCCCTCCCATCCTCATTTCATTTTTGCCTGGCATCCTCCATATTTCCTTCCTTCATATTTTTACTGTGTGCTGAACTGTGGCTTGAACTCCAGCCTGGGTTTTGTACCTGATATGCTGTTTGTAAAGCCTAGTGTTCTACCACTTGAGCCACAACACTAATGGGGAAAAAGTTTGAGGGAAAATTCAACATAAGTAACAAATGAAAGTCTATGAAAGCCATGGGAAATATTTATACTTCTCCAACAAACTGGGGTATGAGAATTCTCACTAGTTAAAGCTGTAGTGGTTGAGTTTTGATCAAATGTGCCTTCCAAATGCAGACCACAGTTGATTTGATCTTCTTAAAAGAGAATCTATTTTGTGTCCATCCAGGCACAGCAAGAATAAAATCATAAACCTAAAACAAAGAGCAAGAAAGAAATATTCACACTGGGTTCCAATGTCTCATGCATGTAATTCTACTAAGGAGCCTGAGATCTCAGGACCCCGTTTAGAAGCCAGCCAGGCAGGAATGTATGTGACTGTGTTGTAGGGAGCAGAGTTGACTCCATCTTGACTAGGGTAACATGGGAGGAAAGTTGAGGGGAGTAAGCTGAGTCCATCTTGATTACTAGGTTAACCTGAGTCCAAAATTCTGCTTTTGTAAATGGCTTGCTTAACTTGTTTGTTGCTTGCTCTACCCGCGTCAACCTCCTACATCTGTGCCACACTTGCTTAAGTTGCCACACTTTGCTGCTTGCTCTGCCCCCTGCATCAACCTCCTACATCTATGCTACTCTTTTACCTTTAGAAACCCCAATTTGAGGATTGTTTGAGATCACAGTGTCAACACCAGAGTCTGTACTGTGTCCCTAGCTTCTCAGTCTGCTTTTCACTGTCGCAGTTCAGCTCCCTAGTCTGTGCTGCATCCCTGGCAGGTCAATTCACTTTTTGCTTCCCCAATAAATCTATCTTTTTGCTTGAGACTGTCTCTGAGTGGAGGTCTCTTGGAGGGACAGGGACCCGCCTTCCTTGAACCGCATAAAAACAATATTGTCTCAATAAAAGTCCTTACAAAAAATTCTAGTATTCCTAGAATCCTAGCTACTGAAGAAGTCTGAGGCCGATGGGTGCAAAATTCAAACCCAAATGGGGCCAAAAGTCTGTGAGATATTCTAGGATTTTGTCATTAGTGTGGTGGCTCAAGTGGTAATGCACTAGCCTTGACAAAATGTAGCTGAGGTATGGCCCCCAGACTCTGAGTTCAAATCTCAATTCAGCAAAAAATTAAAAAAGAAGGAAGGAGTGAAGGAAAAATGGGAGGAATGCAGTCAGGAATGAATGGAGGGAGGCAGAGAGGAATAGACATAGGTAAAGAAGTTGTCAGAATGCAAGGAAGGAAGTAACAAAACATAGGAGGAAAGAAGGGATGAAGGAAGGAGCAACGGAAGGCAGGAACAAGATACAGAAGGAAAGAAGGAAGGGAAGGCGGGAAAGAAAGAAAGAAAGACAGAATTTCCACGTCTTAGTGGAAGTTGTAAATTGAGCTGGCTGCTCCCCTTTGGGTCTTCTGCAGGCTCACGTCACTGGGCCTACTTTGGAATTAGGCTATAGGCTTGGGAGATCTTTTGTGTTCCTTTTGTTATGCATTTACTAGTTTATTATACTCCTTTCCTTTTGGTACCAATGTTTGAAGTCTAATACACTTGCTTGGCCTTTTTTGCTCAAGAGTAGTGCTCTACTACATGGGCCACATCACTACTTCCGGCTTTTTTCTGATTAATTGGCCATAATATTCTAGGGCAGGAGCAGGAGATATGGCCAGGTGGATTGACTTTGATCTCAGAGAAGAAGAAGGTAACTGCCTCCAGGTGTGCTAGTTACTTAGGTAACACAGGTACTGGGCGCATGTCGTCCTCCCAGGGTGGTCCTTACAGTTTCCATCTGACATAATCCTCCACCTGTGTTTATCCTCTGATTTTAAAGATGAGAAAGAACACTGACAGATGAGCAATTCATGCTCCAGTCTCAAGAAGTTATTTGCAGTGAGCTCTAGGTAAACCATGTCAACAGGGCAGAACGCATGTATTCATTAATTTAGTACCTTTATTTATACATTCAATAAATGTTTGCAGCTTCCTGGAAAGTGAGATTATTTCTTTCATTCGTTCTGTTTTAATTTTTCATTTAAATAAATATTTTTATTCCAAAGCATAGGTTTCTTTTTATTTTATTTTTATTGTCAATGTGATGTACAGAGGGGTTTATATTTACATTTATATGGGAGTGAGTGCATTTCTTGCCAAACTTGTTACCTCCTCGTCATTTTCTCCCACCTCCCCTATTCCCCAATCCCTCCCTCCCCGAGTTATACAGTTGGTTTACAACATATTGTCTTATAAGTACTGCTATTCTGTTGGTTTGCCTTTCACCCTTTTTCTCACCATTTTGATGATCCCCTTCCGTTCCTTTTGGTACCCTGGGTGTTGCAGGTATGTTTATCTGTTTTTCACTTGTTAGCTTCGTTTTCTATGAATATTTGGGCTTAGCGCATGGCTTGGACACTGTCTGTCCCTAAACACTTTTCATTGAAGGCTGGTGCTGAGCCCAGTCACAAACTCCACTTACAATTTTTTTGGTGTTTAATTGGAAATAAGCATCTCAGAGGTTCTTGCTCAGGCTGGATGTGAACTTTGATCCTCAGATCGAAGCCTCCTGAGTAGTTACAAATTTGAAGAACCCAAGTGAGGCTGAGGGATGATTTATTCTTTGATCTGTTGTTGTAGGTCCTGATTATGAACTCAGAACTGATCACTGTCTCTAAGCTGATTTTTCTCAAAGCTAGTACTCTACCATTTTGTGCCATAGCTCCACTTCAGGTTTTCCTGTGGTTCATGGGAGAAAAGAGTCTCATCAACTTTCTGAATCAGGTTGACTTCAAACTGTGATCCTCAGATCTCAAACTTGCTGATTAGACACAAAAAAAATGCTCTGGTTTTGGAGTTCTGAGAAATTACCTCTTTGTACTTATTGCTGTCTTTCTGTTTGAAATGAATACAGGGATTGATGGAGACAGAGAATTGTACCGAGTCAGAGAAAGACAGTCCTAGGACTTTGAAGTTTTCTTCCACTCTTTAGAAAAGGAAGACCATGTTCCAGTTCTTTCAAGCCCGAATTCCCTGGAAATTCCTGATGATGTGTGCACAGGACACATGTACCCCCAAAAGGCCCCAGAAGCTCTTGGGGTCCCCAAGTTATGATTGATCTGAAAGGCACAGGATCAGATGCCTACGTTATTCTACGTACACTGAATATGGGATTTGTGCCCCCTAGAGAATGCTCTTGTGTCACAGCTCTCATTTCTAATGCAGAGAAAGGATTTCAGGATAGAAGTGCCTGACTACACAGGCAGATCAGAAAGGAGAGAAAGTCCCTCCTCTGTGACCTTCCAGCAATCATCCGGGCCCAGGCTGTAGAATTTGCATTTGTTCTGGCGATGACAGAAATTGGTACAAATCTGGACCTTCTGGCTTGGCCCTATGTCTCACAATCTCTGTGCCAATCCAGCCCGAACCTGGGCAAATCTTTCAGGTTGGATGTTCCCTGTATGGCGGTAGCTCTCCAGAGGGGCAGGATAAAGGTCTTCTCTCAAATGGCTGAGACTGACCATGTGGCTCAGGAGGTTCTGCAGGGATGCTATGGAGATGAAGTTTCCATAGAAACTGAAAAATCTGTGTTGAGAGCACTGGCTAAGGGCAGGCAGGATGTTGGAGAGCTGGGAATCAGTGATGTCACAGTCCTCTAGGGCCAGGGCACACAGGGTGCCAGCTACATGCTCCAGCAGGGCACTCAGGAGCTCATGACTGAAGCGGTCCATGCACAAACTCCTCAGCCACAGGTGATTAAACTGCATGGTGCAGGGACACTGGGACAGAATCCTCATGTCTGCTTGCTTCAAGGGACAGGAACTCAGAGACAAGGCCTTCAAAGGCCTCAGGCTCCCAAGAATGGCTCGCAGTTGTTTGTAAAGGAAGAAGGCATTGTGCACATGGAGCTCCTGGAGATGCTGTAGCTGCCCCAGATGTGCCCCCAATTGGCAGGGATAGGGACAATTCCTGGAGGTGGATGTATAGAACTTGAAACACATCTTGGAGAAGTTGACATTGTGAAGATTCTTCATCATATGCAGATAAGGAGCAAAGTTTTTCATAGTTACACCATGCCAGAAACTATTAAGTACCAATTCCTGGATGGAGTTCAGGCACACCACAAACAGAATCTTATGGATCATAGTGAAGGAACCTGACAGAATCTGCAGCTTCCTTGAGCACAGTTGGACGAGTCCTTTCCTCTCCCTCACCGATTGGAGCAGGAAGGCTTTGAGATCGTTCTGGGTGTCATTTTTGATAGTCAGGGCCATGGCAATGATCAAGGTCTGTTCTTCAGTCATGCGATTCACTGTTAAATTGTCAGTGAGGAACGCTGGATAAGAGATTTGGGCTATGGAGGGGTATCCCCGCATCCAGATCTCTGGGTGCTCATTCCGGAGATCAAGCACTTGAAATTTACATCGACTGGACCACACCTTCTTGGCAAGTAGCAGATCGAGCCCATCCAGGATAGCCTTGAAAGTTTCCAGGTCTGGTGATTTTTCCAGGTCCCCCATGGGGAGGCAGGGGAAGGGCCAGGCCTTCACTATGTCCTTCAGCACCTCTCTATGGCCCCTAGCATAGACCTGCATAAAGAATGAAGGGAAGAGAAGCACTGGAAGATGGTAATGGGCCGGTTGCTCAGTATACTCTTCATGGCAAGTCGCTGGTGGGAGAGTGGGGTCTTGGTGCTTCTTAGTAGATGAGATGGGAGCCGCCATGCAGGGATCTCAATCCCAGCAAAGCCAGGCATTGACTGTAGGCTCCCGGACTCTGCTACTGTTCTCTGATCCTGGGCATCTTTCTATCACAAGCCTCCACCCTCACCCTTGGATAGCATCCAATCACGGAGCATCGTTTAATAGGATTTGTGAGCCGCACTCAGTACATCTAGACAGGGTGTCACTCCCTGGGTTAATTCCAACTGTGCTTCCAATACAAAACGATAGAATTAAAGGCATGACCCACACAGCCCAGCTGCTGTTTGAAATGTAAATCAAACTGAAGGCCCCCCACCCCCAAAATACCCACCCTTCTATTTAATTCGTCCACGCATTCCCAGAGAGGCTTCATTGCCCTGGGCCTGCTAAGCAACCAAGGAGAACACCCAGCCCAGGTCTACAGCATCCACAGAGACTACTGGACATTTTGTTTCTGGTTTTTCTTTCTGCCTTTCTTCCTTTTCCTTCTTTCCTTTATAACTCATTCCTTCTGCATTTTTGCATCCTTCCTTCCTTCCTTCCTTCCTTCCTTCCTTCCTTCCTTCCTTCCTTCCTTCCTTCTTTCCTTCCTTCTTTCCTTCCTTCCTTCCTTCCTTCCTTCCTTCCTTCCTTCCTTCCTTCCTTCCATCCTTCCTTCCTTCTTTCCTTCCATACTGATTGCTGTTCTCCCTTTCTCTCTTCCTCCATTTTTTAAACTATTGCACTGAACTTGGAATTGAACTCAGGGCTGCCTGGCCTCTCTGCCCAAGCTGTGTTTTGTCAAGGCTAGTGCTTTACCACTTGAGTCACAAAACTAATTTCTGGATCCTACAAATGCTATTAGATTTTTTGGCCCCATTTAGACTTGAACAGTGCATCTTTGATCTCAGAGTTCTTGAGGAGCTAGGAATCCTAGAATGTTTTCTGAGGAGTTTCTTGGACATAATTAGCTCACATACATCCCTGCCTGGCTAGCTTCTAAATGAGAATTCAGAACTCAAGTCTCCGGAATAGTATTACAGGCATGTGACACTGGACCCTGGAGTGTGTATTTCTTTTTTATTTTGCTATAGACTTTTTTTTGATGTTCCTCTGTGGGTATGAAGTGAATATTTCTTATGAGAGTGCAAATGAGCTGTGGACTGAATTTTGAAGACATGTTTGATCAAATCTCACCCGCTACAGCTTTAACTACTTAGAATTCTCATCCCAAAGTATCATACAAAGTAGAAAGAGTTCTAGTGATTTTATGGGGTATCATTTGGTATTCTATGTTAAATTTTCTTGCATACCTTTTCCCCAGAATTTGATCTACGTCTTTTTCACTGTGGTCACAGGTTGATTTGTTTGTGGCAGATCTGGCATCTAGGTGCAGTCTGAGATTTTGTGCTGCTTTCCAGCACTCTACACTTGAGCCACAGCTCTACTCTGGCTATTTGGGAGGATCACTAAGGGTGAGATTCTAAAGGAGATTCCTGCCTATGCTGGCTATGAAGTGTGATCCTCAGATAAGATTGCTGAGCAGCTAGTATTCTATAACCAATAGAATAGCTAACCAATACTCAAATTCAGTGGTGCTGAGAAATACCATTCTACTCACGGGTTTCCTCTGTGTTTATTTTTGACTGATGATACAGTACACTGTAGATAGGGAGGTGGGAGTCCTATGACTTGTGGGGTTTAAACCAATCATTTGTAAAAACAGTATCAGGTTCC
This sequence comes from Perognathus longimembris pacificus, assembly GCF_023159225.1. Lineage (NCBI taxonomy): Eukaryota > Metazoa > Chordata > Mammalia > Rodentia > Heteromyidae > Perognathus > Perognathus longimembris. Next base: position 53,828 of record NW_025960455.1, read on the forward strand.
ATTTCTTTCCAGGGTGAATTCACTCCAGATTCTTGAAGTGTATGCACAGGATATATGTACCCCAAATCACTCAGAAACACCTAGGTTCCAGAGCTACAACTCAACTGAGGAACTCAAGAAATACTTCCTGTCTCATCCACCCCTACTGAACTTTGGGTCTGTGTCACCTGGAGAATGCTTTGTGCCCTTTTTAATTTCTGAATCTGAGAAATGATTCCGGGAGATAGGAACCTGTATACAAAAATAGATAAGAAAGGTTAGGAAGACCCTCGTCTATGAGCACCCAGGAACCAATGGGCCTTGGTTAAAGAATTGGTACTTGCTCAGTCAATGATGGAATTTGGTACAGATCTGGACTTTCTAGGTTTTCACCATGTCTCTCAATGTTTGCACCAACCTAGCATGAATCTGGAAAAATCTCTCAGGGTTGATATTCTCTACCCAAAACAGAGCTGAATTCCATAGCCAGCTCTTTGCAGGAGGCCATCCCACTCAGGAGGGAGGAACCTCCCCCAGGCAAGCGACTCTCAGCCATGTAATCCAGGTCAGAGGCGCCCGTCCTGCTGATTCCACAGCCTTTTCAAAGCCAGGCGTTAGAGGCAGCTGCCCAAGAGCAGACAAGAGGAGCCACAGTTCTGAGACTGTTCATGTCACCCATCTACAGAGGATGCCCAAGTCTTATCTGCAAGCTGTGTGAACCACAGAGACCCAGGATTTCACTAACGGGGGTGGGGTGGGCCAGAACAGGTCCACCACCTGCTAACTGAAAGGAAGTCAAACCAGCCAAGGAGCAAAATCGACTGCAGACCATTGCAAGGAAACCAGAGACTGTAGAACACCCACCCAAACAAGGAAGATTCCATGTTTTTATCCGTTCAAACATTTTTAAGCTTTTTTTTTCCTTCTTCATATCTGAAACGTCGTTGGTTTTTTGTTTTTGATTTTTACCTGCTTGTTTTATCAAGTTTTTTTGTTGTTGTTGTTGTTTGTTTTCCTGTTTTTTTCTTTTTTATGTTAAATAATTTTTCTCTGTTTTGTGCATCTGTCTTCCAGTATTTTTTCTTTAATTCTCTCTTTACATTCTCTTTCTTTAAAAATTACTTTCTTATGAATAATACCTCCACCCTTTTCTGCTAAGTCTCCATTGTCTATCATTTTAACCTTTTTCTTTCTACTGATTCTACTCTTCTCCACATTTCCATGTCACTGAAACTAAACCAAAATCATCACCCCCCATACATTTTACTCTATTCTATTTACTACATCTAACTTACCCTGCTGACTTAATTCCATGACCTCCAGATTTCATTGACTCCTGGTTATTGGATAGAGGCTATCCCTGCTTAATTTGAGTGAATCAAAGGGGTTCATAGAGAAAGCCAGTCCAAAAAGAACTTAATATAAGAACAAGAATTGCTTATGGGCTTGTAACAGTAAATAAGTAAGTACTAAATTCAGGATTGGTTGTCATATTGAAATTGTATTCTTTAGGAACATGAAATCTAATTATACACACAGGTATACAAGGTATCTGTATATAATTGTGAACTTACAAGATTTACACAACAGTGTTTGGTAAGGTCTGCTTTGGGTTTTAAATGGTGCTCACAGGTGCTTGTAGATTAGCATGACCAATCCAAATGGGCAGAAGAAACACAAGAAAGATGGCAAACAATGGAGTTTTATCTCCCACTCAAAATAAGCAGGAAGCAGAGCAGTCAATCAAAGACATAGAAGAGAACCCTTAAAATGCTCTACAAAGTCTACTGATAAACATGTTAAATGGAAAGTTTGAATCAATACAGCAATCCTTCCATAAAGTAATAAATGATTTCATGGCCTTGACAAAAAAAAAAAGAAAAATGAAATTCAAAAGTCGAAAAGATAGCTACTCAGCTAAAAAATTTGAGAGACAGCACTCAAAACCAAATTAATGAATTTAATGAAGTAAAGGTGTCCATGCAGGACCTACAAGATGACATGGAAATCATCAGGAAAGACCAGTCAGAAGGGAAAGAGATTCAAAATCAAGTCACTAGCCTACAGTCCCGACTAGCTGAAGCAGAGGATTGATTGAATCTCAGGAACTGAAGATTACCTAGAATCTATGGAGAAAGATAAAAAAAATCAATACAAACTCAATCCAATCGACAAAACAGATCACTCCAGGATCTCAAAGACACAATCCGGAAGCCCAAATTAAGGATAATAGGTATTGAGGAAAACGTGGAGAAAGAAGTTAATGGAATAGGAAAAGTATTTAACAGAATATTAGCCAAGAATTTCTCAAATATCCAGAAAGATAGACCTATACAGATACAAGAAGCATTTAGAACCCCAAACCAACCAGACCAGAACAGGACATCCCACCGACACACTGTGATCAAAACAGCATCAATAGAGTCCAAGGAAAGAATCCTTAAAACTGTTAGGGAGAAGAAAACAATCACAGATAAAGGAAAAGCAATCAGAATTACCCCAGACTTCTCAGCATAGACAATGAAAGCAAGCGGAGCCAGGAATGAGGTATGCCAAACCCTAAATAAAAATACTTACCAACCAAGAATACTGTACCTAGCTAATCTCTCATTAATAGCCAAAGATCAAACAAACATCTTCCACAGTAAGGAAAACTTGAAACAATGTATCTCCCCCAAACCAGCTTTACAGAAAATCCTCAAAAATGTACTATACAGGGAAAATAATCAAGATCCCAATACAGACAGAGAAATGAACCCTAAATAGTATACCAGAATATTAGAACAAGAAAAGGGAAGACACAGCTTTTAATAAGATAGCTATCATGAAAGGAACAAATGATAATAAATCAATCCTAACTCTCAACATTAATGGACTTAATTCTCCAGTCAAACGACATATGCTCATAAGTTGGATCAAAAATCAAGATCCGTCTTTCTGCTGCCTCCAAGAGACACATCTAATCAGAAAAAGTAAAAATCTTCTAAAAGTGTAAGGCTGGAATAAAATCTATCAAGCAAACGGCACCCATAAGCAGGCTGGAGTTGTAATTCTAACATCAGATAAAATTGACATCAAATTAAAAATGGTAAGAAGAGACAAAGAACTTTGCTACATCCTAATGAAGGGATCTCTCCTACAGGAGGATATTACCATCCTAAATATCGACACACCAAATACAGGAGCACCTAACTTCATCAAACAAACACTACTGACTCTAAAAACACACACAGACCCAAACACAGCGATAGTTGGGGACTTTACCATTCCACTATCACCTATGGACAGATAAACACGGAGAAAAACTGAACAAAGAAACCACAGAATTAAACAACTGCATTGACTAACTAGACTTAACCAACATCTACAGAATATTCCGTCAAGCAACACCAGAATACACATTCTTTTTGGGAGCACATGGAACACTCTCCAAAATAGAACATATCTTAGGGCGCAAAGAAAATCTGTACAAATTCAGAAGTATCAAAACCAATCCCTGATTTCTCTCAGATCACAACGGAATAAAATTAGAACTCAGCTCAAACAGCCACCGCAGAAAATCCTACAATAGATGGAGACTAAAAAACACACTGCTTAATTATTAGTGGGTCATTAAAGAAATTAGAACAGAAATTTAAATGTTTATGGAATTCAACCAAGGTGAGTACACAAAGTACCAGCTCCTTTGGGTCACAGCAAAGGCAGTACACAGAGGAAAATGTATATCTCTGCGTGCCTACACCAACAAACTGGAGAAACAGCAACTCAACAACGGAAGCACCTTAAGCTCCTTGATAGAGAACAACAAACCAAATCCAAAGTCAATAGACAGAAGCAAATAATTGAAATCAAAGAAGAATTAAATCAATTAGAGAAGAAAAAAACCATTGAAAGAATCAACAAAACAGAGTTGCTGCTTTGAACAAATTAACAAGATAGACAGTCCCCTTGCAAACCTGACAAAAAAGTAAAGTCAGCACACCAGATAAACAAGATCAGAGATGAAACTGGGAACATCACCACGGCAAAAAACAAAATTCAGAACACAATAAGGGACTATTTTGCCATCATTTATGCCTACAAATTAGAGAAATTGGAAGAAATGGATGATTTCCTAGAAAATACTGATATCCCAAAACTCTCCCCTCCTCTTCAACATAGTATTAGAATTCCTAGCTAGAACAATTACGCAAGAAGAAAATATAAAGGGGATCCAAATAGGAAAAGATGAAGTTAAACTTTCTTTCTTCGCAGGTGACATGATCCTTTACCTAAAGAACCCCAATGAATGCATTTCAAAGCTACTAGAGCTGATCCAAAACTTTGGCAAAGTTAGAGGATATTAAACCCTCAAAAATCAATGGCCTTTCAATATGCTAATGACCTGAATGCCAAGGTATAAATTAGGATAGCAACTCCTTTTGCAATAGCCTCAAAAAACATACAATACATAGGAATAACCTTCACCAAAGAAGTGAAAGTCCTCTATGTTGTGAACTTTAAAAACAGGAAAAATGAAAATAAGGCAGCAACCAGAAGCAGTGGAGAAACGCAGAAGAACAAAAAGAGGCAAAAAAGAAGAACTGAAAACATACACGGAGCCGGAGAATCTCCGGAGCACCCTCCCCCCACCAGCCGACCCTGGCCCAAACAGGGCCAGGCTGGGAAAGGGGAACCCGGCGATCGGCAGACAGGCTGCCAGGAGCACAGAATTCATATAGTGGGAGACCCCACGGACACAAGGGGCGGACCAAGACACACACCGGCAGCGACGAGAAGTTCGGGTCCACACCGGGTTCGGACAAGGGAACCCAGCGCGGCAGAAAGAGGGAACCGGGGAAGCCACCACGACACTTCGCCAACCCCTGAAGGGCCAACGGCTGCGCAGGACACACAGACAAAGCAGCAAATGTGAGTGCCCCCATTATCCCCTCCCCCAACAGGAGACCAGCTATCAGAGACCCAAGCCCGACAAAGAAGCTAGAACTCCCTCCCTCCCCATCCCCACCCCGAGGGAACAAAGAACCCCCAAATCAGGCAGGGAGCCCCCATCAGGCTCTGGGAAGTCAGTTTAGCAGGAAAAGGGCGGAGCAACCCCAAGGCCCCACAGGTTCCTGATCTGGCAGAAATGGCCCCGCCCCCCTTCCCAACAGGAGCCGGAGGATGGCCAGCAGTGCCAGCCCCACCTGAGGCGCCTGGACCTAGCAGACACTTACAACTAAAATCACAGGCGCTGGAGGGCAATACCAGCCCAGCAGGGTCACCTGAGCCTGATCACGTCCCCCCCTCGCAGCAGAGGCGAGGTCTGAGGGTGCCAAGCCACACCCGAACAGTCGTTCCCACTGGACCCCACACATACCGCACCCCCCACGGACTCGCAGGAGGACGCAAGCACAACCCAACAACCCGGGGCTCGCTCTGGGAGGCATATCCCACTAAAGTGCCTGTTGTAGTGGACGCACAGCGCACAGGAGGGAGGGGTCCCCGGCGACAGCGCCCGCTCTGGTAGGCGTACCCTGCACTGGTGGGCGGGGCCACAGCGACAGCACCTGCTGCCATAGACACCCATACACAGAAGGGAGGGAAGATCTACACAGAACTCCAGATGCGCAAATCACAAAGAAACATAACTCAGTTCATCAAAGGGCAAGCCAACTCACCAGTTCCAAAAAGCAGCACGACTGAAGAGGAGATGGAGACTAAAAAAGCAAATGAGGCCATGTTAACAGGAATGATCGAAAGTGTCAGAAATGAAATCAGAAAACAATTCCAGGAGTTTAGAGCAGAAATCTGGAAGGACACCCAGGAAGCCAAGAAAGAAATGGAAGCAAAAATGGATACAATGCAAGCCTCAATTAAAGAAATGGAAGCAAAAATGGATACAATGCAAGCCTCAATTAAAGAAATGGAAGCAAAAATGGATACAATGAAAGCCTCCTTTAAAGAAAATCTTCGCATCCTGAGAATTGAAATGCATGAAAAAATAGATTTAAAATACAACTCTTTAAAGGAAGAAATTTCCACGATCAGAGCTGATATGGCAACCATAAATAGCTCTCTGACATCCCTAAACTCCGCAATTGAAACCATAACACAAAGAGTGGACCATATAGAATCCAGAATCTCTCGTCTGGACGATGAAGCAGCTGACAACAACCAGAAACTGACCACACTCCAAGAAAAGGTGAAGCTTCAGGGAAGACTAATCCAGGAACTAATGGACAAAGACAAGAGATATAATCTGCGCATAATTGGAATAGAAGAAGGAGCTGAATACCAGAACAGAGGGCTAAATCATGTTCTCAATAGTTATTGCAGAAAACTTCCCCAATCTCACAGGGGACCCCATCCAGGTAACCGAAGCCTATAGGACACCTGGCAGGCCAGATCCCAGGAAAGCCACCCCAAGGCACATAATATTCAAGACTACAGACCTCAAGAGTAAAGAGCAAATTCTGAATTCAGCCAAAGCGAAGAAGGAAACTTTTTTCAATGCGAAGAGGATTCGAATAACGTCCGACTTATCCACACAAACTTACCAAGCTCAAAGTGAGTGGAAGAACACCATCCAAGTACTTCAGAATAACAATTTACAATCTCGGATCAAATATCCAGCGAAATTGGAGTTCACCTTCGAAGGGAGAACCAGATCTTTCCACACCAAAGAGGAGCTAAAGGAGTATGTGAATAAAAAACCAGCCCTACAGCGAATATTAAGAGGGGAACCCCACCCAACAGAGATCGTAAAAGACACACAGACAGAATCAGAAAGAAACTTCAATAGCCAAAGTCCAGCAGAAATGGTTTAAACTCCCCTATAAAGAGGAGCAGACTGGCAGAATGGATTCGCAAACAAAAAGTTGACTTCTGCTGTCATCCCATGTATTATATCTGATCTCAGTGGATTAAAGGTAACCCTCAACAACAAAGGATACCACAGAGGCTATACACACTCTTGGAGGCTAAACCCCACGCTGCTATCTAACACTTGGGCCACAGACCAAATTAAAGATGAAATCAATGAATTCATAAGCCACAATGACAAAGAAAACACATCACAAAGAAACCTATGGGACACAGCTAAGGCAGTACTGACGGGCAAGATCATTGCACTCAGCACCCACATTAAAAGGATGGAAGCAGAGCAGGTGAATACCCTCACGATGAAACTAAAACAACTGGAGAAACAAGAAACGACAGAATCTAAAACGACTAGGAGGGGACAGATCACAAAGATTAAAGAAGAGATAAATCTGATTGAAAATAGAAAGACTGGGGCTGGGGATATAGCCTAGTGGCAAGAGTGCCTGCCTCGGATACATGAGGCCCTAGGTTCGATTCCCCAGCACCACATATACAGAAAAACGGCCAGAAGCGGCGCTGTGGCTCAAGTGGCAGAGTGCTAGCCTTGAGCGGGAAGAAGCCAGGGACAGTGCTCAGGCCCTGAGTCCAAGGCCCAGGACTGGCCAAAAAAAAAAAAAAAGAAAATAGAAAGACCATTCAACAAATAAACAAGACTAAAAGCTGGTTCTTTGAGAAAATAAACAAAATTGACAGACCCCTTGCAAGACTTACAAAAAAAAAAGAAGATAAGAGACTCATATACGTAAAATCAGGGACTCCACCGGAAAAATTACAACAAGTACACACGATATTCAAACAATCATAAGGAGCTATTTCCAAAACCTCTACTCAGCAAAAAACAATAATTTTACAGAAATGGATCAATTCTTAGAGAAGTACAAACTGTCCAAACTGAACCAAGAAGAAATAAATCAACTAAATAAACCAATAACTTACGGTGAGATACAGGAGGTAATCAAGAACCTCCCTACTAAGAAAAGCCCAGGCCCAGATGGATTCACCAACGAATTCTACAAAACCTTTAGTGAGGAGCTAATACCAATACTCCTCAAACTCTTCCGCGAAATAGAAACAGAGGGAGAAATCCCAAACTCATTCTACGAAGCTAATATCATACTCATTCCCAAACCAGGCAAAGACCCAACAAAAAAAGAGAACTACAGACCAATATCACTAATGAACACAGACACAAAGCTCCTCAATAAAATATTAGCTAACAGGATCCAGAAACTGATCAAGAAAATCATACATCATGACCAAGTAGGCTTCATCCCTCTGTCACAAGGATGGTTCAACATGCGTAAATCAATCAACGTAATTCACCACATAAACAGATCTAAAATTAAGAATTACATTGTTATCTCAGTCGATGCCCAAAAAAGCCTTTGACAAAATACAACATCCATACCTATTAAAAGCTTTGGAGAGAACAGGAATAGATGGAATATTCCTCAAAACAATAAAAGCCATATACAACAGAACAACTGCTAATATCATATTAAATGGAGAGAAACTTAAATCATTCCCCCTAAACTCAGGAACAAGACAAGGATGCCCACTCTCCCCACTTCTGTTCAACATAGTGCTGGAATCCCTAGCCATAGCAATAAGGCAAGAGGAGGACATCAAAGGGATCCACATCGGCAAGGAAGAAATCAAGTTATCCCTATGTGCAGGCGACATGATCTTACATCTGAAGGACCCAAAAAACTCAGTCCCCAAACTCCTACACCTAATAAACCAATTTGGCAAAGTAGCAGGATACAAAATCAATCCACAAAAGTCAGCAGCTTTTCTGTACACCAGCAGTAGACAAACAGAAAAGGAAATTATGGAAACAATTCCATTTACAGCAGCCAAAGAAAGAATAAAGTACCTAGGGATCAACTTAACCAAGGATGTGACAGACCTATTCAATGAAAACTACAAAAATCTAATAAGGGAAATCAAAGAAGACACAAGGAGATGGAAAGACCTCCCATGCTCATGGGTAGGCAGAATCAATATAGTGAAAATGGCCATATTGCCCAAATTGTTATGCAAATTCAATGCAATACCTATCAAAATACCAGCCACATTCTTCCCTGAAATAGAGAAACCAATCCACAAATTCATATGGACAGCAAAAAAACTAGAATAGCAAAAGCAATTCTAGGCGCAAAAAAAATATTGCAGGAGGTATCACAATACCAGACTTCAAGCTTTACTACAGGGCCATCATAACAAAAACAGCCTGGTATTGGTATAAAAACAGATCGGAAGACCAGTGGATTAGAATTGAAGACCCAGAAATAAAACCGCACTCTGACAGCGAACTGATATTCGACAAAGGAGCTAAAGACATACAATGGAATAAACATAGCCTCTTCAACTACTGGTGCTGGGAGAACTGGGCAGCCATATGCAGAAAACTCAATGTAGACCGAAGCCTATCACCATGTACCAAGATCAACTCAAAATGGATCAAGATCCTCAATATCAGACCTGAATCCTTGAAACTACTGAAGGACAGAGTAGGAAAGACACTAGAATTCATAGGCACAGGAAGGAACTTCCTGAATAGAGTCCCAGGGTCACAATAAATAGGGGAAAGACTCGACAAATGGGACTACTACAAATTAAAAAGTTTCTCCATAGCTAAGGTCATAGCCAACAAAATACAAAGATAGCCAACGATATGGGAAAGGATATTTACCAGCACAGCAACAGACAAAGGCCTGATATCGGTCATCTACAGAGAACTCAAAACTAAGCCCCTCCAAGCCCAATAAACCTATTACGAAATGGGCAAAAGAGCTAAAGAGAGACTTCACAAGAGAAGATATAAAAATGGCAAAGAAACACATGAGGAAATGCTCAACATCCCTGCTATTAAAGGAAATGCAAATAAAAAGAACCCTGAGATATCACCTCACCCCAGTTAGAATGGCCTATACTCTGAACTCAGGAAACAACAAATGCTGGAGGGGCTGTGGGGAAAGAGGATCCCTTCTCCATTGTTGGTGGGAGTGCAAATTAGTACAACCACTTTGGAGAACAGTATGGAGGTTTCTCAAAAAGCTCAATATAGACCTACCCTATGACCCAGCCATACCACTCCTAGGCATCTATCCTAAACAGCAAAACCCAAGATATCAAAAAGACATTTGTACTTCCATGTTTATCGCGGCACAATTCACAATAGCCAAAATAGGGAAACAACCCAGATGCCCCTCCACAGACGAATGGATCGAAAAAATATGGTACTTATACACAATGGAATACTGCATAGCGATTAGGAAAGGTGAAATATTGTTATTCGCAGGGAAATGGTCAGAACTCGAACAAATAATGTTGAGTGAGACAAGCCTAAAACACAGAAAACAAAGGGGCATGATCTCCCTGATATATGACTGTTAACAAAGGGAGACGGAGAGACAGTAGAGACCAAGTCTGAATACTGTATATGTTCTTGATACATTGTATATTGCATATATGTCTACCTCACCTAGACAAGGGATAGAAAAACAGGCCGTAAGATATCACAAGAAATGTACACACTGCCCTGCTATGTAACTGCACCCTCTTTGCACAACACCTTGTAAAAAAAAACTTATGTTCAATTAATAATATAATAAACAAAAAAATAAAATATAATAAAATAAAATTAAGGCAGAACTAAGGAAATGAAAAAACCCTTCATGCTTCTACAAATTCAATGCAATACCCATTAATAACCCAACACCCTTTGTTAATGAAATAGAGAAAGCAATCCAGAAATTCATATGGAACTATAAAGACACAGAGTATCAAAAACAATCCTAAGCCTCAAGAACAGTGCTGGAGGAATTACAATACCCAACCTCAAGCTGCATTATAAAGCTATAGTAATAAATACAGCTTGGTATTGGCACCAGAACAGGCCTGAAGACCAATGGAACAGTATTGAGGACCCAGAAATAAACCCACAGAACTATGCCTACTTAATCTTTGATAAAGGAGCTAAAATAATAGCATGGAAGTAAGATAGCCTCTTTAACAAATGGTGCTGTCAAAACTGGTTCAACACCTGCAATAAACTACAAGTAGACCCTAATATATCACCCTGCACCAAAATCAATTACAAATGGATCAAAGACTTCACAATTAAAATAGATACCCTGAAAACGCTAAAGGAAAGAGTAGGAGAAACACTTGTGCTCCTTGGCACAGGATGGAACTTTCTTAACAAAGACCCAGAAATGCGACAAATCAAAGAAAGAATGGACAAATGGGAATGCATCAAACTGCAGAGCTTCTGCAGGGCAAAGGACATAGCTGGCGAGATAAACAGAAACCCCACACATTGGGAAAAAATATTTACTGGCCATACAATGGGCAAAGGCCTCATATCTAAAATATATGCAGAAGTAAAAAAATTACATTCCTACAAAACAAAACCACAAAGAACCTGTAGCCCTCTCAACAAGTGGGCTAAAGACTTAAAAAGAGACTTCTCTGATGAGGAAAAGAGAATGTCAAAGATACATATGAAAAAGTGCTCTACATCACTGGCCATAAAAGAAATGAAAATCAAAACAACATTGAGATTTCACCTCACCCTGTACGAATGATCTATATCAAGAAACTAACAATAAAGAATGTTGGAGGGGATGTGGCCAAATGGGAACCCTACTTCATTGGTGGTGGGAATGTAAAATGGGTCAGCCACTCTGGAAAGCGGTATACAGATTCCACAGAAGCTAAACATCGAGCTCCTCTATGACCCAGCAGCCCAACTTTTGCACATCTAACCAAAAGATCACAAACAAGAAAACACTAAAGCCACCAGCACAACAATGTTCATCGCAGCACAATTTGTCATAGCTAGAATTTGGAACCAACCCAGATGTCCCTCAGTAGACGAATGGATCTGGAATATGTGGTACATATACACAATGGAATTTATGCCTGCATCAGAAGGAATGATATTGCTGCATTGGTAAGGAAATGGAAGGACTTGGAAAAAATTATACTAACTGAAGTGAAACAGACCCAAAAAACATGGATTCTATGGTCTGGAATAATTAGCACAGGTTTAGGCTAGTCACAGCAGAGGATCACAACAGCCCAATAGCCCTTATGAACCCATAAGTTGATGCTAAGTGAAATGAACTCCATGTTATGGAAACGACTCTCCTATCACTGTTGTAATTACTTTCAACATGAGATGTGAAATCGTAGCTTCTATTGTTGATCCTCTTGTATCCCCTTCCTATGGTTGTACCTGCACTATCTGTGTATCTTATCTGAGTACATTGGAAACCATATATACTGGTATTAGAACTAGGAAATAGATAGGGAATACCAAAATTGAGAGACACAGGGTAAAAAAAGACAAGCGATGACAAAAGTAATACTTGCAAAACTGTTTGGCATAAATTAATTGAACAACTCATGGGCGGTAAAGGGAAAGGAGGAGAGGGGAGGGGAGAATGAGGGAGGAGGTAACAAACAGTACAAGAAATGCATCCAATGTTTAATGTATGAAAGTGTAATTTCTCTGTACCTCAGTTCCACAATAAAATTTTTTTTAAAAAAAGAGTGAAGGGAACAGTAGCGCTGGAAGATCCTCCAGGGCAGAGATGGTCAGGGCCTGGTTTCTCAGCAGACTTTGCATGGAAAGACTCTGGAGTGATGGTGGGGGTCCTGATGCTCATCTTGATGGAGGAGATGTGGGTCAAGTGTGCAGGGCTCTCTGAATCACAGCAGGGCCAGGCACTGACTGCAGGCCCCAGGATTCTGCTACTGTTCTCTGATTCCTGGGTATCTTTGCACACCAAGCTCGCCTTCACTATCCAGTATCAACCAATCAGAGAGCAGCTAGCCCCTGATGGGATTTCTGAGTCACACCCATTACATTTTCATTGGCTGTGCATTTGAAATTATTTCAATTAGTGGTTTTAACTAAAAAAGTGGTAGTATTAAAGGGTTGACACACTCAGCCGAGGTTCTGTGAATGTAAAACACAATAGACAAAACGACTTTCCAGTCTTCTACCTTAATCCCTTCAGACATTCCCACTGATGTTCCACTGCCCTGAGCCTGCAAAGGATCCAAGAAGAGCTCCTAGCCCAACATTACAGCACCCACAAAAACTTCTGGGAATTTGGACCTTGTATTTCTTCCTCTTCCTTTCCTTCCTTCTTTCCTGGCCCTTCCACTCTGGCTCCATCCCTCAATTTCCTTCCTGGAGGCCTTTCTAATTCCTTCCTTCATTTTTTACTTTGTTCTGAACTGGGACTTGAACTCGGGCCACCTTTGATTTGTATGTAAGCTGCTTTTTTCCTTTTTCCTTTTTTTTCTTTTTGTCAAGCCTAGTGCTCTACCACTTGAGCCACAACAGTAATTTTTGAATCCTACAAAGTTTCACATATTTTGGACCAGCTTGGGTTTGAACAGTCACCCTCATATCTCAGATTCTGGAACATATTTGCAGGCATGAGAAACTGGAACCTGGTGTGAGTGTTTCTTGCTTGCTTTTGATTTTGGATTTTATTTTTTTTTTTGGTTTGCCTAGGTGGGCAGGAAGGGAATATTCCTTATATTCCTTATAGAAGGACAAATGAAGTGTTGACTGCCTTTTGACGGCAAATTTGATCAACTCTCAACCACTACAGATTTAACTACTGAGAATTCTCATTACCAATTATGTTGGAGAATGAGAAAGAGTTCTCTTGCTTTTGTGAGATGTGATTGGGAATTTGAGGTTCAGTATTCACTCATACCTTTTCCAGAAAATTTCATTTATGTATGTTTTACATTGGTCATGAGTTTGTTTTTGTCTGTTTGTCTCAGTTCTGGGGATTGAACTCTGGCCCTGGGAGCTATCCTTGAGTTTTTTACCTCAATGACAGCACTCTACTACTTGAACCGCATTTCCACTTGTGGCTTTTTTAGTGTTTCACTAGAGATGATAATCTCACAGACATTCCTGCCCACACTCACTTCAAATTGTGATCTGTAAGTTCCAGCCTGAGAGGGCTCCATGCAGATGCCCCTGCCAATCTGAATTCTCCACCCATTACCTGTGATACCTATGTAATTGGCATACCTAGAGGCAGTCTTCTCCCCACACCTCGCCACTGCTCCCCTCACCTGGCCACACCACCCTACCCCTGCTCTAGATAAGGCAGGGAAGGCCGAGGTTGACCTTACCTCTGGCCTTGCATCATCCTTGCCACAAGCCAGCAGTTCAGTCATAGCCTTTTTCGCTCTTGCGTTAATACCACATAGTGTTCTCCTTTTTCAGCTACTTACTTTAATAAACCTTCTATGATCCTCAGATCTCAAACATTCAGTGTAGCTAGGATTATAATGGAGTTCGAGGGAGGAGATTCTGGAAATTCTGTCTCTGTATTTCTTTCCTTTCCTTCCTTCTGTAAGGGATGAAGTGAAAACTGGAGGAACTAAATACAAGCTTTACTGTTAAAATTATAACAGCTTCTAAATTCTGGTGATGACTCCATGCTAGAGGGTTTCATCCTCACCCATGAGACTAGTTTCTTGTAGTTAGACATTTAAAAATGTAGGGAGCATGTTCACCTCTATACCTGGGTAACAACCATGGTAATGGACAGGAAAAAATGATCATCATCATTGACTATAGAAATAACCATATTAGTAGTAGAAATGCCATGGTAACTGTTGGGTTGGTTTACTTATGATTGAGTACTAGATTGTTTTAGCCCGCTCAAGCTTGCTTGGTGGTAATGGGAAAACATGGTTGCAATTGTTAAAATAAATTTGGTACTAGGTCAGTCTGACTGCAATATTCTGCTTTTGTAAATGGCTTGCTTAACCCATTTGTGACTTGCTCTACCCCCTGCATTAACCCCTGCATCAGTGCTATGTGACCACCTGTTGTCAATGCCTGATATCGATGCCAATTCCTGATATCAAAGCCAAAATAGATAACTGAATGAGTAGATAGCCAATAGAAATAGTACAAGACTTGCTTGCTAATTGCCATCTAATCAAGTCTCTGCCAAGTTGGAAATACCCTGGTCCTGTTGTAATCACAATAAAAACTCTGCCTATCTGAGGGTTGGGACTCTGAATCCAGATCCGCTGTGTCGGTGACAGTTGGGAGTCCAGTCTCTTGCTTGCAATTAAGACTCTCATGCGTTTGCATCGCTATCGGCTCCTTGGTGGTCTTTGGGGACCAAAAATCTAGATAGCAGCTTGGGGGCTCATCCGGGATCCCCCAAGACGCCAGGGCACCCAATCCGGGGGTCTGGCACCACTCAGAGAGTTTGTTTGTAGTGTTTTGTTCATCTTGTCTGTTGTGGTGCCCAAATCAGTATTCTGTATTCTGTATGTTTGGCATAAGACTTAAGCAGATGCGCAGGTGGGTCATCAACTGGGGTTCTTGGAAGATGTTCCAGGCCTCCATCTGAGTAAAGTTCCCTCCTCAGACTTTATAGGTGGTAGGAACAAAGCAGGTCACTCCTGCACAGTGGCATAAGACCGACATTCCCATTCTGTTCTTCCTCCTCTGGGCGGAATGAATCTGTTTCGTGAGGAATCTGCTTTGTTTCTTTTTGTGTGTCTCTTTGGTGTTTGTTTTTGGTTGTTTGTATTTACTTTTCTGAAACTCACAATAAGATGGGACAGACTCAGACAACTCCTCTTTCTCTTCTGACAGGCAGACTCAGACAATTCCTCCTTCTCTTCTGAGGGACTACTTTAAGTACGTGAATAGTTGTGCACTTGACTTGAATAAAGAAGTTTAAAAAAAAAGAAAACTAATCACCTTTTGTTCTACATCCTGGTCTTGCAGGATTTGGTGAAACCCCATCCCCTTTCCTGGTTAAGGCCCTTTCTACCCCCTCAGGATCAGCTTCCAAGGAAGACATGGGACACGCGGCCTCTGCCGCTATAGAGTTCCAAACAGTCTCCTCAGGTCCCCCAAAATCTGGAGGACCAAGGGGAAGAGAGATCAGCTTCAAGTAACCATTTTTTTCCAACTGAAGGTATTTAAAGGTCAGTTGATTTGGTCAAATGCTCTAGTCAAAATTGGGCTGAGTCCTACCTAGCTCAGGGAATGCCCTTCCAACTATCTTCAGCAGAAAAGCATTTTGTGTGCTAAAATCTCTTGCTAAAATTAACAAGCCCTGGTAAATGAGGCTGGAGAATCGTAAAGTCATTTGTTAAAAGTTTTGTCTTAAATCTTGGATGGTTATTGCAAGAGTAAGATTGGCATAAATACCTCTTGCCACTGGAAAATATATGGCCGACATTTATTTTGCGCGCTTTAAGTTCTTTTACCTGTGTATGTGTGTGCGTGTGTGAGTGTGAATATGTTCAAGATTAAAACTGTCAGTATAATGTAAAAATGGGTGAGTTTAAGTTTAAACTGAAAGGTCATCAAGTTCGGGCCTTACCAAATGTTTTAAAGAATTAGTGCATAGTGAAAAAAACAACACAGTTAAAAGATATATAAGGATTCTTTAATTTGCTGTTTAAAAAATCTGGTATCTGGGCTGGGGATATAGCCTAGTGGCAAGAGTGCCTGCCTCGGATACACGAGGCCCTAGGTTCGATTCCCCAGCACCACATATACAGAAAAAAAACGGCCAGAAGCGGCGCTGTGGCTCAAGTGGCAGAGTGCTAGCCTTGAGCGTGAAGAAGCCAGGGACAGTGCTCAGGCCCTGAGTCCAAGGCCCATGACTGGCCAAAAAAAAAAAAAAAAAAAAAAAAAAAAAATCTGGTATCTTAATGCATAAGGTTATTAACACTGTAATCAAGTAATTTTTTTAGCAAAGACATTGGAAATGTAAAATTTATTTTCCTCTACTGTTAAAATTTGGGAGAAAATATCAGAAATTTGGATATTAATGTTTGTTTATCACTGTTAAAAAATTGCTTGGGTTTCTCAGTTAAAGATGGGGGTTAAAAAGGACAGAAAAACTTAGAATGAGCCTGTGTGCCTCTCCTTAGGAGTGAGGGGTGATCTGGTAAAGGTGCAGCTTAGCCAGTCCATGTGGTGGGACAGGCCCTCAGGGGAGTCCACACATGGTCAAAAAAGTGTAAGCTGGCACAGAGGCAATTCATCAAGCCGCAAGGAATAGGATGGATAAATGGAGGCTTTGTCCTATATCTTTTCCTTACAGGTGGACAAAAATATCTGATGGTAAAATAGGTGATGTGATGATGGTATTGGAATCTAAAACTGCCCCTTGGGAGGTTTTAAATTGTTTTTAAAGTTTTCAAAAGAGAGTTGAAAATGTATCTGTACAATGTAATTTGATTTCTAGGCTATGTTGCAATTTGGATGTATCTTTATAAAAGGTACACAGATGCTAAGTGTAGATACTTGTGTTTGTTATTCCGGTACTTGTAATTCTTACGTTAAGAGAAAACTGTCATTTGAGTTCAGAGTTGTTCTAGGAAGTAACTCAGACTACAGAAAAAAAAGGCCCTTTTAAAACGGGCCACCGTGAGGCAATGGACTGTGACCAGTGCCTCTAGATTTCAGAGTTCTTCAAATACAATTTAAAGCTAAAGTGTAATTTTTAGAACAGAGGCTAATGTTAGACTTTTAAAAAAAATCAGGACTGTATTTCTAGATATGAGATTTGAAAATACTTCTTCTAAATGTTTGTTTTAAATTGGACATAATAAATAATTAAGGCTTCCAAAATGATTGTTTAAATTGCTTTTCCAGTTTGCCTTTCAGGTTTTATAACAGTTTCCAGGTAGGACTATAGTAAAAGACAGATGATTCTTACAAGTTGATCAAAGGTAACTTTGGCCTTTAATAAGTTCCAGTTAATATCATGCTTAAAAACGACTTCTGTGTGGACCATCTTGTTGCTTTAATTGGAATAAAGTGGCCTTTTGTAAGACATGTTGATCTGAAAACTGTGGTTCAGAGCCAGCCTGGGCAGAGAAAGGTGCCTGTGAGAGTCTTCATCTCTGTTCAACCAGCTGAGTGCTGGGAATAGAGTTGTGTGGGGCTCAAAGTGGCAGAGTGCTAGCCTTGAACTGGAGAGCTGAGGGACAGCACTCAGGCCCTGAGTCCAAGTCCAGCAACAGATCAAGAGAAATGACAAAGGTGCATTTACTTCAGAATAAAAAAGTCACTCCTGGGACAAAACTGATGGAGCATCCAGAGGCAGCAAGCCACTCTTTGGATGGCAGAGATGGTGTCAGATCCTACAGTCATGTGTGGTTAGCCCTTAAAAAGTTAATCAGAGGGCTGGGAATATGGCCTAGTGGCAAGAGTGCTTGCCTCCTACACATGAAGCTCTTGGTTCAATTCCCCAGCACCAGATATATGGAAAATGTCCAGAAGGGGTGCTGTGGCTCAGGTGGCAGAGTGCTAGCCTTGAGCGGGAAGAAGCCAGGGACAGTGCTCAGGCCAGGACTGGACAAAAAAAAGATATGAGCTTATTTGTCAAACAACTACAAAAGCAATACTTGCAAAACTGTTTGGTGTAAGTGAATTGAACACCTCCGGGGAGTGGGGGGGGAATGAAAAGGGGGAGGAGAGAGGGGATATGAGGGACAAGATAACAAACAGTACAATAAATGTATCCAATGCCTAATGTAAGAAACTGTAACCTCTCTGTACATCAGTTTGATAATAAAAATTTGAAAAAAAAAAGTTAATCAGAGCTGGTAGTTCCTAGAAGAATAGTTTGTAAACATTCCTCTCTAACAGCCATGTCTGTCTACTGGGCAGGAACTTGTCAGTCATCTCTGACAGTGGGGAGTAAAGCTAAGATTGTCAAATGGGGAGATAGTTTAAAATCCCAAGTCCCTGCATCTGCTCAAAGTCCTAACTGACAGGGAAAATTCTGAGTTTTCATAGGGGATTTCTCTAGTCAGGCCTTAGGATAAACTTCTTTAACCAGTCTATGCAGAAAGTTGCAGGCAACCCAGCAAGAGGTATGACATTCGATTGGAGGCACTGG
Organism: Perognathus longimembris pacificus; assembly: GCF_023159225.1. Taxonomy (NCBI): domain Eukaryota; kingdom Metazoa; phylum Chordata; class Mammalia; order Rodentia; family Heteromyidae; genus Perognathus; species Perognathus longimembris. The sequence goes on from NW_025960455.1 coordinate 72,610, forward strand.
GAGACACTGCTGCCTGCTGCCACCACATTCCTCCCTGGGATCTGGGCGCACTAAAGCAGGGTATTGACACGCATAGGACAAGCTAAGAATCCCTAGATCATTCTGTGTCAATCCACCATCATAACCATCTCCACTATCTCCAGTAGAATAACAACATCACCAACATGATCCGTATATCCACCAGCACTGGCCTCATCATCACCAGCAATACCACAATTAACACCCTCAACATCACCATCACCATCACCACTATCATCATGGTAGTCATTACCATCTTCATACTGAACAAACAAATGTCTTTATCTATTGTCTGTGCCAATTCTCACCACAACCCAATGACTTTTCTTGAAACAGGAGTCAAGGACCCAGGGAAGTCTAGCAGTGCCCAGTTTCACCGCTCCCTGGATCCTTCATACTCTGCCTGTCCCACGTTGTCCTACTCCATTCTACCTCTACCCTGTTCTACTTGCCGTAACCTATCTTTAGCCCTAACTGAGCAATTGAACCCTGAAACTCAGGAATTCTATGCAAGTGCTCTACCCCTAAGCTAATTCCTTGCGCTGAGTTTCAGTTTGTCTTTGATCCTACTCCTCTTCTCCTATTTCTCTCTATGCCTTCACCACTTTCCTTCCCCTCCCATTCTCCCTCTCCTACAGCTGTTCCCTATCTTCAGTATTGAAGAATACAGGGCTTTGGGATTAACAGGCACTAATTCTGCCACTAACCCTTCCAACCCAGACAGATTCTCTGAAACGTGATTTTATTTCAATTCAAAGCAAAGTACACTTGTGCAAAGTGATATATTTTGTGGAAATGTCGGAGTTTTTAGCCCCCCGTGCTCCCCTGACCTGCGGGAGAGATGGGGAAGGCATGCCCTGATGGGACGAGTCAAGAAAGGAAAAGGTTGACAGACTGCCCACACCCAGCCCTCCCTCACTGGAGGACAATCAGATGTGTCTGGGAGTCAGGTCAGCACAAGATCTCATTTATTGAGGGGAGTACATGTAACTTATAAGGCACAAGATCCAATCAGATAAGGGGAGGCATGAGCTGTCCATAAGGGCGGAAAATCTGGGGACCAACCCTAGAGGCAGCCAGATTTTTCTTCACACCCCACAAAACCATCTCTGGATTCAGCGCCATGCGCCATCTTAGCCACACGTGGCCCCAGGACTGAAACAGGCGGGGACAGCTAGTTGACTTTCTCTTTCTGATCCAGATGAGTCCCACATCTCTCCCTTTTTGTTTTATTAGGCTGTCAGCTCGGCTCCCAACATCTCCTTCCTCTTTAGAAGCGAACCTGCCTGTCTTAGTTTGGGTGGGTCACCTTGTCTGCCTTACCCATCATCGAGAACTTCTCCAGAGCTAAGGTGAAGGCCCTGTCTTAGGTTGGTCAGACCAGCACCTCCTCTTACCCGTCTCTAGCTGTAGTTCTTCTCAGAGGAAATTTGGGGGGAGAGATTGACACTGAAGAGAAAGCCCCGTTATTTTCGCCTCATGCATGTACATCCTGGTATGGGATATGGCCAACCTCATAGGATTCCCAATCAGCCTCTTGTAAGGCAGCATATCGTTGTCAGACCACCATTAACTGAACAGCTGTGGCTCATTCCTTAAGAAATTGAAGAAGCCTATTAACCACACAAGGGCCAAATGTAAATACAAGAATTAACAAAGGGGCCCTCAAGGGGGAGAAGGTAAGGGAGCCACCCATTTAGCCCAGTAAAAACAGGCAGAGTCCCCCTTTTCTGGAGGTAAGAAGGTCCAGTTCCCAGTGATTCTGGAGGACCACAGCAGCCACAGTCCAGATGACTGTCAGGCAGTCCTCCATCTTAGCCCAAATGGGATGAGCAGGAGCCCTGGTGGCAGCAGGCAGCAGTGGCTCTCAGTGGCTCCAATAGAATGTCACACCTCCTGCTGGGATGCCTGCAACTTTCTGCATAGACTTGTTAGAGAAGCTTAACCTAACATCTGACTTGAACAATATCTAATATTTTCCTAGTTTCTTTTTTAAGTACACTGGCTTTTACAAGCTGGCACCCCACTAAATTCCAAAACAGCTTTGGGCAATCAATTGCCCTTGGGTAATTTTCGAGGCTGCTCCCGAATTTGCCAATCCGCCATGTGTTGAAGCTTAACCTAACACCTAACTTGAGTAAAATCTAATATTTTCCTGATTGCTTTTTTGGCCGCCACCAACCAGGGTGCAGCCGGGACAGGGGTGCTTGGAGAGGAATCTATGAGCTTAGGCCAAGGCTCAAAAGTGTCTACGGATACATAAGGTTTCCCAGACCCTTTTGGCTTGGGGGTCTGAGATCTCTAAACCTCAGCTTTTGAGCATACATCTCAGCACTTTAAGAGCCAGTTCATCATGCTTAGTATGAGATTGCCCCATCTTTTAGGGGATACCCTTACCTCAGAACTCACTTAGCTTGGCCCACGGATAGATTAACTTTGGTGAAAGTCTTCCTCATTACCCCATATTGGGCACCATTGTCGGGGTTTTTAGCCCCGTTTCCCCCCACCCCGCCTCGCTCTCCCCTGACCTGCGGGAGAGGTGGGGAAGGCACACCCTGACCGGACAAGCCAAGAAAGGAAAGGGTCGACAGACTGCCCACACCCATTCCTCCCTCACCGGAGGGCAATAAGACAGATCTGGGAGTCAAGTAATTGCAAGATCTTGTTTATTGAGGGGAGTACATATAACTCATAAGGCACAAGAGCCAATAAGATAAGGGAGGCATGAGCTGTCCGTAATGGCGGAAGAGCCAGGGACCAATCCTACAGGTGGCCAGATTTTTTGTCACAGCCCACAGAACTTCCACTGGGTTCAGCGCCATGCGCCATCTTAGTCACATGTGGCCCCTGGACTGAAACAGGCGGACCCAGCTAGTTGACTTCCTCTTTCTGATCCAGGTGTGTCCAACAGGGAAATTGCATTCTGAACTTCAAAATTTGACAAGCCAAATGAAAATACAATATTTTAAAATATAATAACAATTTAAAAGATGTCTCATTAGTCCAACTCAAGTGGATAATGCTGTTTTTATTCATGTCAATGGACCAGGAAGACTCTTCTACAATGTGGCAGTTGGAATGGTACAGGCAACTTAGGGCCTGGTTCAAATCACTGGCAAATCTCTGCCTTGGAATACATTGACAGTGTAAAGGGCTCCTGGCTTAACTTGGTAAAAGTTAGTCAGGCCAACTGGTGGGCTAAGAGATCACATAAACCACCTTCTTTCCCCAGCTGAAGTTATTCAAAAGGTAAAGTGAGAACTTAAAATGCTCTAGTCAAAATTGGGCTAAAGACTCCAGTCAAGTACTGGGTCACCTCAATTGAGGTGGGGACCCCCACTCAGCTTTCTTCAACCAAAAACTCTCTGGTGTCCTAAAATGCCTTGCTACAGAAGCAAGCCCTGGTGAAAGAGGCCCTAGAATGCCAGTCATTTGTTAAAAAAGTTTTAAATCTTGGTGATTTGAAAGATTGGCACAAAATACCTCTTAGAATACAGAAATACTGGAAAAAGTACAACCCATATTTATTTTGCCCAATTTAGTATCTTTTTTGCAAATGTATTTGAGTGTGCGTGTGTGTGAGTGTGAACATATTCAAGATTAAAACTGTAAGTATGACATAAAAATGGTTGAGTTTCAGTTCAAACTCCAAACAGGTCATCAAGTTTGGGTCTTCCAAAGTGTTTTAAAGGATTTTTGCATTGCTTTAAAGAGGAATTATAGTTTAAACAAAATATTTAATTTGCAGTTGCAAAATATTGGTATTTTAATGATTTAAGCTGTGTGCACTGTAATCAAGTTACCTGGCTCAGCAAAAGGCATCAGGAATTTGAAATTTATCTTCCTCCACTGTTTCCAAATTTGAGGCTAAATGTCAGAAATTTGGATGTTAATGTTTATCACTGTTACAGAACTTCCTCTGGTTTGTCAGTCAGAGATCAAAAGGAAAGGACAGGAAAACTTAGGATGAACCTGTGTGCCTATCTTTGGGGTGGAGGGGTGAATTGGCAAAGGTGAAACTTAGCTGGTCCATGCATGGTGAATCAGGCCCCAGGTGGGAGTCCACACATGATGGAAAAAGAGTAAGCAGGCACAAAGGCAGTTCATTGAGCCCAAGGAATAAGATGGAAATATGCCCATTCTGCAGGACAGGCCTATATTTGTCTGTTCCTTGCTGATGGACATTGGAAACCTGAGGATAAAAGGGCCAATGTGATGATTTGTTTGGTAGTTCTAAAACTGCCCCTCGGGATGTATTAAAAAGTGGAAGTCTTAAAAAGAGGGTTCATTAGTAACTCTCAGGGCTGAAGAAGGGGAGGTCGTGCCAAGAGCCAGACCTCAGTCTTCAGCTATAGCATCTAGTTAGCCATAATCTAGGAAGATAGAGCCCTTGTTCTGCCTTACCAAAGCTCATCCCAGGAGCACTGGAATTTTTCTGGAGAATGAGGGCATGGATGGGTGCTTGCTAACATCTTCCAGACTCCCTTGCTTTCAGTATAGCTATGAAAGGCATCATGCCAGTTGTCCTAACCCAAGGACACACCTCTCTGACCTCCATCTAAGATACTATCTTAGATCTTCCCGAAAAAATGTCCTAAAGCAGCTAGGCTCCAAGCACAAGGGCACATCTCAGCTAATAAAGAACAGAAAACAACGGTTGACACAGGTGTTGATCTGAGGTTCTTTTTCCTGACATGGAAATTCACACCTCCACTCTATGGGCTTCCTTCCAGAGTTACCAGAGACACAATCACAAATGACCTAGAGTTTACTATGCAAGACCATACCCATCTTTGTCCCCACTCCCTACTCTTTTAACATTTATGCCTCTTTTGGGATTGATGGCATTGCTTCACATGCACATGTCAATGACACAGAATATATAAAATCCAGGCTAGACACCCTGGTTTCCTTTTCAAAGGATTCTTTTCAGCTGCCTTCCATGGTTATGATTTGTCACAAGGAGAATTACACAGAACAGAGCTTAAGTCACACACATAGGAAGGCTTCCACATGTTTTACACATCTTACATGCTTTCCATTCAATCAATGTTACATGTTTTGTCATTTGAAACAACTTTAATCTTACAATTAGACAGTGTACAAGATATACAACTTGTTCATTACAAGAGATTTGCTAATGCAAAATTCCCCATTCAAGTACTTAAGACAATGTTTGATTGCTTCCATTTTGTGTAAAAAAAAAACTCTAGCCAATTTGTTCTTTACTTGGAAAAACTACATATATTTCTGATTTCTTCTGGGGCTGAATAATCTTTATTTACCATGGAGACCTGGTCTAGGATGAAGTGTGGAATTGAGACAAAGCTCTTCGTCAATTGCATCAATCCCTCAGCTCATGCCATTCCCAGATCTCTTTAAATTGTATTCCTTATCTTTGTTACTTTGACAATTATCAACTATGTACAGTTTAACAAAGCATCTCTTCACTGATTATAATCACCAACCTCACAACAATTCTGGGAGATGCACAGACGCAAGGGCGCACGAGCCAGAGAAATTTACTGTGACTCAGCAGAAGAAAGGCAGCATCGAGCACCACAGGCTGTACCCCAAAGCACAGAGTTGTGAAGGAAAATGCTGCAGTTCACGCACATATCCCAAGGCAGCTCTGTCCCTCTCCTCTTTGGTCAGTACATCCTGTGCCAAAGCTGAAGACTTGGCTGGCAGTGAGCCTCAATATCACTTCCATGTGTCCTTCAGAATTTACCAAGGAACACTGTGCAGGTGTGCATTTGCCCCCTCATTATTCATCAAGGAAGACCCCACCAGTGCTATATACACACTCAGAACAAAGGGTGGGCTTTTAGTTTTGAACAAGTGATCCATTAGGACAAATACAAAAGAAAAGAAGATGAGGTCAAAGAATCAAATTTCAATTCATTAAAAGAAGAAATTACCACATTGAGAGGTGATCTAGCAGCCATAAACAGTTCAATTTTCACAATACAAACTACACTGGAACCAAAAAACACAGCACCTAAAGTCCTAGAACCAATACACTCTTTTGGCAATGTACCAGGTTACAAAATCTATCAACAAAAATCAGCAACCTTTCTGGATATCAGCAATGTACAAGCAGAAAAGGAAATTATGAAAACAATACCATTTGCAATAGCTAAAAAAAGATTAAAATACTTAGGGATTAACTTAAACCAAAGATGTCAATGACCTATTAAATGAGAACTATAAAAATCTAAAAAGAGAAATCAAAGAGGACACCAGGAGATGGAAAGGCATCCCATGCTCATGGGTAGGCAGAATCAATATGTTGAAAATGGCCATATTGCCCAAAATGTTATGCAAATTCAATGCAATCCCCATCATTCTTCACTGAAATAGTGCAAACAACCCATAAACTCATGTGGAACAACAAAGGACATAAAATACCCAAAGAAATTTTAGGCAAAAGAAGCAGTGGAGGAGGTATCACAATACCAGCTCTGCTGGGCTCTAGGCAATGGAGAGTTTGTTCTTAATACTTGGCTTCCTGTACAGGTTCAATAAGTGTGAAGCCCAGCCCTCATAGTCTCTAGACACAATGAAATTGTCCCCTACTCTATTTGAACTTCACATCACAGGACCAACTTACAAAGTGAGTGTGTTTTAGCCTTCAGGGAGGCTACATTTCTTCAGCATGGTGGTATTTAGGGTGTGCTCTTGAGCAGTGAGATATAGCGCATTTTCCACAAGATGAAGAAGATACTGGAGAGTGGATACTGTTCTGAGCTCCAATTGAGACTGCAGCTCAGAACTGAATTCTGTAAGAAACCATCATCATGAAAAAGGATGGCATGGAACTTTAAGAAAATGGTAGCACTACTAATGACAGGTTTTCTAGCTTCCTCCCTAGGGGCTATTGTCACTAACTTTTGGGATTTCCTATGATTTCATTGCCTAGGCAGCAAAAGGGGTTTAGCTAATGTGCTGATCTTTGAACTGACAGCAACAACCATGGGGTAATAATTGAGAATAAATTAGAATTTATGGACTTCTTTGGATTCTTGTTATCTCCTGCCTACCTCAGGTGCCATTGGCTCCATCTTGGCCATGTGGCAGGCTGACTACTGAGAGATCTGTCAACACCTACATTGTGCCTGTCTGCCGCCTCAACTGAAACTCTGTAAGTCTGGGTCAGAACTAGAATTCTGTGCCCTCCTTCTCCTACCCCAGGTGGAGATCCACTAGTCCAGCAAAACCAAGATGGATGGTTCATTTCTCAAGGCTAAAAAAGAGATTGTATCTGGATATCAACAATTTAGGGCTCCACTGGCAGGAAGCTTCAACCTTGGCCTTGGCCAGGAGTAAGCAGACTGTGAAATACAAAAGAAGAAATTTGAAATATTTTCTCTATTGAAGGATGTAGTTTGGGTATTATAAGGAATGTGGCCTTTCTTGGTATTTGCAAAGACTTAAAACATTAAAATATAGCACTTTGCTGCCTCATTCAGCTATCACAATTCCCCACACTAATTCTGAATGAAAGGCCAGAGATGGATTTAGATACATCAGTGACTATAGCAATTTGTGGGAGAACCATTATCAGTCCCGTCTTTACACTTACTTCTGATATCCAAGCAACTGAGAGGTTCATTTTCGGTACACACAAACAAATTGCTAGACTATTCTATGGTGTCCCCTCTAGTGATATTACTATGATTCATTCAACAGATAGAGCCAGAACCAGCTCTAGCACCTGGTCTTGTTCTAGAGACTGATACTGTCTAAAAAAACCCTCATACACAAAAAATTATTAGTACCTGTTCCAGAGCTGTAGGTGACTTCCTGGGATTCTGTATTTTCTAAAACCAATCCAATCCATTTCCAATGAAAGTTTAGAGGTCTCAACCATTTGCCTATAGACTCATATGGCTCTTACCAAACTTGTGGCTTCTCCACCCAATTCCTCCATCAACTCACAGTTTAATCTGTTCTTGGCCATTCTTTTCCTGCTTTTAAGTTGCTGCACTGTGACTCCACCAAGAGCTGAAGGGAAAGGTTAGATGTAGCTGACACCACTACCTGCCAACCAAAATTGAGGCCTCAAACCTTTGTCTTGCTGAGAAATTTTACGTAGGTGTATCCATTGTGTCTTGGCAAAGTTAAAGTATTTTTTTGGTGATACTCTGAAGTTTGTTCATCATTGGGAGTTCTTAGAATGCAACAATGGACATAGTCCTTGTATTTACCCTACGTGAAGTCTATTTTTGGGCAATAGATTGATACAAAATTGCTTTGCCTCCGGCCGTCATTTTCTTAACATTTGTGCTGTGACTCATATGTGAGACTATTTTATTTACTTGAGTATTTCCATAAGGAAGCCTAAATTGTAATGTTATTCCAACACAATCCTGCCATATCTCTGCTGCTAGATGTATTCTTTTTTGTGCCAGTCCTAGGGTTTGAAATGAGGACCAGGACACTATCCCTGTGTTTTTTATGCTCAAAAAGAGTGATCTACCACTTTGAGCCATGGCACCATTTCCATATTTGGGGTAGTTCAGTGAACATAAGAGGCTTACTATCATTCCTGTCTGGGCTAGCTTTGAACCACAATTCTCAAGTCTCAAGTTCCTAAGTAGCTAAGATTATAGACTTGAACCACCAATGCCCAGGTCACTCTGTATATTGTTGTAGTAAGTTTTCATTTTCTGGCTCTGCACACAAATATGATTTAATCCTTTTTACATTCCCAACTTAGCGGAATCACCACTATTGAGGTTACCATCCACACAGCATTAGACGGGAACTCTGATTCCTTCAATCTCTACCTCATACATAGCTATCATGAGACATTTGCCATAACACCTAGGTAAGAGATCCCAGAAAATGTTTCCCAGCCTGGATTCAGGCAATGATCTTCTCATTTTCAAATAGGATTATACTTGTTTGCCAGTTTATGCTTTAAGATTAATCATTCTATTCTTGAAAAGAATGCACTAAACTTTTCTGGGATATAGCATTGGATCTATAGAATACTTTTGGGAATATACCCACTTATTTCAATTATGTCAGTTTGTGAATATAGGAAGTCTTTCCATTTTCTGTTTCTTATCCAGTTTTGAACTTCTAAGCTTTAGTTTTCATCATAGAGGTGTTTTCCACATCATTATTTAAGTTTAGAGTTCTAGGTATTTATTTTCAGGAAAGCTGACATTTGAACACCTATATTAAATGAACTGTGGATTAATCTTTAATTTTTTATCGTCATGGATTAAAAAAAAGCCTTAAGTTTGGGCCAAACACACAACAAAGAAATTATTGTTTCTATTCTAAAGATATTAACTGTTAAATTTTATATTGCTATCATGTAAGAATGAGTTTCATTGTAGTTGTTTGATACTATCATGGAGTCTCCTGATCAAATACACCTACACCCATTACTTTTTTATTTCCTCTAAAAAGTTTTAAAATATCCTAATGGCCTCCATTATCTCATTTTCATTCATATGTATGAAATTTCTAATGTTTTGATAGAATATATCTAAACTTTTTGAAAGCAACAGAAAATCAGATAAAATGTTCATATGGTTACATATTCATTCTTCCCTTCTTACCTCTGTACTTCTGTCTATATTCAACATGAAGTTATTTTGTGTGGTACTTACTTACTCCCTACTTCCCATTCATCTACTCTTGCCTTAGTACATCAGTCCATCCATGTGTACACTCTACACGTTCCTTTTTCTTTTCTTTTTTTTTTTTTTGGTATTACCCACTTTCTTTTCTTTTCTTATTTATTGTCAATGATGTACAGAGAGGTTACAGTTTCATAGGATAGGCACTGGATAAATTTCTTGTATTATTTGTTACATCCTCCCTTATTCCCCCTCCCCTTACTCCCTTTCCCTCTCCCACAGTGATTGTTCAAATATGGCTTACAACAAACAGTTTTGCAAGTATTGATTTTGTAGTCGTTTGTCTTTTTATCCTGTGTCTCTCGATTTTGCTATTCCTTTTCACTTTCCTAGTTCTAATACCACTATATACAGTTTCCAACGTACTCAGATAAGATATAGTGATAGTGCAGTTACAAAGACAGGAAGGGGATACAAGAGGATCATCAAGAATAGAAGCTACAGTTTCACATGGACTGTTGAAAGTAATTACAACAGTGATATAACACTTATTTCCATAACATGGAGTTCATTTCACTTAGCATTATCTTATGCATTCATAGAGGCATAGCTATTAGGCTCTTGTGATCCTCTGCTGTGACTATCCTAAACCTGTGCTAATTATTCCCTATAAGGGAGACCACAGAGTCCATGTTTCTTTGGTCTGGTTCACTTCACTTATTATCATTTTTTCTGATTCTTTCCATTTTCTTACCAATGGGACAGTGTCATTATTTCTGATAGAGGCATAAAATTCCATTGTGTATATGTACCACATTTTTCTGATCCACTCCTCTACTGAAGGGCATCTGGGTTGGTTCCATATTTTAGCTATGACAAATTGTGCTGCGATAAACATTGTTGTGCTGGTGGCTTTAGTGTGTTCTTGTTTGTGGTCTTTTGGGTAGATGCCCGAAAGTGGGGCTGCTGGGTCATAGGGGAGCTCTATGTTTAGCCTTCTGAGGAATCCCAATACCGCTTGCCAGAGTGGCTGAACCAGTTTACATTTCCACCATCAATGAAGTAAGGTTCCCTTTTGGCCACACCCCTTCCAATGTATGTTATTGTTAGTTTTCTTGATACAGGACATTCTTACTTGGGTGAGATGGAATCTCAATGTTGTTTTGATTTTCATTTCTTCTATGGCCAGTGATGTTGAGCACATTTTCATATGTCTCTCAGCCATTCTCATTTCCTTATCAGAATAGTCTCTTTTTAAGTCTTTTGCCCACTTCTTGAAGGGGCTGTTGGTTCTTTGCGGTTTTGTTTTGGAGGAATTAACTTTTTTTAGTTCTGTATATATTTTAGATATGAGGCCTTTGTCCGTTGTATCGACGGTAAAGATCTTTTCCCAATCTGTGGGCTATGTGCTTATCTTGCAAACTATTTCCTTTGCCCTGCAGAAGCTTTGCAGTTTGATGCAGTCCCATTTGTCCATCCTTTCTTTGATTGGTAGCATTTCTGGGTCTTTGTTAAGGAAGTTCTGTCCAGTGCCAAGGAGTCCAAGTGTTTCTTCTACTCATTCTTTTAGTGTTTTCATGGTATCTGTTTTAATTTAGAGGTCTTTGATCCACTTGGAATTGATTTTGTTGCAGGGTGATATCTAAGGATCTAGTTTTAGTTTGTTGCAGTTGTAAACTAGTTTTGACAGCACCATTTGTTAAAGAGGCTATCTATCTTCCATCCTATTTTTTTTTTGTTCCTTTATCAAAGACTAAGTCGGCATAGTTGTGTGGGTTCATTTCTGGGACTTCAATTCTGTTCCATTGGTCTTTAGACCTGTTCTCCTGCCAATACCAAGCTGTTTTTATTCCTATAGCTTTAAAATACAGCTTGAAGTTGGGTATTGTAATTCCTCCAGCACTCTTCTTTCTGCTTAGGAATGTTTTTGCTATTCAGGTTCCTTTATTATTCCAAATGAATTTCTGGATTGCATCTTCTATTTCATTAAAAAATGGTGTTGGGATCCCTCATTCCTTTATTTAAGAGAAAATTTGTGTGTAAATTTACCAAAAACCAATGAAGAAGAAATTAGAAAGGATCACAAAATATTATGCAAGAACATTCAAGTCAAATATTCTCCCAACAATCTCATATATTACATCACAAAAAAAGGACTTAGTGTTTTCCTCAGTAATATTAACTCAATTCTATCACTGAAAATTGTAAAATAAAGAGTTAAGACCACAAATACATTCAATAGAAGCAGGAATATTTTGATCATATCTTAAATATACTGCAGATTTTCTCTCTACAATTGCATGTTTTCATTTGCTCAATAACATGCTCTCCAAAAATGACCGTGCATAAAATATCTTTGTAAGTATATTTTTATTTACAACTCACATTTTAATTAGTAGAAATCTGTAGTCAGTTATGTCATAATTTATCTAGTAGAAATGTAAATGTGAGAAGTCAATATTAGTACCTCAATATACCAAGCTCCAAGAATAAAGTTCAATACCAGGCTGACAGGAACGTCCATGAGAATCTTATTTCCAATTAAAAGAAAGCTAGAAGTGACCTGTTGCTCAAATAACAGAACAACACTGAGTGAAAAAGCTAAGGGACAGGCTCTGCCCTGATATGGAGCTCCAGTACCAGCATGGATAAATGAATTTAATTAAATATTAGGAGAAACAGGAATTGAATATTAGAAGAGACAAGGAATGATGGTATTTGTGTCCATATGTTTTAAATAGTTTTGTCGTTTTAAAAAGTAGTTTAGAACCCATGAACTCAACCTACTTGAAATAACAAATAATGATTTCCTTAACACATTAATAGCTTAAAAATGTGACACATAAACATTCTCATGTCTCAGCTAGTTGTTGTAATGGAATCCTCTCCACCCCCGCCCCCCAAGGGAGGGGATTCCTGGTTCCTCCAAGAGTACACCACTCAGTGTCCAGCAGAAAGATAATAAAAGGATGGATTTATTGGGGAAGTAAAAAGGGAACCCGGCCAGTCAGGGTCGCAGTCCAGATGTGGGAGCTGAAACTGACCTGAAGAGGCCTTCCAGGCCGGGTTATAAAGGCGAACATCACAGAGTCAAACCTGCCACACTCAGGTGGCCAATGAGGTTATAACACTTAGAGAGCATGCAAGGTCACACGCAAGTGGCCAATGGAGTTACACTCTGTCTCATAGTAACTGTTTGAACCAACCTATCATTTTAGTTCGAATTGGCACATGGATTTGCTGGAACTCACATGATACAGATGGATACACCTACTCAAGGGAGGTAGCAGGTTTAACCTTGAACGTTCCTTAAACCTTCCACAACTCAGGTGGTCAAGCAGTTTACAAAATCTTATCATAGTGAAAGGGGAACTTCCCTGGATTTTGAGCAGGCCAGGCACACTCCCAACCCTGGGGCTTGATGGAGTCAGCTTCTGCTCTCTTTAACTAATATGGAATCAATCTGACACCCCTCAACAGCCACTGATGATACTAGCTGGATCTGACCTCTATATTACAGTTGTAAGAAGTGATAATATAACAACAAAAAAATCTTAAAAATATTTTTCATGTGTACCACGTTTGGTGTATCATTTTAATGATGATTAAACAATAGTAAATTAAAAGGTTTTCAAGTGATGAAGGAGAGAATCTTATGTATTATGGATTTTTCCCTGAATAGAAGTAAAAAAAAAAAAAAACTTAGACATTGTAATCTTAAATTGAAGTGGATTTTTGTAGCTTCCACAAGCCACTCATAGAAGTCTAAAGTCATATGAGGGAAAGGGAGAGAGAGAGGGAGTGGAAAGAGAGAGGACATTGTGAGGTAGAAATAGAAAGAGAGAGTGACATAGACACAGAGAAAGGTCTCATAAAAGAAGCCCAGAATTATTGCAAAAAGTAAATGGGTGAGTGGAACTATTCACATATTCAAGAAAACAACCTTTAAGGATCATATTAAAAGGCAAATTTTTGTGAAGAGGAAAATATTAATGAAATTTATTAGAGGATTATGAGATATGATGGCATGTAGACAGAAGGTTAGGATAGTTAAAAGTTCTTTAAAAAGTTCCAGGCACTGGTGTTTCGTACTTGTAATCTTAGCTAGTCAGAAGCTGAGATCTGAGGATTGTGGTCAAAGCCAGCTCTGACAGAAAAGTCTCCATGAGGCTCTTTTATCCAATTACTGACTGAAAAACTGTAAGTAGTACTGTGGCTCAAGTAGTAAAATGCTAGAATCAGTCACAAGTTGGTTCATTGACGGCATACAGAGTTCAAGCTCTATAATCCATAATAATTTATGGTAATTGAGAAAGCCACTACTGAAAAGACACTAGAAAGGAGGGGTAATAGGATTTATGTAAGAAAATAAAATCTCAATTTAAATAGTGATCACCACATGTCATACTAGAAAAATGAGTACTAGACCCTCAATCATTTAAATAAAATTCCACAATAAATACTAATTTAAGACTGAAAAATTGTTGCAGATTTACATCAGACCTGTATATTAATGAAACATATCAGATTAATCTTAAGAATGCTTATCTTATTTCTCCTTCTATATCTTTTATCCCTGAAGCCATGCAGATAATTTCTATGCAACCTTAACAAGATGATATTGCACTTGATGGCAGAGACTAGAAGCTTTGCACTAGAAGCCAAGATAGAGAAGACCTCCACATCCCCTGGCTGTTGTAGTAGTTAAGCAGAAAGGTGACCCAGACACTGCAGAACACCACTGTGCTGAATGTCAGGAATGTGACTTCATTAAATATGTGAGAATGATTCCAGGCCAGAAAAAGCTATAGGGAAGCTGACCAAGGTCAGAGAGCCCAGCTATCCCCGAACACAGTAGAAGGCAATGAACATACCCATAGTGCACAGGATGATGTTACTATGTTCAGAATATACATTTGTGTCCATGAAGAGAGTAGAGGTTCCCAACCAGAGTCCACTAAGAGTCAACTAGATCTGGGTACAGATGGTTGCGATGAAGTTTAAGCCCATGATACCAGAAGCCACTTCATCCTTCTCCCTGATGGAGTGGCTTTGAGGGCCAGAACAATAGTCACATTATTTATGCTGGTCATGGAGATTGAACTCAGGACCTAGGCACTATCCCTGAACCATTTTGTGCTCAAGGCTAGAATTCTACCAGTTGAGCCACAGCACCACTTATGGATTTTCAGTGGTTAATTGGTGATAAGGATCTCCTTAGTGGAACTTTTCTGCTGGGACTGGCTTTGAACAGCAATCCTCAGATTTCAGCCTCCTCAGTAACTAGGATTATAGGCATCAGCCATTGGCACCTGGCCATTGTAAGAGTTTTGACAACAGTGAACACAATTGCACATGTGGCTTGCTGTTGGGTCCAAGTAACTGGTGTCCAATAAAGAACAATGAACATATAAAACCAATTATGAAATATATGAGCAAGGTGTACCTGAAAGTTAACACCACAAGAACAATAGTAGTGAGCATAGAGAAGCAAAGAGACAAGCATGCAGAGCCATGTCCAAAGAATCTCCAAAAGCTAGGAAAATTGCACCAGTCATCAGGCACTGTTTGTTCTCTGTGTTGGCATACTGATCATCTGGACACTTCAGACACTGGTCCATATGTGGTGAGTAGTAAAAACTAAGACCATATCTTGTTGTGTATATTTTTCTTCAAAGAAATTAGGAAACATTTTACAGCACATCAGCATTTACTATCATAAAAATATTTTGATTTTTCTACAACATATTCCCTGCCAATTTCCACCCTCTTCTTTTTTATTTTTATTTTTATTTTTTGTCCAGTCCTGGGCCTTGGACTCAGGGCTTGAGCACTGTCCCTGGCTTCTTCCAGCTCAAGGCTAGCACTCTGCCACTTGAACCACAGCGCCGTTTCTGGCCGTTTTCTGTATATGTGGTGCTGGGGAATCGAACCTAGGGCCTCGTGTATCCGAGGCAGGCACTCTTGCCACTAGGCTATATCCCCAGCCCTCCACCCTCTTCTTCATTCAGTCTTTTTTGGTTTCAACTCATGTTTCCTGCAGTAATTATCACACATACTGATAATGTTCCATTTTTTTTGGCCATTTTAATGTCTTAACAACATTTTCTAAACCTTTTGATTCCCCTATTAACAGAAATGTTCAGAATTCTCCAACTATATTGAAAATAGTGAACAATACAATTTACACTTTTCTACATATCTCTGTGAAACACTAATTTAGTCCTTGTGATACATCCTTGAATTTATCATTATATTTGTCACTCCACATCTGTGAAGCAATAGGAACAGAGAAAACACTCTAACTGTATCATTATGCTCTGTGCAACACTCATGTTCATTACATAAACCAAATGTATTTCTCAGAGCACTTGCAGTATTCCATGAAGACTTCTGGGCACTGCAAAATAAAATTCTATAAGATACATGTTTTCTACATGGGCTAAATGTAACTTTTAAGATGAACACTGTCCTAAATAAGTTTCATGATTAATTTCTTGTTCCATTTGAATTGGACATAATGGGTAGTGGTAGGTGAGATTTCCTGGAGATACCTTTGCCTACAATTAGACTAGAATATTTTAATAAAATATGTACTTCAAAATATGATCTGTGGCATTTCAACTAGGAATACTAACAGTAAAAACAATTAAATTATTAACAAAGAGAAAGTTGGCATCTCTATTGCTAACATACAACTATTGTATTGACTTCATTGGATTGTGGAAAACCAGGGAGAGAGGAAGAATTTCTTCATAAGTCATAGACTTACTTGTCCCACTAGCAATTTCATTCACCAGGCAACTGGCACAATCAGAGTAACAGGAAGAATTCCTTCATGAGATTTCCTAAATCCAGGACCTCAGCTTTCAATGCTGACTGGGTGAGGATGCTGAGGAAAATCAGATATATGTGTGTAAGTGTTCAGGCTATTACCAAATACACAAATACTTCAGGGTTTCAAAGAACTAGATTATTAAACATAATATTTTATGCTAAAACCTAATGAATTAACTGAATGCTGGTTTAGATTTCATGTCCCATGATTCCCAAAGGAAAGTATTCTATAAACTTGATGTCTAGCCTACAGAACTGTTAAGAAATGTGAAATGTTTAAAAGATGGAAACTAATGGTGAGAAAATAAGACCCACTGGCCAGCCCTATGTATCTTTCTTGAATTCATGATATTTTATGTTGTCTCCTACTCATTTGTGACATTGTGGAGAGCAAGGAGGACTTATCCTCTTTAAAAATTTAAATGTATGTTGCAAACCACAGACCTCTGTTTTGTAGGGTTAAATGAACACCAAGACCATCATACCTTCCTACTTTTCCCATGGTCATGAGAAGAGAATCTGCTTCTCACAGAGGATCCTTCAGTGATTTCCTCTCACCAAAGCCATTTAAGTGTTAGGCTAAGCACTGAATGAAACCTCCACAGGGGGAGCAAAATAAATCTGGCAAAAATAAAAAAAAATGATTCTTCAGTCACTTTGTAATAGTGTTAGAAAGCTGCTAATAAAGGTGTAATTTATATTTTATGAAAAATTATAAATCAACGTTTGGGAACACAGTTAAATTTTGGCTGCTGATGCTGGGGCTTGAAGTCAGCATCTGGGCACTGTCCTTCAGTTTTCTGTATTCAAGGATGGCATTCTACCAACTGAGCCATAGCTCCACTTGAGTTTTGGGTATATAACTGAGATAAGTGTCTCACAGTTGTTTCTGTAAGTCTGGCTTTAAACTGCTCTGTGGGCTGGGGATATGGCCTAGTGGCAAGAGTGCTTGCCTCATATACATGAGGCCCTGGGTTCAATTCCCCAGCACCACATATACAGAAAATGGCCAGAAGTGGCGCTGTGGCTCAAGTGGCAGAGTGCTAGCCTTGAGCAAAAAGAAGCCAGGGACATTTCTCAGGCCCGAGTCCAGGCCCCAGGACTGTCCAAAAAAAAAAAAAAAAAGAAAAAAAAAAAAGAAAAGAAAGAAAAGACAAACTGCTCTGTAACCCTAGGTCTGATATTGTCAGTCCGTTAAGCAGATAGATTTCTCTGCATGAGACATCAATGCTCAGCCCTATTTCATTAAGTTCCTTTTCTAGCCATTAATTAGTAAATACAATTTCTTAAGCTGGATATATTT
Source organism: Perognathus longimembris pacificus (assembly GCF_023159225.1). Classification (NCBI taxonomy): domain Eukaryota; kingdom Metazoa; phylum Chordata; class Mammalia; order Rodentia; family Heteromyidae; genus Perognathus; species Perognathus longimembris. The sequence continues at coordinate 90,367 of NW_025960455.1, forward strand.
CAATGTGCAATATTGAGTTGTTAGTGTGCACATAGTTTATAAATTTTTTTTTCTGTGTTTATCAGTCTAACACTTGAATTCAGGTCCTGGGATTTCTCTCTGAGCTTTGCCACTTTAGGTTAGCACTTGATTCAAACCTATATTTCCCCATTTTGTTGGAAAAATGAACATATGAGTCTTACAGACCTCCCTGCTTGGGCTAATTTCAAAACCTAATATTCAGATCTCAGACACCTAAGTGTCTAGTCTCATAGAATTAAGATTCTGGCTGACAACTACATATAGATTTTAGGAGTGAAATTTGTTAATTTTTGTGTCTATAAAGTCATTCCAATTAGATTAAACCCATGTCTGTTGTTCCTATGGCCCACTCTACTATAGCTGCAGGTAAAGACAGTTGATTTCCATGTATAGTATATGGAGAATATTTCCTGATTTCTCCTCAAGTTCAAGACCTGGAAAATTCCTAATGTTCACAGTGTCATTCTATCCCTCAAACTTTCTTTTCTCATCCCAAATCACATGATTTCCAGCATGATTGTGAAATTGGATGTTCTTTGGGAAAGGATGAATCTTGTAGATGTGCATAACCTTATAATGAAGTACACCTTAGAGTTAAGACATAAAGCCTAATCTAAGAAAAGGTTCTGATTCCCTTTAAGTTCTGATGCAGAATTCAAGAACAGCAGAGACACCTAATGAAGTATCCCAGAAGAGAATATATGTATGAATAAAAATAATCTGAATTCTGGTCACTCAGCAAAAGAGTATAAAGCAAGAATCCAATTTCATGTAAATAGTCATGAGTGAGAAAATTCTCAGTTGCCTAACTTGAATTTTCCCTGATCATTAATTTTATAAATGTCTATAGTTTGAGTTTGCTAAAATTTAAATACCTATGGTAGAATGAAACTGATCATCTGTGAAAAATATGTAAAATTATGTTCAGCAAGTAATTCTTTGAGTTTACTTAAGGAACTCAGAGGAAAACGTGAACTTACAGTTTTTAAAACCTTAGCTTTGAGCACAGTGAGGTTTCTTGTAGCTAAAAAGATTTATAGACATTTGAAATATACCTCCCTCTTGTCACTGGCATGCTTTTCCATAGAGAACATGAACACATGTCTAAAGCATTTGTAAACAAGTATACTTTGTTAGACTTTGACAAAATACCTGAAATACTTAATTTCATATGTTTGGAGACCCTTCTAGGATGTAATGTAATTTTTTTTCTCAGTGTGTGCCATTAATCACAGAAAGTCTTAACTGTGTGGGGGATGTCACTGTCTTTTTATGTTTCCTGTGTTTGGACGTCTTTTCAATGAAAAAGCATTTCATGGAGACCCTGGGCCACAGCATACACAGTATTGTATATGTTGTAACTGTCCAGACATAGTCTTGACAAATATTTACCCTGACAACCAATCCAAGGAGGCATCATAAGTTCAGTTCTCTCATATTAAACATACAGACTCAGAATCTGAGCAATTACAAGAGAAAAAAAAAAAACACAGCCTCGCAAGGAAAAGGTCTTCTGGGTATTTGGAAAGGTTAAGTGCCATGAGAAATCTATGAATCCCAAAACACCTGGGTGACGATGTGGAAAAAATTAAAGGTACTTTCAATGAGCCTCGCATGAAATATCTCCTCAGTTCTGAAAAGTCTCATCGTGAGTTCATGTCACAAACTCTGCATTTTACTAAAAAATCATTCAATACACATCATTAAATGTAGTAGGGTTTCATTATCACTATTAATGATAAGGACGTTGGTTGAAGATTCATTACTCTGGTGATAAACGACTATGATGCTGATTATATTTGACAATGAATGCTTTGGAATCACTATCTCCACAGCTATACAGACACTATTCTTTTCCATTTTTTCCTCAGTCTCAAAGTGTCTGGAAACTATTCTCATCTTGTGAAGTGAACAGTTTCATCCAGTTCCAGCTGATGAGAAGCAGGAAGAGGCTACCAAGGTGTCTTTTTGAGCCAATTTATGAAGAGATGGAATCTTCCTCTCTCAGGATGTTGTAAGTGAGATTGAAATTCTCGAGTTCAGATCCCCCGAGAGACCACCAGAGACCAAGACCAATGCAAGCAGCAAACAGGGCGTTTATTTCGGGCCTCTGCTCACTCAATAATCTACTGACACTAAGAGGCCCTGAGCCTAGGGCTTCCAGCTGTTTTATACATTCTTTGGGGAAGGCTGTGGCTTAGGCTAAATCATAGGATCTTTTAACGAAGCAACACACACCGCGGGAAAATTATAAAACAATTCCGAAGCATGTTTGGCGCATTCGGTGGTGGGAAGGAATCTGGAAAGGGTCATTGGTCAGATCACAGGCCCGACGAAGTTAAAATTCATTGGTTAAGCCATAGGGGTGTAGCAAGGGGAATACATGCACAGCTGCAGGGTTTTAATTAGATACTGGAAACCACACCTGGGTGGGGGAGTACTGGAGTAACTCCAAAACTTGTTTTTCTTCTCTGCTGGTTACTTTTATGGGTGTTTATTTATTTTTTCTGAGAACTCTCTGTCCCAGGGCGTGTTATGATATTTAATGGAAAGAGAGCGGTGGGGGATAGGGCTTACAGTAAGGTCAGTCAGGTACAGAATGGGGTCTTAGTACAATATGGAGTTACTCTGGTCCTTCACTTTGGCTCTTCAAGATACATGGAAATCACATATTGAGAGGTTGCATAGAAATCTTTATTGCAGGCACCTGCAAGTTGACTATTGTCACAAAGATCTGCCCCCTATGAATATAACTAACATGGCTATAAAACTAACTTATGAGAGCAGGAGTGTATAAAAAGAACAGAAAAGCAATACCAACAACTCAGATCAACCTAGTGGAGAGCTGAAGAGGGATGCCATTTTGCCAGAGCAAAGACAGGAGATTGGATGTAGCATGATGACATCTGACCTGGTCTGACTCTTAAATTAGGTAAGGTCCAATGTTAGGTAAGGTGCAGGAAATTCAACATTCTTGCAAGTTCAAGGCACAGGACTGACCAGTAACATGTCATCCAAGTCCCTGCCCCTGACTTTAGGAATTCAAGCACACCCACCCATTACCAGGTAGGTGGGACTTCCCTGAGGCTATTTACACTACTCATTTACATATCCCGTCTGGGTGTAAACAAAATGATATAGCTGCAATTAAAAGAATGGATTATATATGATCTGTAGGACTTAGAAGCTGTTGGACAGCCACCAATACCTGGTTAAATGCCACGATAGCTGTGAAAACAAGGTGACCTACTTAGGTCTAGTATTTCCCTTACTTCATAATCACTCAGGAAAAGGTCAGAAAGTACAAATTTAAACTACACTGGAAGAAAATTGGAGACATGAGTAAGAGGATGGCATTACAAGATTTGATTCTTGATATACATTAAGAAATAGGTGCAAGTGGAGGGAAAGAAGGTTATTTTTTATATTTTTCTTACATTTTGTCCTTAAATAGTTTTACAGTGATGATAAATACATTGTGTGAATTGCTATGTACAATTCACCTTGATCAGTGCCACAATTCCCACCATTCTCCTTTTCACTACATGGAGGTGAAGTTTAGTAAAGTTTCCCTTCAGATATAGGAGCTCTTACTTAGGGTCCTTGAATTTGATTGCAGAATAAGAACATATGGGCAAGTCACAATTGTAAGAATCTTGGCAGAGCTTTATTGAGTAATTAAGCAAGCAGGCAAAAGACAAACAAAAACCCGACAGAGGGCAGGGTCACACTCTTGCAGAGTGTGGGTGTTCTCAAATGAAGTTAGACATACACCAGACATACACACATGGAGAGACACAGAGATAGTGGAAGCCTCCAAATCCTTGTGTTGTTTTACGGTATTTATAGGGTAAACCCAAGGAGTCTGGATTGCTCTAACCACACCTGGTTTTATTCTCTGAGTTTCCAGGAAGAAATGCATTCTGTCAGACAGTTGTTAATCCTTGGGGGAGAATTGCAGTTGTTAATCCATCAAGAAGAGTGCATCCTGTTGTTTTTCTTTGAAGCAAAGATGGCACTTATGTATTTCTTAATACCATATTTCTGAGTTTCCTTCATCAGTCCTCAGTTTCCTTAAGTTATCCTGCTTCATTTTTCCTATACTGACTTCTGTACCTTAATCTTAAGGGAAGTATATGGACAAACCCTAAGCTTGAGTCTTTGAATCCTTGGTAGCCTATTTCCATGCCTCATTTTCCCTAGGCTATCTTGCCTCATCCCCAGATATATAGAAACTCTCATCCTCCCAAATTATCTAGTTCTACTTTCACCCATACGTTATTATTTTGAATGTACTAGCTTGTCATGTCACCCTACATTTCTCATTCCCCTCCTCTTAATCATTAGCTCCTTCAGACAAGACATGATTGGAATCCTGGTATTCATTTTGGTAAACTGTATGTTAATTGTTCAGAGAGGATTCACCAATTGAGTGTGATTCTATGCATGTGAGATGGATGTTCTATATTTCATGTTTGATCTTAAAATCTAACTTCAACTTATAAAAGGAAAATAGGCTTCTTTTGTCTTTCTGAGCCTGTCTTCATGATTTCATTGAAATTTTAAGTACTTTTCCACTTATAGAGATCCATCTAGATAATTACTAATCAGGACTACAGCTACAGGTAAACCCTGAAATTTAGTGAGCTTTAAGAAAATCCAAGGGCATAATACCTATAGCAGATCTGTATGGAAAGAAAATTGTTGAAGCAGAAATATCAATGACCAAAAAATATAGAGGAATGTATGAAACTGGTAAGAGTAATGATATCAACAAGATTAGAATGATAAAGTGCTAGGTATACCACACAAATACTTCTTACAAACATAGACAATCAGAATTATCAAAATAAGTTATTGCCTAGTATTCAACAAAAACAATATAAAATCGACGCTTGATATTTTGGGAATAAGAAAAGAACAAATATATGAATGAACATTGAACACAAACTTACAAGGAGCAGCACAGATCTCCCATTGTAGTCAATAAGCAGAATCTCTCAATATTATAGTTGTACAGTCAAATATATATATATGTATATGTATATATATATATATGTGCATACGTGTATGGAAATGTCTGTATAAATATATACACATATACAAATCTCTTATGTGTATACATAAACATGTGCAGCAGTATGTGTGCTTCTATGTACACATACACGTGTTTATAAACCCCCACACAAATGAAGTAAAATAGTAGACCTGAGAAATAAAAATCAGACACATCTGATTCATGGAGACACTTACAAAGTATAAATTACTGGATGAGGTCCTGCTTAGTGAGTGTGGCTGTGTTGATATGGTAGTTATCCATATTTTGAGCAATGAGGCAAGACTATCCTTCAAGTTTTAAACATGAAATTAGGAGATAAAAAGAGAAAAAAAAACACTTCAAACCATAGGCACAATGAAATTTCTTAATAGGTTTCAAATAGTTCAGAAAATAGTAGCAAAAACTGTGTTCTGGATTTGGATCAGTGCTGGGATCCTTTTTTGCACTCACAAGGACTATGTTTTCTTCCCTTACACCGAAATTAAAACAATTTAAAAAAGTGAGTCAAATTAAAAAATTCAACACAACATAAGAAACATTTAATACAGTGAAGAGAAAGCCAAATGAAAGGTTGAAAACGTTTGGTAGCTATTCAACTGATGGGATTAATATAATTGTATTAAAGAATAAAAATTGGGACAGATTAGGGAAAATAATCAGGAAATGGGACCATCAAAGCAAGGACAAATAAGAAGTCAAAAATATACTCCTTATCTGACTTACATAACAGTAACCCATCTACACATTGCCATTGAGTAATATTGTTTAAGAAATTAAAAAGAAGGTCAATACAATAAAATATTTGACCCCTGTAGCCAAGAGGAACATGAAAATCAAAAGTACTTTGCATTATCATATCACATAATCTGGAATGGCTATTACCAGGAACACTTAAATTACAAATTTCTGTCAGGCTCTACAGAAATAATAAACAATAGAAGATTATCAAGAAATTGAAAATAGAGTTGACTTTTGATACAGATATACAACCCTGTGTGTGTGTGTGTGTGTGTGTGTGTGTGTGTGTGTGTGTTGCTCAGTTTTCTATAGAGATTCATGATTCATCTGATTTTTTCATCTTCAGGTACTTGATCCAGATAGTGTAGTTTTTGCAATTGAGAAAGGTTGAGAAGGGACAGTCTGAAGGACATGTTTAGGTTTTATCTACTGGACAATGAATTTGATGGACAATGAGTTGATGTAAAGGTGTAGTATAATTTTTACTTACTGGCCTATGTGGAAGGTCTAGTATATTGTGAGCAATGGGAGCATCTTATTTTTCATACTCATCCAACATGAGGAGAATGGATGTTAATGAAGGACTCATGTGCCAGCACTCTATCACTTCAGGAAGGTGATAGTCACTAGACAGAGTTAACCCATGATTTGCACTGATGTCTTCACTATTCAATGTACTGAGACTGAGATCTGAACATGTATGGATATTCTAAGTCTAGGCAATGTAAGAATTGAATTTTGGTCATCTAATTGGTGTTGGAGAATGATTTGGGGTTCAAGAAACACCACAGGTTGGGTGTCACAAGTGTTGGAAGAAAAATAACATTACAGAACACTACCTTCAGTGTCTCTGGAACAGTGTTTTCTGACTAGTTATGCTTATGTCTGTGAAAGAGAGAGTTACAGTATTGATTACTTGATATCTCTTTCTTTGTTTCTTTGTCTTTGTCTTTTTCTTCTTTCTTTCCTTGTTTATTTCCTCCCTCCTTCACTCCCTTTCTCCTTTCTTTCTATCTTTCTTAAATTATTATTATTATTATTATTGTTATTATTATTATTATTGATTCTTGTTGATCCTGGGGCTTGAACTTCAGCTAGCGTACTTTCCCTGAGCCTTTTTTTTTTTTTTTGCTTAAAGGTGGATCTCCAAATTTGAGTCACAGCACCACTTCCAGCTTTTTCTGAGTAGCTTGGATTACAGGCATGAGCCACTGATGCCAGGCTACTTAACTTCTTTTAGTGTTGGACCCAGGTAACTGTAGCTGTAGTCGGGACACAGGGGATGCAAGGCGAGTGAACCAATGCATACTTTATTTCAGGAGGGCCAGGATTTATATAGGGTTAGAAATCAATTTCACAACTTCAAGGGTAAAAATTAATACAGCATGATATCCATCTCAAATACAAAACTGGAGGATGTTACTACTGTGAGGGAGGAAACTAATACAAAAGCTTTCATATTCTAGGAGGTAGTTACTACTTCCCTATCGACAGTGAGAATCTATCACTATAGGCAGCTGGTCAAGCCAGTCTCCTCAGGGAGACTCTGAAAGGGGGAAGGGGAGATTCTCATAACAAAAGGTGGGGTCCTTTGGCCCTCAAACACAGTGGAACTCATTAGGAGAGACTTTTTCCCCAGGGCCTATTAGTGTGCTAATGAGGCATCTGAGTAACTATGCCTAGGCTAAGTTTTCCACTGGTCAGAGAAGTTAATTCTCCAACATTTCCCCCTTGATTTAATAATTTTCAACAACTGCTTTTCTACTAAGCTTAAGGGAAGTGAGTAAAATATCAGAAGAATTATTTTTAGCTTAACGCTTCATTATTCCTATGATAGAACAATATCCTAAGAAAAAGACACATAGCATAAGTGTTAAGGTAATAGAAGTGCTTCCAACACTATGGGTAATACTATGCCACCACCCCCTGGGGTCCAATCCTTCTAAGGTCTGGGCTAGTCCCTGGGCTATCTCATCAATTGAAGAGGCATCTGGTAATTCTTTTTGAAAAGCTTCAAACGTCCCCGTATAAACTTTGCTCACTTAAATTACCATTTACTATGGCTCCATCTATAAGCATTTGTATATCATTCCATTCACAATCAGAGGCCTTATATTTATAAGGTGTTAAACTCACATGACTAGAATTCCAATCACTGGTTAAAAGCAATCGTTGCTGCAAAGCCAGATATTTCTGTTCAAGCCAAAACACCCCTCCTTTGATGGTTTCTATCTCATCTTGAAGATGGGCGTTTACTTCCAGTTGCTGTTGCCATAAATTGTGGGAGTCCTAGTGCCAATGCACCATAAAGTCATGAGTTTGTACAGATTGTCCCAATGCGGCTCCAGATATCACTGTGGTAGTAGCAATGGCAATCAGTCCGATAATCAGTCCTGCAATAATCAGTCCAATTGTATGAGGACTCCTCGTTAAAAGCTGCTTGAAAAATCGCATTACTAGTCCTTATATAGGTCCTCCAGCCCTGGGAAGATGCATGTGAACAGGCACCCAAAATGAGTGGCACTGGGTCAAAAATCACTATAGAGAGAGAGAAAGAGAGAGAGAGATAGAGAGAGACAGTTAATGAGAGTTGTTTACTTCTATCCCCATTAGTTTATGTACTTTAAAATATTTAGCTGATTATATGTAACTTAAGATAGTCTTACCATTACATCACAATTTACACTCTTAAAATTTAGTACCTGATTCATTAAACTGATACCCAGAACAAATTTTTTTTTTTTTTTTTGGCCAGTCCTGGGCCTTGGACTCAGGGCCTGAGCACTGTCCCTGGCTTCTTCCCGCTCAAGGCTAGCACTCTGCCACTTGAGCCACAGCGCCCCTTCTGGCGGTTTTCTGTATATGTGGTGCTGGGGAATCGAACCTAGGGCCTCGTGTATCCGAGGCAGGCACTCTTGCCACTAGGCTATATCCCCAGCCCCCCCAGAACAATTGTAACAAGAGTACAATTAGCAGTGTGCACCAGAATTATAAACCATGAGATTCCAGCCTTAGCATCTTTGCCTTTTTAATACATCCAAATTGCAAAACTGTACAGAAATCAAATTATACCAGTTAAATAAACTTTTAACTCTCCTTTAAGATATTCCAGTTTGAATCCATCCGAAGGGGCAGTTTTAGAATTAATAGTCAAAGCATTTATTTTTACCACCAGGTTTTCAATGTTTACCTGAAAACAAAAGAAACAAAAGAAAGGACTCCATTGGCCTGTCCTATAGAATGGGCCTATCTCCATCCTACTCCTTAAAGCTTGATGAACTGCCTTGGTGCCAGCTTGCCTTCTTCCACCATGAATGGACGGCCCCTATGGCTGTCCCATTACATGGACTGGCTAAGCTGCACCTTTGTCAGAGTACCACTCATTCCTGACGATAGGCTCACCGGCCCATGCTAAGTTGTTATTTATTTATTTTTAAACATGAATTAAAGAAATTTTAACTATATTTCTTCTTTAAAATAAAGTAATAATCCTTTAAAACTTTAGACAATGCCCAAACTTGATGACTTTTTCAAGTTTAAAGTTAAACTAACACATTTTTACATTACACATTCACACCCACATACATGCATGCATGCACACACACACATTCACATATGCAAGTACTTAGGTAAAAGAACTTAAAAGCGCTCAAAACAACTACTGGCCCTACACTTTTTAGTGGCAAGAGGTATTTTTTTCCCAATATTACTCTTGCAATGATCAAAACTTAAGACAAATCCTTTAATGAATGATTTTAGCATTTTTTACTCTTATTTTCTAGAACCTGTTAGTTGTAGCAAAATATCTTAGCATACTAATTTTTAGCTGAAGATAACTGGGTTGGGGTCCCCTGGAGTATAACTGAGTCTACCCAGCATTTGAGTCTAGTGTTTAGCCCAATTTTAGCTATGGGCATTTTACAGTTTTGAATCGGCTTTCCGAACTCTGCTCTTAGCAGGCTGCACCTTTTCAACTGCCTTCTAGCAGAATGGGACACAACACATGGTAGACTCTGTTTTCCCCATAGACATGTAAAAGGACAACCAAAATATGGGAAACAAAAGTTTGTATTTAAAACTGGTACCAACCTCAAAGACAAAACTTGTCAAGACAAAACAGGACATAGCAATAGAGGCTTTATGCCTTGGATGGCATGTCCAGCATCCACAAGCTGCCCACCAGAGTGCTAGAAAGTCTATAGGGCCCTGAAAATTATCATGGGTATCCTCCCCAGCAGAGATTTCCATCCCTCGGTAACCAGACTGCCGAGGCCGCCTGCCCAGAGGCCTTTTTTTTCCCAATATAGCAGTCCACACAAAACACAACTATTCAGACAAGGACAAAGACACATGAAACATATGCATGAAACATGTAACACAGGTGCAAATTAAAAGTGCAATTGCAGTAAAAATTATCTTGAGAGGTAAAAGAAAAATCATTAGTCCTTCCCAAATTCCAGGCTGATGGAATGAAACAGGGAGTGTAAGCTCCCCTGCTAGTGCCTGGTTGTAAAGAAAAGATGATGGGGAAGACTCCTTTACTGGAATGGAACCACAAGTCAGCCCCATATTACAGCAGTCCTAAGTTAAATGAATCTGGTCAATATCTTCATAATGAGGGGGCTGTACTACACCTCCAGTTGGAGAGGGTCGAATGAGAGGAAATGTTTGATAGCAAGAGAGAGAAACAGAACCATAGGAATTAGAATAGGAGAAATAAAAGTGGGCACCATGGCTGCAATCTTTTGTTTTTCACTTTCTCCTTCCTGCTGGCCCCTGGCAGATCTCAAGACAGTCTGTAGCACTCCGACTGTGCTGTTGAGCTACCTATGTTAGCGTCATTCTCTGAAGGAGCATATGTAGAGCTTGAAGGCTTATTTGAATTTAATTTTTCTTTAACAAAACTGACAGGAGATTGTTCAGGTGAAGCCATCTCTTTTAACTTCTGCCCAATTTGAGTTTCTGCCTCCTCTGGCAGGTTATAGGCCTTCACGGCTTTCTCCATGTCATCCTCTAGCTCTGCAGCTGATGTTATGATAGCATCGGGAGATATCATACTCAGAGCTGCACATGTTAGTGCCCAAACAGACCAAAATGTAACTGGATCCTTGCCAACACAACTATATACCTTTTCCACATTATTCTTTACTCATTCCCAGACTTCTAAATCTAAAGTATCTCCTTCCAGGAACCAAGGATTATACTCCACTACAACCTGCATGCACTCATCTCTTTGTGAACGTGAGAGCATAGCTCCATTCCATTTTAGTACATCGTGGATAAAATTAGAAAAAGGAGTTGATTTAGCTTGTCCCATAACCCTGTAATTTTTTAAGAATAGGAGCTCACCACACAGATCCCTTATCTCCTGTGAATTACACACAGTTCCCTTATCTCCTGTGAATTAAAAATGTCTCTCACCTCCACTTGAGAGCTCCGCAGTTCCGCAATCTCCTGTGGATCAATTATCAGGTCCCTGGATCCGGACGCCACTTGTTGGACCCGGGTAAGTGCAGCCATAGTCGGGACACAGGGGATGCAAGGCAAGTGAACCAATGCATACTTTATTTCAGGAGGGCCAGGATTTATATAGGGTTAGAAATCAATATCACAACTTCAAGGGTAAAAATTAATACAGCAAGATATCCATCTCACATACAAAAGTGGAGGATGTTACTACTGTGAGGGAAGAAACGAATACGAAAGCTTTCCTATTATAAGAGGTAGTTACTACTTTCCTATCGACAGTGAGAATCTATCACTATAGGCAGCTGGTCAAGCCAGTCTCCTCAGGGAGACTCTGCAAGGGGGTAGGGAGATTCTCATAACAAAAGGTGGGGTCCTTTGGCCCTCAAATACACAGGAACTCATTAGGAGGGAATATTCCCCCAGGGCCTATTAGTGTACTAATGAGGCATCTGAGTAACTGTGCCAAGGCTGTTATCCACTGGTCAGAGAAGTTAATTCTCCAACATTATAGCTTTACCATCTCTCATGGTTTTCCAATGTTGGATTTGGATATGTTTTTGTTTGTCATCTAATCACCAGTTATAAACTCTTGTACATATGAATATTTTTATTCCTCTTGCTCTAAGGTTCCATTGAGCATTTGTAGCAATGGCTTCATTTAAGGGACTTTATAAAAATATAATCTCTCTGTGGCCCATTTGATGATCTCTAAGTCTTTGTTTATGTTTCTTTTTTAAAAAAAGATATTTTTCCTTTGTTCCTAACTTTTTTCTGACTATTGTGGCTCTGAGCACGTTCATCATACTTTTGACATTGCTAAAAACTGTGGTCAAATTAGTCTTGTGTTGTCAGAAGTTGTTTCATTTCCATTAATAAACAATTTCCCTTTTCATTATTCATATTTATGTTGTATATTTACATTTTATTCTCATACTTTACTTCTTCATTGAAATTGGATAGGGGACATTTTCATGGTAAAATGGCATAAGTTTTGACATCAGGTTCACTTTTTTCCAATGTAGGAACCTTTGGTTGTGAAATTCATGAGGTGGTTAGGCATTTGTGAAACCTCTTTTGTTTATTTTGCAGCAAAACATAGGCCAAAGCCCAGAGTTTCAGTTTGGATTCTTTACCTCTTCTTGCTATTTTAAGAAGTAGTCAGGGAATTTTCTCTCTATGTCAGTGTGATAATGTGCATGGTACACATTTTTGTTTGTTTTGATTTCCTGAGTATAAAACTATTTTTGTTTACAATTAGGGATGTTTAAGTCTGTGTGTTTCACCCTTTAAGAAAACATAAGTTGTAAATTCCTTATGTTTGCAATTCAGTGTAAACTATTTACCCAAACTTAGGCCATAAACTCAAGGGTGTTTTTTCCCTAGGTTTAAAATAGATGTGAAAGTTACAGGTTCATTCCAAGTAATCACTACATTTGAACAAAACATTCTTGGTAAATCTTTCTTTTGTTGTTGTTGCCTGTGGGGCTTGAACTCTGGGCCTAGGCACCATCCCTCAGTTCTTCAGCTCAAGGCTAGAGATCTACCAACTGAGCCACAGGGCCACTTCCTCTTGGCAAATCTTTATGACAATGTTACTGTAATTAAAGTTTTGGAGACTAGTGAATGTCATGTACTTGCAAGGCTCTGTTTCCTACTACATTGTAACATATTTCCTACAAAAAATTTCAAAATGTTTTTAATGTCTTTCTTTTAAGAAAATAGTGATACAGTTTTACATTTAGCAAGGCAGGGAATCATGTTGGAGTAAGGAGAGGAAGTTCACATTACATCTTTCATCATTCTTTGTTTTTAGATACAAGATTTGAGACAGGTTGATTAAGAATGTCCAACAGAGTGTGTGTCACGGTACTTCAAAATACATATGTCAGAATGTAATATTTACTTCCCAACTATAAGTATAATTGGTAAATTACTTTTTTTTTTTTTTTTTTTTTTTTTTGGCCAGTCCTGGGCCTTGGACTCAGGGCCTAAGCACTGTCCCTGGCTTCTTCCCGCTCAAGGCTAGCACTCTGCCACTTGAGCCACAGTGCCGCTTCTGGCCGTTTTCTGTATATGTGGTGCTGGGGAATCGAACCTAGGGCCTCGGGTATACCGAGGCAGGCACTCTTGCCACTAGGCTATATCCCCAGCCCGGTAAATTACTTTTAAGTGGCTCCTTTTTATTTAATTTCAGTACTCATAATGTAGCTATTATAGCATAATTCAGTTTCCCATGGCTTCATGGTATGGCTTTGGTATCTACCATGTTGTCTGTAGTTCATACCTTTTGTTGGAGAATAGAGGGCTAATAGAGAATTTTTCTCCTCACTTTCAACAGCTATCTTCTATCAAACATAGATATATGGTGTATTCTTCATTTTAACAGCAAACTTTAAAGAGAGGTGCAAGTACTCTCAAAAAATGTGTGCCTTGTTTAAATTCCCTGGTAACTTTGTTTTGAGTATGTGATACTTGTTGCTCCAGACATGAGGGGAAATAATTTGCTTTGTAGTTCTCCTTTGAGGACCTGGACAAGTAGCAGCTAATGTTTGCTAGAGAGCTGGAGTTATGAAGTGGTCCTTCCAGGGTTTTTCTTTGACAACAAGAATCATCACGGCCTACAAGCAACAATATCAGGCGTTCTGCAGCAATAGTCTGGCATCTTCCAGTCCTGATGTAATTAGGTATGGGTTTGTAGATATTAGATTATTTAGAAACTACAAACCCACCTCCTGGAGTGTTTTGAAATTTGTTTTCTCTCAGCTTTCTGCAGATCACCAAAACACATTTTGATTTTTCTATCTTTGTTTTTATGGACTATTTGTGATAGAAATTATTGCTTACCTGAGTCATTTGGGGGGATGGGTAGAGGGTGTTGAAGCTTAAATTCAGGGCACAGGTGCTGTCCCTGTTCTCTTTTTTGTTCAAGGCTAGCACTATTTCACCAGCAGCTCCACTTCTGGTTCTCTGGTGGTTAATTGGAGATAACCGTATCATGAATTTCCTGCCTGGCCTGACAGTAAATCAGCATTTTCATATCTCATCTTCCTGAACAGCTAGGGTTACAGGTAGCCACCCATAACTGGCTGTTTTTTTTTTTTATCACCAGCATGGTAATCAAAAGTTATGGATAGTTGGGAATCTCTCATGCTGTGATGAGTATTAATGGCTTGCTACTGAATGAGTAATCAGAGTTTAACTGCTCAATAAAAATGCCATTGTGGGAATAAAATTATTAAAATCAAGACGAAAGATAAAATGTTAACTTTAATAGAAACTGAATATTTGACCATCTCATAATAAAAATATTAGTAATGTAGGAATATACATTAAATAGTATACTTTTAGAAAGGAACATATACACAGTGTGGGTTCTTTTTGACCAATAATTCCAATTTAAAACTAAAGCAATAAAAGTTCATTGTTATCATATAATCACTCACATAGTAGAAAACAAATGTGATTGTATTCATAAATTGACATGTCAAAATGAAAACCTCCATAGAACTAAATAAAGATATAAAAATAAATTAAAAAAAAGGAATACAAGTTTCAGAAAAATAAAGGTGCAATGACCCATAGAGAGAGCAGAAAGCCATGCTATTATATGACCATGTGTCTTAGTAGTCATGTGGTTCTTTAAATATAGTATAGACCTCAATAATTCAGTCTGCTTAATAATAAATAATGCATTTCTTATAAAATTTAAATATCAGAAATGTAACATTTATTTGCTGCCAGTAGACAAAACATCAGGTGATACCAAAAAAATGTATATAGACATAGATAAAATGTATATGACTTTCTATGTATTATATGTTTCAATTTGCTAAATGAAAATTTAAAAAACTATTATGAATCTCTACTTTGTTCATCTATTATTTCATAAAGACAACAATTTATGATATAAAATTGAAGTGTATTTTGTAATATATGGAACCCATTCCTGAAATTTTAAAACTGTTACGGGGTTTGAGGGAGGAGATTCCAGGTCCCTCCAAGAGACCACCACTCAGAGACAGTCTCAAGCAAAAAGATGGATTTATTGGGGAAGCAAAAGGCAAACTGACCAGCTAGGTATGCAGCACAGACTCAGGAGCTGAAACAGTGACCCTAAAAACGAGCAGGCTGACAGGCTAGGGTCACAGTGTAGACTCAGGCACCAAAACTGTGACAACTAACAGTACTTCAGCTGGGGTTTATAAATGTAAAACCACAGCAAAATTGTAGGGAGTTGACACAAGGGTAGAGCAAGCAACAAACAAGTTAAGTAAGCCATTTACAGAAGCAGAATTTGGGGGTCAGGGTGACCGAATATTTAACTTCATTTTCACAATTGCTACCATGTTTCCCTAATCAAGATGGAGTCAGCTGTACTCCCTACAACAAAAACAATACAGAGAAATCAGAGAGGGAGGAGGAAGAAGAAAGGAGATGAAAAGAAAGAGCAAGGAAATGGAATCAGAGAGGATATGGGAGAATTATCCAACAAAACAGATTGAAAATGTGAAAAAAGGCCACCACAGAGTCAAAATGGCAGCTATGGCTCAAGAACTAGCTTTGAGCAAAAATCAAAGCCAGCAAAAGTAAACAAACAAAAAAGCAAACAATCTCAGGGATAGTACCCAGACTTAAAGTCCAAGATGTAAAATTGGCAGCAAAAAAAGACATTTTGTGCAAATTATTAAGAAAGCACAATTAGAAAACTAGTAACAGTGAATATATAGCAGTGGAGATGATTGGACACACAGAGAAAATAGAATGAACCAAAAATATATAGAAAAAGTGGAAATACTCTACAATTTCTCTACACTTCAACAAATATTTAAGATTCATCAGAAGACGGATGATTCCTCTTAGTCCGGGTTCTGTCCCAGAAGCTGTGCAGGAAATTTCTGTCTGGCCTTAACAAGATGATGTAGCACTTGGGGGCAAAAATGCAGCCTAAGAGCCCTGCACTCGAAGCCAAGATGGAGAAGACCTCCACAGCCACCATGACCTTCCCCTTGGCACTGTGATAGACAGGCAAGAAGGTGAGCCACACACTGCAGAATACCAGCATGCTGAAGGTCAGGAATTTGGCTTCATTGAAGATGTCAGGCAGGTTCCTGGCCAGGAACGCCACAGTGAAGCTGGCAAGGGCAAGAAATACCAGGTATCCCAAGACACAATAGAAAAAAAAGAGGAAACCCTTGTTACACAGGATGATGATGTGACCATATTCAGAGTGTATATCTGTGTCAATGAAAGGAGGTGAATTCACTAGTCAGAGTACACAGAGAGTCACCTGGATCAGGGTACAGATTGGAATGATGAAGTTAGGAGCCCCTGATACCAGCAGCCACCTCATCCTTCTCCCTGGAGAAGTGACCTTGAAGGCCAAAACCACAGTCACAGTTTTGGCCAAGACAGCAGACACAGCCACAGTGAACACAACTCCAAATGTGGTCTGCTGTAGAATGCAGGTCAGTGTGTTGGGACGGCCCAAAAAGAGCAAGGAACAGAGAAAACAGAAGATGAGGGAGATGAGAAGGATGTAGCTGAGGGCTTGGTTATTAGCCTTGACAATGGGGGTGTTCTTATATTTTACAAAGACCCCAAGAACAACAGCTGTGAGTGTAGATAAACAAATAGCCATACAGGCCAAAGCCATCCCCAAGGGATCTCCATATGCCAGGAAACTTGCAGCTCTTTGGAGGCACTGGTTTCTCTGTGTGTTGGCATACTGATGATCTGGACACTTCACACACTGTTCTATATCTGTTAAGGAAGTCAAGTAACCATTAGTCCCTTCTCACTAATTATAAGGAGATTAGGAAATCCCTACACTGATAATCCTAACATGTCAATACTGTTGAACATAATTGTAAACATAACCAAATATTACCAGACATGTTCAATATTATTTTATGTCTTCATCATATTTCAACAAACATTCCCACTTTCTCTCTTATTTATTTTTTACCATAAGTGACTATCACACTTATTACTCATTGCTATATCTAATATCCAAAAATATGTTTTTTTTATGCCTTTTAGTGTACCATACTTATTTTCAGTTTTGGGAGCACTACTCAACCCCTCATCAAAAAGTGTGCAGAGTAGGGCATGTATTTCCCTACAAGTCTCTGTCCAATATAAATGGGAGCCACTTATCTCTTCCATGCAGTGACTGTATTTGCCATTGCTACTCACCTGTAAAGCAGTGGGAAACCAAAAATCAAATTGCTCTTTGAATTCTAAATTCATGCTGAGCATGACCTTTTGCCTGATTTTTACACAAAACGCAACCCACAGCATTTGCTCTGTTGAACTAGGAAATAAAGCTGTGCAAGATATCTGTTTTCTTTGTATTCTAAAACTCATTTTTAAGAAAATGGAGGCCTTATCTTTAACAAGGCTTCGACTTAATAGGATACATGTTAAACTTACACTTATGTTTACTTGAATAAACATTGGTATAAGAGAGTGGAAAAAAATAATCCTACACATAATTCAGATTCCATCATTTTTTTTTCAAGGAGTGGTGTCTTTTATAGCCAGAATTAAATTACCAAGTAAAGGAAGAAAAACTTTGATGCTACAATTCTAATAAACAACTTTTGCTTTGCATAGATTCAGGGACATTGGGAGAGACAGTGAGAATATATAAAGTTCTCCCTAAGTCCTGAACTTACCTGTCCCATTAGCCATCTCATTCTCTAAGCAACGGGTGCAATCAAAGCAACAGACAGCCTTTCCCTCCTGAGGAGATTTCCTGAAGCCAGTACCACAACTCTCACTGCAGACAGAGTGAGGAGGCTGAGGGAAATCAGATATGTACCCATAAATATTCAGACTTTTAGCTGACATTCCCAAAATTCCATTTTTTTAAAGAACAGGATTATTTAGAATGGTATTGTATGTACATAAATCTGGTCTTCTAATTGAATTCTGTTATAGATCCCATATCATACCACAAAAGGCTTATGCTCTATCTAGACTTTTGACATACTGAGAGTTGCGACTCCTTTAAAAGTTAGAGATTAATGGTGGGAAACTAAGTTCTACTGGCAAGCTCAATGGAGTTTCCTTGATTTCATGACATTATATGTTATTTCCTACTCATTTGTGACTGATGAGGAGTAAGTAAAATATTTTTTTGGCCATTCCTAGTCCTTGAATTCAGGGCCCTGGCACAGGCCCTGGCATTTTTTTAAATGCTAGCACTATAACACATGAGCCACAGTGCCACTTCTGGCCATTTTCTATATGTGGTGCTGAGGAATGAAACACAGGTCTTCATGTATGCCAGTCAAGCACTCTTGGAACTAGGCCATATTCCCAGCCCAGTAAAACAAAATTTCTTTGAATCTTTAATAGACTGCTGTAAGACAATACACAGATCTTACATTTCATGGTTATGTGAACCACAGAACCATCATATCTTTTTAATCCAGTGTCCATGCAGTAAGAATCTTCTTTTAGCTCAGGCTCCTTCACTGATTCCTCTCACTAAAGATGCCTAAGTAACTGACAACCAACCAATAAATAGGACTTACACAATGGAGCAAAATAAAACTTTAAAACATATAAAGTGTATGTTCCAGTAGTTTGCCAGAGCAATGAAAAGTGCAGTTTAGATTTTATGATAGAATTCTCAATAAATATTTAGAAACACACCGTAAATTTTTTTTTCTCAAGCCGATCCTGGGACTTGAACTCAGAGTCTAGTCACTGCCTTGGAGATTTCTATGCTTAAGTCTACCCCTTGAGCAAAGCCTCCAATTGAGCTTTGTGCTAGTTAATAGAAATAAGAGTCTCACAGACTTTTCTTCCCAGATGAGCATTAAATGGACTGTTATCTTAGATCAGAGGTTTTCAACCACCTGAGTAGATAAGATTACATGCAGGTGCCACCAGAACCCAGCCATCTTTATTTATTTTGTTCCTTTCCTGCTCAACAGTCAGTCAATACAATTTCTTAAATAGAAATATTCAAATGTATAAGACTTCAGTTAAGTGATCATACAAGATATACATTTTTGTGTATGTGTCAGAACTACGTCTTGAAATGAGAGTCTATTATGTCTATATGAGCATTGTTCCTTAAGGTTAGCCCTCTAATGCTTGGCCCAGAGGTCCACTTCAAGCTTTGCCAACACTTAATGGGCATAGAGTTTCACAGCCTTTCAACCCGATTTTCAGATCTCAGCCAGGTAACTAGCTAGTATGACAGAAGTAAGATGCTGACATCCAACTAGCTGCAAATGTCAAGGGTGAATTTTTCTTGCTTATATGTCCTTAAACTTATTATGTTTAGATCCAACACACCTCTGTAGTTTCTGTGGCCCACTCTACCATGTCTTCTGATAAAGGTAGTTGATTGCCATGTAAAGTATATGGAGAATAATTTCCTACTTTCACTTCAAGTTGAAGACCTTCTGGAAAATTCCAAATGTTCACAATGTCATACTCTGCATCCAGTTTCCCTTTGTCATGCAGAAGCACTTGACCTCCAGCAGGATTGTAAAAGTAGATGTTCTTCAGAAAAGGATGTAGCTGAAACAGATATGTTGTCTTATGAAGTACATCCCACAGTTCAGATGGAAAACCTGCACTAAGAGAAGCTCTTCATTGCCTTAAATTTCTCATTCAGAATTCAAGAATGGAAGAGACATATAAAGAAATATCCTAGAAGAAAATCTATGGAGGAATAAAAAAATCTTTCTGAATCCTGCTCAATCAGCAAGGAAATAAAAGGTTTCAAGAGAAACCAATTCCATGTAAATAGTTATGAGTGAGGCAATTCTCAGAGACCTAACTACAGTTTTCCACTATTTTTATGAATGTCTATAGTTTGAGACTGATAAATTTTATTTATTCATTTTCTTTCTTTTCTTTTTAGAGCCTCCACCACATCCTATTTGTTATTTAGCTAAGAGTAGATGAACAAGATGGCACAGGCAATGTTATCTTTGGTCACTATACCCTGGGGCCTCTAGAGGGCATTCATAATATCTGTGTATGGTTATGAATGCCCTCTGGATAAGGTTGTCACCAAGGTCCCTTTGGGCAGTCCATGAAACAGCAGGGTACATATGCTAGGTATGTTAGCAGGCAGGGTTTGCTCACAAGGGTCTCACAAGTATGGGACCTATCAGTCTTATTTCCACAGGTAGTTGCTACTCTTAGGGTTTGACAGAAACTGTCATTATTTATATCTACGAGTAAAGTTTGGAAACAAGGTACCTGCTAAAAAGCTATAGTTTAATAATTTTAATTATTAAAATTATTAAGAAATATTAGTTAAATAATGTTCCTTTTGGGGATGAAATGTTCTATCACGATAGAGAATGGATGGATTAATTATCAATTCCCATTGTGGCTTAGCATCTATGCTTGCTCCATATATTTTTCCATTGTATTAGCTAACAGCTTGGATAAGCAGGAAAACACAACTAGGAACATTTTTGTCTTGATGATTATAGTATGATTGTCTTGAAATTAGGGAAGCTTAGAAAAGAGAAAGAATGGGGTATTTTCACAGGCCATTATGGCTGGTTTGCCTAATGGAGTAGCCCCTCAACTAGAGTGTCTGTTAATGGCTAGATTCACTACAGTAATTCTCAGACTGTATGACTTATTACAATGAAAAGGAAATGATACCACCTATGTCCACCAGGGGACATTTCCAAAATCAAATGTATAAAATGATGTTGCAAATTGTGCTCTTTGGGGATGATTCAAAGTTACAAGATTGATATTTAGTTTCAGACAGGGTATGTCCTTGAACATTTGTTAAGAACACTTCTTAATAGAGAAGAAAGAAATGGTGTAAGTTGAGGTGCTGGAAATGTCAGTTTGTCCCCTTTGGTGAGAAAGAATGAGGTTTCATCTGAGTTTATAGGGGATTGTAGAGGGTAGAATAGGAGTTCTTAGAATGTGAGTCTGTCAGGAAGAAATGTTTACCAAGTTCTAAGTCTGGAAACTAGTGTTAGTGAAAAAAATTTGAAAGAAAAAGATGTGTAAGACACAAGTAAGCTTGGCAAAATAGGAGTTAAGTACATGGGATTCTCTCTCAAGGAGACGGATCTCACCCCGGGAGCACCAGAGTTTGTAAGAAGTACCCAGAAGATAGGGAAAAGGGCTAGGTCTGGAGGGGAGGGCAGTGAGTTACCTAGTGCAGACAATGTAGAGGCAGCACTCACTCTCAGGGTCCTGCAGTCAGTGTACAGAATATCAAGATTGGTAAATTTTAATATGTAAAATGGAACAGACCTTCATAAATTATGAGAAATATAAATAATTATTTACAAGATGTCATAATTTGGAATGACAAGAAAGAGGGAAACATGATTTTGTAATTAACATTAATTATTAACATGTTGGGGATATTTGTAGCTAAAAATATTTTTAGATGGCTGAGAATAATGGCCTAGGGGTAGAGTGCTTGCCCTGTACACATGAAACCCTGGGTTCAATTCCTCAGCATCACATACATAAAAGAAGAAAGCCAGAAGTAGTGCTGAGGCTCAACTGGTAGTGTGCTAGCCTTGAGCAAAACGAAGCCTTGGACAGTATGCAGGACCTCAGTTCAAGCCCCAGGACTGGCAAAAATAATGTTTTTATTTTAGAAACATAGAATATATCTTATTCCTGTAACTAGCCTGAATTCCTGTAGGGCACACGAACATATGTGTCGATAATCTCACAAACATTTAAAAAATTATAGTATCTGGAGTTTTGGAAAAACCCAGAACTATTTAATTTCATACAGTAAGAAACAGCTCTACAAAGTGACTTTCTTCTTGGTGTTTGTCTTCTAATCTAAAAGGCTTTACCTGTTCAGGGGAAGGCAGGATCCATTTCCTATTTCCCATTGCTTGTAATTCTGTTTGTTGAAGAAGCTTCTCATGGAGAGCCTGGGCCACAGCATACACAGCGTTGTATATATTGTAACTGTCTCCAGACATCGTCATGCCAAAAATGTGCCCAGGCAACCAATCCAAGGAGGCATCATGTGGACAGGTTTCCCACATTACACAATCAGACTCAGAATCTGAGCAATTGAAAGAGAGAAACCACAGCCTAGCAAGGAAAAAGTCTTCTGGGTATTTGGAAGGTTTAACTGCCTTTATAAAATTTGTGAATCCAGAAACATCTGGGTGATGGTGTGCAAAAATGAGAGGTACATGGAATGAGCCTAGCATGAAATATCTTTTTCCCATGGTTAAATCCCACTCTGAATATGTGATTATAACCTTGCTTTTTATTAAAAATTGCTCAAGAAATGTCATTAAGTATAGTAGGAATTCATTATCAACATATATGATGACAACATTTGCTGAAGATTTATTAATCTGGTTATAATATGCCATGAATTTCAAATCATTTAACATAGACTGGTTTGATAATGCTACCTCAAATGCTACACAAACTCTGTTCTTGGCCATTTCTTCTTTCAAAGCAGGAAGAATCCAAAAACCACTCTCATTTTGTAAGGTTATCAGTCCCACCCAATTCCAGCTGAAGTGAAGCAGTAATAAGACCATGGCACTGGCTAAAGATGTATCCTTTGGGGCCATCTGATAGAGACCAGGAAACTTGTTTTTGTCACTTAGGGCATACTCATATGGCCCAAAGGTTAGCTAAAGGGAACAAAAACAGGATGCTGCATCAATGAGAAGATTTTAATCCATCATAATCCCAGTCATTATGTCTGTTATGTAACCATGTGAATAAGGCAGAAGACATGACTTTTTTTTACTTTTTGAAAATAAATAAATTTTAAAATTATTGCACACTATATGAAAATGTACAATGCTTCTTGATTTTTTTTCACTGTTTCCAACAACTCTTGTCATCTACATCCATCACACATATTCCCTGACTTCAGTATTGCATTTACTCATATATAAATGGAATATCATGTTGTATTTGCCCACCAATTTAGTGCTTCTTCATATGCCTCTTTCCACATCCTCATGATACTTATCAACATCTCAGAGATGATATACATCAGTTTTCTGGTTTTCATGTTTGTACTGTCTGTTTTTCAGAACGGTTGCACCAAGAAATTCTACCCTGAGATGTACCATCATTTAGTAAGAGTGATCATGTATACATACATATTTTAATATATCATGTTCATATTTTGTACTTAATATTACATATGAGAGAACATATTCCTCCTTTCTCTTTCTGAGCCTGACTTCTTTCATTCAATGAATCTTAGATTCGAGCATGTGTCTGTGGAAGGGGGGGTATATGTGACTACAGGGTCAGGGACTCAGGCCCCCATGCACTTCTTGGCATGTTCCTTCAAAGCTAGCATGCTAATACTTGAACCACACATTACAGCCTCTTTCTTCCTGGTTTATTAGAAATATGTTTCCTAAGACACTAAGTCACAAGAGAGAACCTCCATCACACAGCTCAACATATCTTGACACTTTAAGAAATTTTCCATTTCCTGATTTTTCAAAGAAAATTAATGAAAAGACTTAATCCCCCCATGCCAATTTGTCTGATCTAAATTTTCAATCCCCATTTCCAAACCCATGTGACTACAGAAATCCCATTGTCTTGGAATACTTGCTCTTCGATATGACAAGGATTGACAGGTTCATAATACAGTCTCTTTCTATCACTCTTTCCCAACACCCGAAATGGCAGCAAATTCGATATTCTTAATATCACCCACCCCACCCACTCTCACCTGTGGAAACCTGTAGAGGTGCAGCAGTGTACCAATCTCGGAAGATATTTTTCCTGAAGTTCCTGTTAGTAATGCTATGGGATTGTTGTCTCTCATACAGTTGTAGTTTGGAAGCTTGTACTTCCCAAAGAGGAAAATGAAGGGATTTTTAAGTGCTGTATGTCTTCCATATTGAACATCATAGATACTAAATCCCAGAGTCAAGTTATTTAAAAGTTCAAGGTTTTTGTTGATCTCTTCAACAGCAAAAACCAAGGCCAAAACAAACTGGTAGTTCTTGAAGAAAAACCTACATAATAAAGGTAGAAATTTAGGATGATTATTTCAAGCTTATGCCTCTGGTGGATTGAATGCTTTCTTCTCTGCCCAAGAATATGTTAAAGGATTACCCCAAATGGGAAGGAATAAACATGTATTGTCTTGGGGCTGGGGATATAGCCTAGTGGCCAGAGTGCCTGCCTCGGATACACGAGGCCCTAGGTTCGATTCCCCAGCACCACATATACAGAAAACGGCCAGAAGCGGCGCTGTGGCTCAAGTGGCAGAGTGCTAGCCTTGAGCGGGAAGAAGCCAGGGACAGTGCTCAGGCCCTGAGTCCAAGGCCCAGGACTGGCCAAAAAAAAAAAACAAAGTATTGTCTTGTGATTGTATATAGGACTAGGTAAGGATATAAAGTAAATTTGTCATGATTCACATTTAGAAATTTCATTAATTTCAAAGAGAATTTGCTTCATCTCCACTTCTATATGCATGGACCACAGTAAAAATTTTTCACTAAACATGGAGTGGGTTTACATGAGAACACCAAATGTTTAGTTGTCTTCACCTTGAATAACAATCAGCGCCTGTGTGAGAAATCTTGCATTTCAAGTCTCCCAGTTAATTTTATGTGATTATATCTCAGGTCCAGATAACTAACAAATCTTCAATTTAAGAGCATTTTTTTCAGAATCAAAGAATCATTTAATGAAGATTCTATAGCAAACTGTGCTCAAAAACACAATATCAACCAGAACAAGAGCTTAAATATCAGGTGAGTGAACCTTATTCTTACTAAGGTAATGAAACCAAAGGCAGTCATCACATCAGAAGGTACTCATTATGGAGAGAAAAACCTCAAAATTCGGGGACAAAATTGAACTTCCAAGGCCACCATGGGGAATTTAACTAATCACAACAATCTTTCTTGCATTTAGATTGAGATACTGGAAAGAACATAGAGGAGTAAAGAGGATGGAAGTATTTTTCTTTCTCCTTTGTCTTGTCTTGTGCACAGTACCATGTGTATGTGTGTTCACTAAAAAAATTAATATATTAAACATAAATTTTTCAAAGAAGGAAACATCAGAGGCAACATAGAAATACAAATGACTCAAAATCTATGGCAAGAATCCCAAGATATACAGAAAAATGGAAATTAAATGAAGCTTAATTCTAACAGAAAATAACCAGGCTATAGTGTAGACAAGGAAGGCCTGAGAAGATAGTTCTAAAAATGCCTTAAAGACACTGTGATGAATATATTTTTGAAAGGAAAGAAAATATTCAGAAAGCAATTCTTGACCATGATGAAATTAACTAAAGTTATTAGAAAAATTCATGAGAGAAAGCTAAATGAGTATCACGAGATGGAAAGACATCAAATGAAAATATAATTTCTGTGTGCAAGATATTAGGGAAGACACACATTAAACAAAATAGAAGGCCATATAAAACCAAAAAAGAAAATTTTGGTACAATGATACAAGCCATAAAAAATGATCAATTAAAAGGGAAAGAAGTTTTTAAAAATTAGCAAGTGTTGACAGCGCCATACATGACATGGAAGGCAGAATATATGGAGAGGACAGTTTTGTAAAACAAACCCAAGAACCAATAAAGAAGCTTGCAAGAATTTCTAGAATCAATCAAATATCCTAATTTAAGAGTAGGAATTCAGGAAGGAGAAGGGCAAGCAATGAAAGTGAGAGGAAACATAGTTAACAGATTCTAGCAGAGAATGCCTGACCATGGAAAAGGGTAGACACATTCAGGTACAAGGAGCAACAGAAGTCCAAACAGACCAGCTCAGAAAAGAACATGCTACTGCCACATTGTAATGCCCACAAGATTTATAGACACTGATAAAAGTATCCTGGAAATGATCAGGGAAGAAGAATTGAGTATTTATGAAGGAAAAGCTGTCAGTATAACTACAAATTTCTGATCTGAGACAATTATAGCAAGGAGAGCCTAAAATGCTGTATACCACAGTTTACAGTCAAAGAACTACCAATCAAAAACAGTGTACCCAGGAAAGTATTCCTTAATATCTGAGGGAAAAATACAAAACTGTGTAAGAAGAAAATTTCAATTAATTTTCTTGACTGAACCAGCAATAGAAAAGCAAGTGAAATATTTCGTACATATAGAAAACCAACCAGAATTCAATAGTGGCAGGAAGAATACAATGTATTAGAGAGCCAGATCAGAATACTTAGCAAAGATGAGGCACAGCCACCAAGTAAATGGAAATTATGTCGAGTTATTACACACTTTTCAAATCACAATATGAATAGACATAATTCTCCAAATAAATGACCCATAACATATACAAGTCAAAAAAACTAGAGACAGGGGCTGGCGATATGGCCTAGTGGCAAGAGTGCTTGCCTTGTATACATGAGGCCCTGGGTTCGATTTCCCAGCACCACATGTACAGAAAACGGCCAGAAGTGGTGCTGTGGCTCAAGTGGCAGAGTGCTATCCTTGAGCAAAAAGAAGCCAGGGACAGTGCTCAGGCCCTGTGTCCAAGGCCCAGGACTGGCCAAAAAAACCCCAAAAAAACACTAGAGACAAGCATTAGAAATAAAGACAATCAAAATTCAGAACATTAGATAAGAGTAATATGCCAACTTTTATCATAAAAAATTGCAGAATCTGTAGGAAATGGTAAACTTTCCAGACAATATTGTTACGCCTTAACTAATAAAAGAGATTGGGGCCAATGAAATAGACCCATAACAAGAAAAGAAAAATGAAACGGCAATAAGAGGCCTCCTGCCCAAGTAAAGCTCAGGAACTGATGGTTGTAAAATTGAGTTCTATACGGTTTTCAGAGGAACTCACTTAAATATATCTTAAGCTCTTCAATTAAATCAAAAGAAAAAGATGTCTATAAAAGTCACTCTTTGAAGCAAAAAAAAAAAACACTGATCCAAAACCCTGACATGGACTCATCAAAGAAAGATCTATAGACCAATTTCTTAGATGAACATCAATAGACAACTTCACATCAAATTTCCAGCCAAACTTATAAAACAACTATCCAAAAACTCACATCGTAGGATCAAATGGGATTCATTCCAGGGATTCAAATCTAGTTCAATATACACAAATCAGTTGATGTAAATAAACACATCCACAGAAGCAAGACAACAACTACATGATCGTCTAAAATGATGCAGTTCCCGGGATAAACACAAAAGAACACAAGATAAGAAAACCCATTACTGGCAAATCAAATAATGACCTGTGTCTTCTAAAGCAGGATAGTGAATAATTCTTATCCCTGCAATTTGTGCTTCCATTTGTGCCTCAGGCTACCTGTCATACCCACACATGTAATGAAGTACACAGGGTAGAAGCAATGAACATTTTCTCCTGAATTATGTATCAATTCAGCTGGAATAGTTACTTACAGTTCTCTATAAACATTTTTCTTTCACATTTTTCCTTTTTGTATAGCCTTTTATCAGTCTGACCCTCTGCAACAGAGCAAAAGCCAAGGACATGCATGTGCAGGTATCTGAACTGAAGTAACAATGACACATTGCTGATTTTCAAACAGCAACTATGTGTTGACAATAAATGAGCAGAGCAGAGAAAGAGTGAGGGATGGAGACAAGCAGAGAGACAGAGTCCTAGGGCATGGAATTAGAGCCTGGACAATGTCCTTGAGTTTTTTTGCTCAAGCCTGTCACGGTGCTACTTGAGCTGCATCTCCACTTCCAGCTCTGACTGATTAAAATGAGATAAATGTCTCAGGAATTTTCATAAACGTGCTGCCTTCAAACCGTGATCTTTAGATATTAGCCTCCTAAATAGTTAGCATCCTGATGAGGCAGAAGTCTACAATAAGAAGATTTTCATCTTTCTAAAACTATAATTGTTACCAAAGACAATTTCTCAGACCATTGGTGAGTGGAGGAGGAAATGTATCAGTTGGCTTTTAGTGCAGAAGTCGTGACACTGAATCAAGTTGTTTCTAGATACATTATTTCATCCTGGGCAGTGACAGCTGGGGTAGAGAAGATACTGGAGTAAAGGGAAGTGCCCACAGCCTTGGAAAGAGAAGCTAACAAGGAAGGAAACCTGATTCCTTTCTATTAGTAGGTAGAAATTTACTCAACAGTAGATAGAAGATAAAACAATGAAACTGAGCTGTTTGTGGTGCAATAAAGGTGGTTGCTAGGGGAAAGCAGACAGAAAACACTCATCTCTGCACCCAGAGCTCCTTCATTCATTGCCTATCCCGAGAACAGAACAGGAAATGGAAAAAATGGATGAATTACTTACAGCCTATTCTCTTCATTCCCTGAAGTATCCTTGTTAATGCCATCTGTTCCCGAAGTGAAGAGAGGGAAAAACCCAGCAAGCATCGCATCTCCATCCATGTGTGCTCGTTGCTTCATGGTAGACAAGCAGCTAGTGCCTGCCAAGGAACAGACAAAGAGGGGAAACTGAAGAAGAAGGAATGTGAAAGTCAAGAGGCACATCCCCGAAGTATCTGCCAAGCTGAAATCTCGTCTGGAAGTGAGGTCTTCTGGTTGAGGTATATATATTCATGTATCTTCACTTATGTGAATGTGTCCTTTTGTTCACAGAGATGTTTACTGTAGCCACCTTCAAATGGAACCTCTTGTAAGTTTCCAGGAAGAATGTGTAAAACTCTTCCCTGGGGCTCTGCATCTGAGGCCTCATATTCAGGAGGAAAATGCAAGCTCGAAAACATGTTTGCAGTTTTTCCTTTTTAATCCCAGGTGCTATTATTTCCTCCAAGATTAAGGCCCTAGGGATGAAGTTTACTTCGATAGATTTGACCTAACATCCGTGCCCAGAAACTACTTGCATGGAAGCCATTACAGGTGATACAACTGGATTACATCAGAGAATTCCAAGTCAGGTGAATGGTCAAAAGGGTAGAAAAAATATATGCCAGTAGGTGATCAACAAAGTTGTCAAGGCATCACACCCAGTGGGTCAAATTATAAAGTCAATATCCAGAATAGACACAGAACATTGCTGTAGATTCAGGCAGGTTTCCATAAAATATCCATGTGCACAGGCCTTTACAAATGCACCTGCTTAATTTTTCACTGGAAAGTGATATTGCATCTTCTTTAGGTCTATGCATGGAATTTGTGTATTAGTGTTTTTTGACAAATTCTAAAACCAATTCAATTCTAATCTTTCACCTTGTTGTAGGTAAATTTTACTAAACACACTTACATAGTTAAAAATATTATTTTTCATGATGCACTAGTCAGAGAACATGTGGGAGTTGATGAAATTCTTCACTATGTCAATCATTAATATCAAAACCCAACTGGAGGTTTTGTACTAGTCAAAAGATATTAGGCCCAAATTGCATGCAGAGACCACAGTGGTGCTGAAGACCAGAGCTACTTCAGGGCAGTGAACATACTCTGCATAAAGTTGTAGTAGTGGAAGCCCATTTACATGATGGTTTAAACAATGATACATATGTACTTTAAAATAATAGGGGAAAAACACTCTAATGAGGTTTCCATTGGCCTTTTGTACTTCTATTCTCTTAACCATATAGAGGATTTTATTACTTAAGATTTAAATTCTAGGTAGCACTTGTTAGCTCTGGAGAGGGTTAATTTATGCACGTACACGTATGCATGGAATGAACTTGTCTCACAAGGCAGTGGCATTGGTTCACATACTGAATCTATTTATATTTTCTAAAGGAAACTACAAACATTTCTATGGTAGTTTCTTGCAATGATATTGCCAAGAATTGTGTGAAATTATTTAGTTTCCCTTCATTCTTTCCAGCGTTTGTTATTTTTGTTCTTGCTGATAGACACTGTTACAGTAGTGTGATAAGATTCAATATCCTTCGGCCTTGCATTTCATTTATGCAAAGGATGTTGAAAATCTGTGTTTTTTCATTATCCCTTTAATTTTTGTACTTGAGAATTATCTTTATCTTTGGCCTTAACAAGATGATGTTGTACTTGGAGTTTTCTAGGCTTTGCACTAGAAACCAAGATAGAGAAGAACTCCAGAAGCATCCTTGATCTTCCCCCTTGTTGTTGTGGGAGTTAGGCAGAAAGTTGACCCAGACCTTGCTGAACACCAGCATGATGAATATCAGGAACTTAGCTTCATTAAACGTGTCAGGAAGTTTGTGGCCAGAAAAGCCACCAAGACACTGGCTATGTCTGACAGCCATGTTATCCCACGACTCAGTAGATGGCACTGAGCAAACCCTTGTTACACTGGATGATGATATGCATCTGTATTAATGATGGAAGGAGAGTTTCCCAGCCATAGTCTAGAGTTTCCTTCACCTGGAACTGGGTACAGATGGGTGTGATGAATTTGGAGGTCCCTTGATGTCACCAACAGACACCTCATCCTTCTCCCTGAAGAAATGACATCGAGGACCAGAATCAGAGTCAGAGTTTTGGCCCCATGGGGTTTGCTGTAGGATATAAATGACTGTGTTCTGAAAGCCAATAAAGAGCAAGAAGCATTTAAAACAGATAAAATAGGAACAGAAAAACAAATAAACAAATAGACTTGAACAGATTAAATTCAATTAGTCGATCAGAGAAACTGAACAGGGACCTGATGAGCTTCGCTCAGCCCTGGGAGCATACGTAGCTGCCCTAGAAGAGCTAAGAAAATTAATACAATCTGAACCTACTGGGCTAGATAATAAGGAAGACTCAGATGGCTCAGACACTGAGAAAAAAATATACAATGAGCCTATTCAGGATAGATTGACCCATGCTGAGAATATGTTGAAAACGATATATCATATTGTCAGAACTTCATCCAAAACAACAAACTCCTTTAAAGGTAGATACCAGTGAGTCCCTGCCAACAGTTCTGGCAGACTTCTATCCTTTCCTACCAACCCCTGTGCCTGTTATTGCCTTTACACAGCCAATACTATCTTGTCAGCCCATGCCATTAAAGGTGCCTGGCCCTCCTAAAGATGAATTCCCTTTTGGGATGAGTGCTAATCTCACCCCTAAGCATAATGCCCTACTGCTCTCCTAGGCACAGGCTGCTCACAGAGGGCAGGGACCTGAGGCTAGGAAAATGCTAACACCACCAAGATAACTTCTCCTGACCGAGCACTCTACTTCCCTCCACTACAATCTAAAAATTTGCCCTCTCACCCAGGGTAAGTGATCATCCCCTCAGTCCAGCAAATGGGGTGATGAACTCATTGTTGATTATCTCCTACAGTTCAGCTGACCGAAGTAATACCGGGAACGCTTGGTATTTAAATCCTCATCTCCACCAATCACTTACCATAGGAGGGGCACAATATAAAAGCTGCTCAAGTTTGAGCCCAATCTTACAAATTTGGAATATTTTACAGGACTTACATAACTTCTATGAGCGCTTGTTCAGAGGGAGTTCTCTTTTTCTCTCTCTCATTCTGACTCTCTCTAAACTCTGCCTCCCTGCCTGTGATATAAGATGGGCTGGTACTAGCTTCCAAAGGTACCAGTATTCATTTAACATCTGCATTGAAAGACAAACAAAGTTTTTCAGTTCTTGTTATTGATGTTTGTTAAGTTTGGAGACTCGGTTAAAGTCTGCGTGTTGTTGGCTAAATCCTAAGATTTCTCTAACATTGAGCACGTTGTGGACAATAGAATTGGTTGGAGGTAGAAGTCCACCAATCACCCAGGTAATAGGCATGCCAAATTCCTCAAGGCTGGGCAGGGATGTGGAGACTCAAGCTCCCAGTAACCCTCCCCCCACCCTAAACTCTGGAACTGTGGCCTTGCAATTCAATGTACCTTGCAATTCAAAGGTGCCTTATAAGTCAAATGCTGGAAGTGTTATGCCCAAGTCACGAGAAGACCACCAAGAAGACCAATGAGAGCGAGACGTTCTGAAATGCAAAACCAAGGCTTTATTCAGGCGAGCTGCAGGTCAGGCCTCGTCTTACCCACCAACACAGCAGAGGTTAGGAGGAAGGCCCTGAGCTGAGATTTCACAGAGCATATAAAGGCAAAAAAACAAGTTACAGCAATCAGGTGTTCAAGCAAGATTAGCATACAAGTACAAATCTGATTGGCTCAGGGCTTGAGGCATTCTGGGGTGGTTAGAGTTAAGCATTCCCAGGCTGTTAGAGTTAAGTCGGGAGTTTCCTGACCGGCGGGGCCCTAATACGCTTGTCCTGCTAGCCGGGATAATTGGTGGCCTGGGTTATTCAAATTTAAACAGACAACAAAATAGGGGCTGCCTGAAAATGGGTTTTGCTTTAACTCTTCATAAGGTGAAGGTGTCTCATGTGAGCCTGCTAAGGCTCTGACCTGATCCTCCACCGTTGTGCCTTGCCACATGTCTGTGTTCTTTTCATATCCTGTCTCCCATCTCCTGGACCTTCTCTAGTCATAGCATCCCACTTCAGCTCCCCATTGGAGCTAAAATGGTTTCTCAAAATGTGGCTCCTTCATTTCCTCACTGGATAATCTGTGAAAAATTTTGTTTGCTGGAAAAGTTTTCTAACTAATGACGTGGTTCTAAAATATGGGCAAAATAATATCATTTTGCCGCTGGAATTCCAGAAAATTTACATGGCCAATTAAAAAACAATCCTAAGCATGCCCCAAAGCTTGTGCACAACTGTCTGTATATATGTCTCTCTGTCTGTCTGTTGGTAAAACAAAAAAAAACACAAAACTAAACAAAAAGCAAACAGGTTTTAAACCCAAACTGATCATGTTTACGTATAAGCAGATGTGTCTAAGAAAAACTCCAAAAGTGTCTAATATGCAGCACGTGGTATAAGTACAATGATGTAAAACCAGTGTGTTATTCTTTATGTCTATCAATGCTAAAAGTCAAGTGTACATCTGATCCTTACAATTCTTTGGTATAGACTAAGATTTTGCTTCCCCATTTTTCTCTCCTGTGCTCTCATAAACTCTTTAGGATCAAGGGACCAGAGTCGTTTTGGAATGAGTGTGCAAATGTGACTGCTAACCTAGATTTTCCTGACCCAGGATTAATATTTTGCTTTATAGGATTCAGGTCGACATGGGTGCTAGCTGCGTGGACTGTGGTAGTCCGTGGCTACAGGAATCTGCCTCCACATTTTGCTTCCAAACTGCATGGTTTCACTACTCGTGGATTCATTATTCTCTCTCTCTTGCACGGAAAACTGCTTAGGGAATCTAGGGGTCCTGTGAAGATTTTGACAGACCTAAAGTGCTCCTGACCTGGCTGTGCCCCCCCCACCCCAGGATTAAAATTGGGCTTATAGCAGGCCTATCATGACAGAGTTACAACGGAGACTTACTCCAAGGTTAAAAGCATCAGAGTTGTGTTTGGTGGCGACATGGTTGCATTGAGGTAGCTTTGGTGTCTTCCCCCTCTATGTCTCAGAAACTGTAGTGACTGCTACAGAGAGCAGACTTGGTTGGTTTTTGGTCTGTGTGAATTTTGTGACTAGGAAGATGGTTAATGGCCTAAGCCTTCTAAACTCTTTTTAAAGTTGTCACCCTGCTTAAACCAGTAGGTCACCAGTCTACAAAAGCCAGAGTACTCAGAGTAAGCAAACAAGGAATACTGGGAGATTTCAAATGTCTTTAACCAGTCTTTTTAAAAATTTACAGACAACTCAACAGGAGGTGTCACAATCTATCCAGGGGACTCTGAGAGATGCCACTACAGCCTTTCCCAAATCCAACCCACCTCTCCTGCCTGCCTCCATCACACATGACTAATAAGGCCAACTGATTTAAAATAAAAGACAGGGCTACTTCAATCCACTACAAAGCTGAGACGTTTCCATTGTCCTGACCCTTTGCGGTCATGATTGTCATCCATTTGTGTTCTCTTCCACCTGCGTGTAAGGTTAAATGATATAATTTGATTTAATGCACATAAATCTCATTCCATCTACTATTCTCTAAGTGTTACAGCAAAACTCTGGCACGAATTTGTTGGTCAATTCTCAACAAATTACAGGTAAGCTCTACTCCTATTGTTCTCCCTCTTGTTTAAATTAAAAATAAAAAGGGCTTTTATGGCTAAGACTCTAATTTTATTTTGAGTACTCTTAATGCCGGGGAGGCTAGCAAACATTGTATTTCCCATTCCCTATGCTGCTTTGCCACTATAGGAATTCCTAAACATATTAAAACTGATAATGGTCCAGGATATGTCGGATGAGCTTTTCAAACTTTTTGCAAATCTTACCAGGTTGTTCACAGTACAGGAATTCCCTATAATCCTCAAGTTCAAGAAATTGTTGAGCAGGCCAACAGTTTGTTAAAACACCAAATTTCTAAATTCAAAGGGGGGGGGGAGAATAATACCCCTTCTCTCCAGTTAATATTCTTTCTCAAGCTTTATTTGTACTAAATATTTAAATTTGGA
The DNA here is from genome assembly GCF_023159225.1 of Perognathus longimembris pacificus. Lineage (NCBI taxonomy): Eukaryota > Metazoa > Chordata > Mammalia > Rodentia > Heteromyidae > Perognathus > Perognathus longimembris. The sequence goes on from NW_025960455.1 coordinate 125,001, forward strand.
CTGTAATGGCCTTCCCAAAGTACAGTGGTTCTGGGAAAAGAAAGAGCAAAAAGCTTTTGTCCAAGTTATGTGAAAAGATCCTTTAACAGGTGCTTGTCACGGACCCGATCCAATACTGACATGGGGTTGAGGACATGTCTGTGTTTTTTCACAGGTTGAAAATGATGCCCACTGGTACCTGAGCTTAGATGTTGGGAGCCAAACCAGCAGCTAATCTCATTCTGACCTCTGGCTGTGTTGTCAAGGACGTGCAAGGACATGTCTTAATGGAAAAGCAGAAATGTTTTACTATGTCTGCAAGAGTCCATTCTTATGTTAACCAACCATATCCTGTCTTAGCTACCATCAGATATTGCTCTGGAGACCATTCTTGTGTTAACCAACCTCATCCTTTCTTAGCTAGGTCGGGTATTGCTAACTCCAAGCCTTTTTGTGTTCTTGAATTTTATGCCTATGCTATTCCCTGGTTTTCAAACTGCTATAAGCTGGAAGTTAAGAATAAATATGGCTGCAGTCTTGAGTTACGATCTTGAGCTGCAGACCTCCCGGACCCCATCTTTGTCTCTTGTCTTTTTTCTCTTGTCTTGTATTTTTCCTTTTCTTTAATCCTCGCCAGCCTCATTCAGGATTTCCTTTCATTACTGGCTGTCTCTGGCAGAGTGGTGCCCAAACAGGGACCTGAACACCTGGGACGAAAGCAGAGGACCCAGCTCAGGTAAGGACGTCTGAACACTTGGGAAGGAGAGTGGGAGAGAGAGAGTATTGTCGGGAGTAAGAAATTATGGGACAAGGTAACAGCCACACGCTATACGTACAGGACCTCAAAGGGATGCTTCATGCCTGGGGAGTGAAAGTTGACCAAAATCCGTTAGAACATTTATTTCACTTTATTGAGGAAGCATGCCCCTGGTTCCCAGAGGAAGGAACCATTAACTTAGAAACTTGGCAGAAAATTGGAAAAAGAATTCAGGAACATTATGAAGCAAATGGCCCTGAGAAAAGCCTAGTGGATGCTATTACTCTCCGGAATCTGGTCCAAGATTGTTTTGATCCTAGACATGAATGGATTAGATTCAATCAGTCAATCAGAGAAACTGAACAGGGACCTGATGAGCATTGCCCAGCTCCGGGAGTTTATGCAGCTGCCCGGGAAGAGCTGAGAAAATTAATAAAATCTGAACCCACTGGGATAGATATTAAGGAAGACTCAGGTGGCTCAGACACTGAGGAAAAATTATGCAATGAGCCTACTAAAGATAGATTGACCCATGTTGAGAATATGTTGGAATCAATTATAACCCTATTGTCAGTGCTCTATCCAAAACATCAAACTCCTTTAAAGGCAGAGACTTGTGATCCCCCACCACAATCCAGGCAGACTTTGATCCTTTCCCACTACCCCCTCTGCCTGTTGTTGTCTCACAGCCAGTATCATCTCAGCCTGTGCTGTTAAAGGCGCCTGGCCCCCAGAATGGTGAACTCCTTTTGGGACAAGTTCTAATCTCACCCCTCAGCATAGCACCCTGCAACTCTCCTTGGCACAGGATGCTCAAAGAGGGGAGGACATTTCTGGTATTCATTTATTCCCTGTAAGACAGGATTAAGACAGCGAAAGATTTCATCAGCCTTTGCCATTTAAACAAATAAGAGATCTAAAGAATGCTTGTGCTCAATACTGCCCTACAGCGCCGTTTACTCAAGTCATTCTTGAAATCTTGGCTAATGAAGCTTTATGCCCAAATGATTGGAAAGAGTTGGCTAGGGCTTGTCTTTGTGGAGGAGATTACTTATTGTGGAAATCTGAATTTGTGGAACAGTGTCAGGCCACAGCAGAGGCCAACAAGACAAATAATGTAGCTGCTTCATTTGCAGAGCTCGCTGGGGACCCAGACCCAAATAGATTACACTCCGGACATTTATGGTCAAATCAGTGCTGCTGGTAAACGTGCCTGGAACAGACTCCCTAACTCTAGTAAGACTTAAGACCTTTCCAAAATTAGACAGGGAACAGATGAACCTTATCAAGATTTTGTCTCTCGATTATTAGAAGCAACAGGCTGTCTGATCCAAGATAAAGATGCTGGCAAGGTTCTTGTACAACAATTGGCATATGAAAAAGCTAATGCAGCTTACCAAGTGGCCATCAGGCCTTTTAAGAAAAAGGGAGGAATAACTGACTATATTCAGCTTTGTGCAGACATTGGTCCATCCTATAGGCAGGGCCTCATGCTGGCTGTAGCACTCCAAGGGAAAACTGTAACTGAGTTCTTATGCAACCCTGTACAGGGGTAAAGGGACGGGGACATCTACGTGCTGCTGGTTCTCCCGGCAGATTTTTTTCCTGCAGACAAATGGGCCACTTAATGTCTCACTGCTCTAAACAGAATAGAAGAGCTATGCCTGGAATTTGTCCCCGTTGTAAAAAGGGGAAGCATTGGGCTAAGAATTGCAGATCTACTTTGAATTACTTTGGCCGTCCAATTTCAGGAAACTGGCAGAGGGGCCAGCCCCTGGCCCCACAATAAAATTTTGGGGCTGCTCCTACCTTCCCCCACCTCAAGCCTATCCCCCGACAACCCACACCAACAATCAGTTTTCAGTCTCCTCCGAGCAACACCAGGGAGCGTAGAACTGGACCTCTGTTCTCCACTTGCGCAGTACTGACTCCCGAAATGGGAGTCCAGGCCTTCCCTACAGGAGTCATTGGCCCTCTTCCAAGGGAATCTGTTGGCTTACTGTTAGGCCGCAGCAGTTCTGCGCAGAGGGACCTAAATATTTTTCCAGGAGTGATAGATCAGGACTATACTGGAGAAATAAAAATCATGGCTTCAGTGCCTGATAGTGTTATCTCTATCCCTGCAGGACAAAGAATTGCTCAGCTCACCTTTATTCCTTTCATTTCAGTCAGTGCCTCAGCCACTGCAAACCCTAGGGGAGAAAGGAGTTTTGGGTCTTCAGACATATTTTGAGTTCAAAACATAAAACGGGAACAGCCCGAGCTTACAATTTATATACAAGAAAAGCCCTTCCGAGGCCTATTAGATACAGGATCAGATGTGTCTGTGAAAGCCAAGAGATATTGGCCTTCCCACTGGCCCCTTACTGCATCTCTCACATCCTTATGGGGGATTGGCCATGCCACAGATCCCCAACAAAGCAGTGCCATCCTTAACTGGAGAAATGGTGAGGGCCATTCTGGGACTTTCCAACCTTATGTATTGGATCATTTGCCCATAAATTTGTGGGGGAGGGACATTATGGAAAAGATGGGAGTTTATTTGTTTAGCCCTAGTGACGCAATTACTCGTCAACTCTTAAGTCAAGGGCCACTGCCTTCAGGAGGACTGGGAATTCATCAACAAGGAATTCGAGAACCCATTCAACCCCAGCCCTGACCTCATAGACAAGGGCTAGGATATTTTTAAGGGGGGCTGCTGCTCATCCTGCCCCTCACGCAGTTCCTATCACATGGTTATCAGAGACCCCGGTGTGGGTGGATCAGTGGGCCCTATCAATGGAAAGATTATTGTTGCCCAAGAGCTGGTGCAGGAACAGATGGACTTGGACCACATTGCTCCTTCTACTTCCCCATGGAAGTATTTTTGTTATTAAAAGAAATCTGGTAAATGGAGACTTCTTCAGGATCTCCGACGAGTAAATGCTACAATCGAACTTATGGGGGCATTACAACCAGGTTTGCCTCTCCTATGGTAATTCCTCAAAACACATAAAAATAATAATTGACTTGAAAGATTGTTTTTATACCATACCCCTTGCTCTTCAAGATTGCCAATGCTTTGCATTTAGTGTCCCTTCAACTAATTTTAAAGAACCCATGAAAAGATACCATTGGCTAGTGTTGCCCAAAGGCATGGCAAATAGCCCCACCTTATGCCAAAGCTTTGTAGCGCGGGCTCTCTCTTCTACTCAAAAAATTTTTCCTTCTGTGTATATTATTCATTACATGGATGATATTTTATTAGCTCATCTAAACTCTGCAATAGTACGCCAAGCTTTTGGACAATTAAACCAAGATCTCACCTCTTTTGAGTTAATAATAGCTAATGAATAGGTGCAAGAGCATCCTCCGTATACTTATCTTGGTCATATTTTAGTTCCTTATTATTTTACTAGTCACAAATTACAGATTAAGGCTTCTCATTTGCGTACTTTGCATGATTTTCAAAAATTTCTGGGAGATATTCATTGGCTTCGCCCTTATCTTAAATTATCCACAGCTGAATTAAAACCCTTATTTGATCTATTAAAGCGGGACCCTTACGCTATATCACCCAGACAAATGACAACTGAAGCAGGTAAAGCCTTAAGCATAGTAAATTCAGCCATTTCTTCCCAACATGTAAATTATATTGATTACTTACCCCCTTGGGAAGCATATATTTTAACTACACCTCATTCTTCAACAGCGGTCCTCTCGCAGAAGGGATCCCTTCTATGGTTTTACTTGCCTGCTACTGCCTCAAAAATTTTAACTCCCTATTATGAATTGATGGCCACCTTAGTCCATATGTGCATGTGGAAACTTGGAAGTATCTTGGTTGAGATCCACAAGTTATTTATATCCCATATACTTTCAAAATAGCAAGAATGGCTTTATATTCATTGTGATTCCTGGGCCATTGCTTGGGCCAATTTTATGGGCACAATTTCACATCATTATCCTTCCAACAAATTACTTCACTTTGCCTCTTCTTACACCTTTATATTTCCTCGGATTGTATCTCTATCACCTCTTTCTATGGCTGCCTTGGTGTTTGCAGACGGATCTTCTAACGGAACAGCCGCTCTTACTATTGATGGTGAAACTAAATCTTGGGACACTGGTCTTTCTTCTGCCCAGGAAGTTGAACTTCAACCAGTTTTACAGGCCCTTACACTTTTACCTACTAAAGCTTTTAATGTATATTCGGATAGTCATTATGTTATTCGAGCTCCTCAGGTCATTGAAACTGTCCCTTTTCTTAGAACAGCTAATTCCACTATCCAAGCTCTTTTTTTGCCAGATACAACTTCTTCTTCGCTCTCGCAACTGTCCGTGCTTTTGTGGATGTATATGTGCTCATACTAAGCTTCCTGGACCATTAAGTAATGGCAATGCTATTATGGGTGAGGCTACTCAAATTTTTCTCACTGAGATTGACTTAGCAAAGCAATCACATGCTGCCCACCATCAAAACCGCTGCACCTTACATCAGCATTTTCATATCACACGTGAGGCAGCTCGTCAAATTCTAAAAAGTTGTCGCTACTATACTACCTTCCTACCTGCACCCTCCAATGGCATTAAACCTCGAGGCTTAGTGACCACCAATGTTTGGCAAATGGATGTTACTCACATTCCCTCTTTTGGACGGCTCCATTTTGTCCATGTTAGCATAGACACCTACTCTAATTTTATTATGGCTACTCCTCTTATTGGGGAAGCTAGCAAACATTGTATCTCCCGTGGTTTATACTGCTTTGCTATTATGGGACTACCTAAACATATTAAAACTGATAATGGTCCGGGATATGTCGGACGAGCTTTTCAAACATTTTGCAACTCTTACCAAATTGTTCACTCTACAGGAATTCCCTATAATCCTCAAGATCAAGGAATTGTTGAACGGCCCAACGGTTTGTTAAAACACCAAATTTCTAAATTAAAAGGGGGGGGTAATTATAACCCTCCCCTCCTGTTAATATTCTTTCTCATGCTTTATTCATACTAAATTTTTTAAATTTGGACTTTAATGGCCTTTCCGCAGCACAGCAGTATTGGGAAAAGTGAGAACAAAGAGCTTTCACAAGTAAAGTGGAAAGATCCTTTAACAGGTGCTAGGCACGGGCCCGATACAATATTGACATGGGGTCAAGGACATTTCTGTGTTTTTTCACAGGATGAAAATGATGCCCGCTGGCTGAGTATTGCTTTCGGATTGTGGAGACTCATCAGAATGGTACAAATGATGACCCACTGGGCTTACGTACCAGATACACCAATTGTGCACCCTCTGACTTTTGAAGGAGCTGAGGTGTCCATCCATGTCAACAGATCAGCATACGGTACAGCTCCAGATACTATTGTCCAACACATTAAAATGGGAGATTATGCAGCTTCTGGCATTGGAACCCCTTTATATTTTACAACTGACCCCAAAAGTTATATTCCAGGCTGCACTGTAATGAAATCCATAAATCATAGACTTTGGATTCCTGATTGCAGTCAAGTATATAATATATGAATGACTTCATTACCTACTGGGTTCCCTGTACATGCTAATTCTACATGGTCCTTCATGATACCTCGCTGCATCAATTCTTCTCAAATTGTAGAATCCACGGGAGAACTGCACCCCATAAGTGTAGACATGAACATCGCCACCTGTTATTGCCGACACAAGGCTTTCTTGTTTTCTTGAACTTTAGTAACCCTATGCTATTCGCTGGTTCCTAAAGTGCATATAAGCTGGAAGTTAACAATAAACGGGGCTGCAGTCTTGAGCTTCAGTCTTGAGCTGCAGACTTCCTGAACCCCATATTTTTTCTTTTGTATTTCGTCTTGAGATTTTCTTTTTCTTTTATCCTCACCACCTCAATTAGGATTCCCTTTCGCTAACGGCAGGATAAGGCAGGAAAGTATCATATAGGTCACTATGAAATGTCCAGTTGGAAAAAAAACAAAGACAGAACACAGTTCCTGAGATATACCACGTGACTAACTCTTCTATAAACTTTTGTGAAAATCACCCTAGCACAGCTGGACCCTGGTAGAGAGGATGTCCTTAAGCAAAAAGCCTCAAGTGAACAGAAAGCCATAAATTATTCCCTGGGCTCAGTCAGCCACACCACACCAGTCTATGAGACAGGAAACTCTCAGACACTTTCAATTGTATGAGGATTTTGCAAGAGCATGACCAGCGGACACAAGTAAGCTGTACCCTCTTGGCTCCACTGTTTAACCAGTAATATCTTCTCTAGTTTACCTCTATCCCCAAACATGAGAGTACAGGTAGCAGGAGGAAAAGAAAAGAAGCTAGGTAAAAAGAGGAGATGTTCCTATCTTGCTGGAACTTGAGCATGTTTTGGGTTTCAGATGATGGAAGCAACCACAAGGAAGGTTGGCAGTGGCTTGTGGACCCTAGTGGCGGGGTTAGTCTGCCTATCCTGATCTAGATCCAAGCTCTGCGATCCCTATCAAGTGACCTTTCTATGCTGATATTTGTGTTTATTGAGCCCCTCCCCCAAATATACATAGACCAGTACTGACCAAGACATTTTTGGTCATAGGACTTGTACTCAGGGCCTGTACACTTTCCCTGAGCTCTTTTTGCTCAAAGTTAGTACTCTAACACTTTGAGCTACACCGCCACTTCCAATCATGGCTTCTTTTAGGGGAATTCAAATTCTAAGCTTCAGCAGACCAGGGTACCTCTTCAGTCTCCACTATGCTCTATTATAATAGGGACATTCTCTTTCATGCAAGGGAACATATAATGCAGTACTGGATCTCACTTCCTGGTAGAACGAGACATCTTTTATGCCTGCCTATGACTGCCATCCTGCAAACCCTTAAGACCTGCTGTGTATTACAGATGATATGGCCTCCTCAAATGGCCAACTTCACTGGCCAACATGGGTCCAACATTACAAGATCATTGCTTATTGCAAGTGAATCACCGGAATTCTGGTGACAATGTCCTTTCTATTCTGATAAGGTTCAAGCCATTTTATGTCAAGCTGATGTGAATGGGCCACGTCCAGAAGCTACAATTGACTCCTACCATGTAGTAAATCATACACCTGCTAACAGTAGTGGTCACGTATCAGTGTGGAAGACACTAAAGACTATACCCTCACTAGAAGCTATCTTCAGCAAAAACCTCAAGCCTGACCAAGTCTTCACTTTCCGTGTGGGAGATTGTCAGGTCTCAGAAACACCCAGAACCAAAGTCTCCTCAGTTATTAGCATCAGTTGTCCTCCATCCTTCAGTTGTTTCCATTTTGTTTTTCAAGATCTCCTTCAGTCCCATTAAAATGTCAAGTTCCATGAGCTTCTTTGCCCAGCAGTGGGGAAAGGATGGCCAATAAAGGCATTTTTGGTCCTACATACCCAGGTTTGTATTAAGGATGAGTCATGTTCTCTTTGGGTACATTGGAGCACAAGTAAACAAATATAGCAAGGAATACAACCTGAGTGGTAGGCAAAGCTCTAATCATCTGATAGAAATCTCAAGAGGTACACAGCAGCATTAATATAAAAACATCATATCCACATGCAAAAAGGTTGTCCATCAAAATAGCACAGCAAACATAGGAAGCCCAGCACTCAAAGAAGTTTGGCTCAACAGCAATCACCAAGACGGTAGCAAAAACTGAGCATGGAATCTCAACTTTCTTGAGGGGCTGCTTTCGTTCATGTCACGTTGTAGAAGTTACAAGACATTGTCAATCCTTCCCTAGAAAGATGTGTTTTATCAGTTCAGTCCAGGAGTCTACGACAAATACAGCCAATCTCACATCTACACACAGCCAGTTGGTTACTTATTTCTATTATCACCAGCCATGGCAACCTGTTCTGGTGAGAGATGGGATGGAATTCTTCAGACTAGAATGTTCAGGGAACCCTTAAAGGCATACAACTAGCTAAGAACATGTGCTCCATCCTTCTAACAATGAGGCACAGGTCTGAAGACATCTCTACCCAACGGAGACTCTTAGTAACATTTGAACTTCATGGCTCATTCTCATATCTGACATCCAAATAAATGCTTCCATAGGGGGATTCAGGCCACAGGTAACTTGCTGAGGTTGGGGATGGGGAAGAGTATCAGATCAGCTATTATAATAATTAAGACCTTTCCAGCAAGGCATGACCACCAGAACCAGGATGAGCTATGTGGTTAAGAAGCCCCCACAAACATCTGACACAGTTCCTGGAAGCAAGTTGCCAGCTGTTCGCTTCTCTGTCACAATGCAGAAGTAGTATCATGAATTTGAAAGAGTTAGACTTGTAAAGCTGGCTTGGCCAAATTTCTCATGTCACCTTGATTCAGACAAGAGCCATCAACAAGGTACAATGTCGCTTATCATCTCTCTAGAGGATCTAGATATGATCAAAATGAGCCCACCCGAAGATGTGACCATCATGGGCATTCAGATCCCAGTAGATGATTTTGTGCATGTCCCAGCCTGGAAATCACAACACCGAGTCACAAGTTCCACAAGAATTAGCAGTGAAGGGGAAACAGAACAGGAAAATAAGTAACAGACCCAACTAGAGAAAGTATTCCAAGGGGATCTAAGTGTCTTCACTAGAGAAACTGATACATCCTCCCTAGAATATTCTATTCCAAGGGGGTCTAAGTGTCTTCAGTGGAGAAACTGACACATCCACTCTAGAATATTTTATGTTCCCACCTGCCTAAATTTATGGAGGAAAAGCATACAGTCTAGCACTGCATCCAGCACACCACAGGAGGGCTGTGGCTTGTGTTGCCACAGAACGGCTCCAGAAGAAGCTCACTCAGCATTTCTCACCAAAGGAGTTAACAAAGATCACACAGCGCCATCCAGTTTGCTGAAGCTTATTCCTCTGGGGTTGAGAGACTAACAATCGCCCATTTTCCTTGAAATGCTATTCAACAGTTTATTCAGCTATAACAGACTGCTGTCTTCGAGACACTTCACATAATTGTGAGAGTTTAGTGTTCTGTGTTCTTCCAGGAATGTGTAAAATGCAGTGACCAAATGTCTTGTGAGCTATGAGTGACCACCATCCCCCTCATGGATTCCAGCTGGACTAGACCTAGGTGTTAGGACAAGACTCAGACCCCAGGAATGCAAGTTCTGCAGTGTTGAACAAGTTCCTTTTCTCTGCAAACCTGTCCATTTTGTCCACAAATCAGCAGGACATCTTGGCTCAAGAGCTTCTTACGGGACGTCACTCATGTCTTTCATAGTTACAGCAGTCAGAAAGTTAAGGAATACTACCTCAATGGGAATTTGCAAGTGAAACTATTCTATGGCTTTATGGAGAATAATTTCAAGATGCTGACATGGTTGCAAGACTGACAACGGAACACATTACAGAATACACACTTGATGGAGTCCTGAAAATACAAGAGTCAGGCTGCCACCAGAAATCAGAAATCTTCATTTGAACTGAGGTCAGTAGACCATGGAGGGCAGGACAACCAACTGCATGGAATCAGGAAGCTGTTAGCTCTCCTAAAACTCAAACAGGATAGATTGCCAACAGCCACACATTGCACTAAAGAGAATTAAGAAGTCTCTACATTCCTAAGTGTGAGTGAAGACAGAATTAAGAGTATGGATCCCAAGAGACAACAAAGTAATGCCAATGCTCTGAGGAATCAGTGCTATGAAGCCACTGGAAGAAATATTCATTAGCCAAATATGGTCAGGATCACATTAATAGGTAGATTCTGGAACAGACCAATGAACAACAGTTATAGTGCCAGGAATAGAAAAAACACAGCCATCTCCCATTACTTATTCAACAATCGTCTACATTCACAGCCTAATAAATCCGAGAACATTTGCAAAGGACTGGTGAAGGGTAATATCCCATTTCTTCCATAAAAGAACAGGATTTCTTGGTGTGCTGACATTGTGGTCCATTATGTCTATCGTGTAACTGTCAGTCTGACCTTGCTGCATGCCCGAGTCAGTTCTACCCATAAACAATCTCCAATAATAACACTCCAGGTATGTCTTTGGAGGTGTCTACAACTACTATTCATACTTTAACCACCACACTGCATCCAGGTGTAGTGAAAATCATTCAAGAGCGGCTGGTGCCCAAATTGAATTTCACGGACCAATTTGGGATGCAGTCACTGTATCTACAGAGGAAGAGAAGCCATGTAAGCAGAATCAGATGGTAATGTCTGTTGGAGAATAACTTCTCTCACCAGTGTAGGACTTAGCCTTGGCACAGTTACTCTGATACCTTATTAGCACACTAATAGGGCTTTGGGGAGACATTCCCAGTAAAGTGTTCCTTTGTGTGTGTTGGCCAAAGGAAACCACTCTTTGTGATGAGAATCTCCTCTTTCACCCTACCAAGCCTCCCTTGCTTGACCAGTTGCCATTAGTGAAAGTCTTTTCACTGTAAATAGGAAAGTCTCTTCACAGTAAATAGGGAAGTCTCTTCCCAGGTAATAGAAAAGTCTTGGTCAAAGTCTTGAGCAAATAGTAGCTAGGTGGTAAAGTTTTGCCTTGACTGGTTTATTCCACTGTCAACAATCTTTGATGTAGCTCATCCTTTAATAGTTAACACTCTTTGAAGTAGCAACCTTTTGTAGAAGGTAAACTTTTGTATTAGTTTCCTTCCTCCCAGGAGTAGCATCTGCAATTTTTGTATTTGAGATGGATATCATGATGTATTAACTTTTACCCTGGAAGTTGTGAGTTGATTTCTAACCATATATAAACCCTGGCCCTCCTGAAATAAAATGTGCATTGGTCCACTCGCCTCTGAATCCCCCATGTCCTGACTATGGTTGCAGTTACCCTGGTCCAACAAATGTCCCCTTCACATAAAGTTCAGATATAACATCTGCTATCAGGCTAAAAGACAAGAGTTCTTTCCCTATAAACTAGAATACATGCCCTGGGACTTAGGGGAAGGGGAGAGGGGTCCCAGAGAGACCCCTACATCTGGCTCCCGAATGCGGGGCACAGGAGGGAACACACACCCAGGAATTTCGGCGTTCAGCAACCCCACAGATTACGCTAAGTGAGTGGGTTTTCAGAGGAGGAAGTGCCCACCCAGAGAGGGGGCAAATGCATAGAGACAAAACAGGCATGGGCTCATGCAGCTTTGTGAGTCCCGCGATGGGGCTTCACGCTGAGCAAGGGGGAGTGGGGCACATGTCCCACGAAGAAGTGACAGGGGAGCACTGGGGTTGGTGGCAGGAGTCGTTTCCTGGTCCCGATCTGTGAATGGGTGGCGGGGTGCCCGAAGAGCATTTGGGCTCCACGTGGCCATGGGTCGGGGGCCCCACTTGGGTTCACAAGCGGCAGTGTGTGCTGGGACCCACACGGCCTTGGGCGGCGCCGAGCACCTACTGTGAAAATCTTTGGGCCGCCGAGCGTGGTGGAAGCATGCGATTGCCGCCGTAGCACAGCAGGTGGCCTGGCACCCAAGAGTGGCAGTAACACAGCGGCTACACGCTTGTGGGGGCCAGGGCAGACGGCTCGGTTCCACAGCGGTGCTTGGGAAATGGCGGGTGGTCGTCGGGGGAGGTGGGCGTAGGCGGCAATGGTGGCGGCTTTAAGATGAAAACTGCTTTGGGGCCGAGCTGCCGGTCTTGCTGCAGCTAGGAGGGACTAGAGCCTGCATCTGCGAGCTTACTGTGCAGCTGCTGCATTTTTCTCTCTCCTGACAAATAGCTTATGGGTAAAATTATAACAAGGAAAAGTCTCAAATTATAAACAAAAACAGGATATTAAAAAGGGAAACAAAGAGTTTTTATACAGCAATAAGTAATTTGGGTGGATTTGCTATAATTTCCAGTTCAATGATACAAAAATTGGAGGAGCTTTTCTGGATGGATGGAAAGTCTGCTTGTCTGATGTGATTTAAAAAAAAAACTGCTTTGCAAAACGCAAAGAAAGTTTTTCTGCTCATGTTATTGATGTTTGTTACGCTTGGAGATTTGGTTAAGTTCTGCTTGTTGTTGGCTAAATCCTGTTTTCTTTAACATTGACCATGTAGCAGGCAATAGATCCCTCCATCTTGTTTCCCTCAAGGTTCCAAAAACTCTTGAAGGTGGAGTCCCACCCATCCCCCAGGTGATGGGCGTGTCAAATTCCTGGAGGCAGGGACTTGGAGTTTCCAGCTCCTGGTAACCCTGCCCCCAACTCTAAGCTCTGTGACTTTGGCCTTGCATTTCAAAGGTGCCCTCCAATTCAGATGCTGGAAGATGAAAGTGTCTTTCTGTGAGCTTACTGTCTGTTCATGACCTGTCTCTATTAAGTTCCCCATGGGAGCTAAACTGGTTTCTCAAAATGTGGCTTCTCAGATAATCTGTATTTGAAAAAATTGTCATGTTGGGAGTCACAGATTTGTCTTAGGATTGGGTGACTAGGAGAGGTTTCCTTTTTGTTTTTTATTCAACCACGTGGTTCTATTATGGGCAAATTAATACTGTTTGCCACTGGAATTCCAGAAAATTTAAATGACCAATCAAAAAAAGCAATTTTAAGAGCACTTAGGGTTCATATGTGTGTCTGTGTGTCTGCATGTCTGGTAAAATTTAAAAGCAAAACGAAATAGGTTTTCAACCCAATGTTAGGATGCAGGCAAATGTTTCTAAGAAACTCCATAAGGTTCAAATATGTAGCATGTGGTATAAGTACAGTGATGTAAAACCAGTGTGTTACTCTTTATATTCAGTGTGTTAAAAGTCAAGTGTATATCTAGTCCTGACAATTCTTTGGCATGAATTAAGATTTTACCTTCCCATGTTTATCTCCTATGTTCTCGTAAACTCGCAAGATCAAAAAATTGGAATTGTTTCATACAAATGTCACTATTAACCTAAATTTTACTGACCCAAAATTAAACATTTTGCTTCCTAGGATGCAGGTCCAATGCGTGTGCTATCTGTCTGTTCCCAAGCTGCCTGATTTCACCACGAACAATTCCTTGCTCTCTCTCTCTCTCTCTCTCTCTCTCTTGCTCTCTCTCTCTCTCTCTCTCGCATTGGAAACTGCTCAAATAATTTATAAATCTTGTAAAAATTTGAATAGTCATATCATAACAGTTACTCCAGGTTAAAATACCATAGTTATGTTGGTGGTCACAGAGCTAGCCATGTTCTCTATGTGTTACAGCAAAACTTTAACAAGCAGTTCGTGGTCAGCTCTCAACAAGTTACAAATGAATTATCTCTGTCATTTTCCTTGTTGCTCAATTGGAGAGAAAAAGTGCTTGTATGACTAAGACTCCCTGCATACAGTTCAAAGCCAGCCCGGGCAAAAGAAAAATCTCTCTAAAATTCCACCTCCCAGTTAATCAGCAAAGAGCCAGATTGAGAGCTTGGCTCAAGAGGACAAGCAAATGCTGAAAGCAGCACCATGGCTCAAGTGGTATTACACTAGCCTCGAACAGAAGTGCTCAGTGACAGTGCTCAAGCCCTGAGTTCAAAACCCATAAATGCGGACGGGAGCATGCCATCCCCGCAACAAGTGCTGGAAGCCCTGGGACTTAGCCAGTCCAGGAGACAGGAATGTGGAATGTAGTGAGAGGAGAATGGTGTTAGATCCTAAACGGAGCTGCCTTGTCTTGCCCTTTCAAAACGGATCAGAGCCGGGAAATTGAGAGAAGTAATACTGGTCCATTTTCCTTTTTCTGCCATATATATATATATATATATATATATATATATATATATATATATATATATTGCCTCTGACTGGCTACGACAAACCGGTTTTCTATCACTAAACGCTTCTTTCAGTCATTCCTCCTTACATGTTCATTTTACAATTGGATTTATGCTCCAAAAAGAACTTTTCCTCGCTTATGCCCAGGGTATGTTCTACGCCATTAATGTTAAATAACCCTATAAAATTATCAGTCTTTTGCCTGACCTTTTCAAAAGTCACTTTTAACAGAATACAATCTCTTGTTGAGATCACCACCTGGGAATTTTGTGTTCATAGCCATCACCCTAACACAGACCTGAATCCTGGAGGACCCAGCCCTGGAAACTTCTGGGTATGCCCAAAATGCAGGAGTTGGCCAGACCATAGCACTCAATGGCCCTAGTGACCATTCTTGTGGTAATGATGGGAACTTTTGTCAGCCACACTGGACGGTGCCTGGCCATTGATTACATCGCCCCCTTTCAGCAGGAAGTAGTTACAGAAGAAAGGACCTCCACCCATACCCCCTGCCTGGTTCCGGCCGGTGTCATAATTTTAAAAAACAAAAGAGAAGGGGGTAGCTCCCAGAATTAATTAAGGATAGTTATGATTATATTAAATATCAAAAAAATTTGGGGCTGGGGATATGGCCTAGTGGCAAGAGTGCCTGCCTTGGATACACGAGGCCCTAGGTTCGATTCCCCAGCACCACATATACAGAAAACGGCCAGAAGCGGCGCTGTGGCTCAAGTGGCAGAGTGCTAGCCTTGAGCGGGAAGAAGCCAGGGACAGTGTTCAGGCCCTGAGTCCAAGGCCCGGGACTGGCAAAAAAAAAAAAAAAAAAAAAAAAAAAAAAAAATTTAAATCATCCCCAAATCAGTGTGGGATGGAGTCTTGCATGTGCTTGTCTAGATTGAAAAATTAATCCCAGAGCACCCACTCTGGAGAAATGTTTTCTTTATGTTCTCTCCAGGAAAATGAGGAACATGTTGGACTTCTTCTGCTCTTCCATGGGAATATGGAAAGCCTGACTGCATATGGCAGGAGGCTGGTAGGAGGCAACCAAGCTTCCTTTCCTTGTTTGCTTTCTAGATTCTTTCTTGAGCGTCTCTCGTGGCGCAATTTTTTGCCATGACGATATTGCCCAAAGCTTTGCACAGGGACTGAAATAGGGAACTGCATTGTTTCTCCCTTGCCTTTCACCCTGCCATTACGGAGTCCCCATTAGAGGGAAATAGGAGCTGAGGGTTTGACACCCAACTCAATGTTTCATGATAAAAAATGTTTTTAAAAAGTAAGAGCAGAGGTTTAGTGCCTTCGCTTCAATGTTTATATAAAAAGAATGTTTTACTAACCACACGTATTTAAGTTACTAGTGGTGGACTACCAGAGATGCCAGAACTTAAGCCTGCTTCTACCTCACCGCCAAAAAGAGGAATGTCTGCACTTGGCGCGAGACCAGCTAAGGATTCCAGCTTCTCTGGACAAAGCCGGACGGACGGCCACTTTACCTACCCCTTATATATCTTATGTTAGCATTTGCCATATGCCTACGTATGCCATATGTTTGCAACATCCCCCGGAAATATAAAGAAAAGAAAAAAAAAAAGGAGCAGATGTTGGGAATAGCTGTGCCTTTAAGAGGCCACAGCTGGCTTTAGCCTGTCCCCTCCTGTTCCACCTGTAACAGGAAGAGAAGCCTCTGCCCCTGGGGGGTGAACACATGCGTGCCATCATGGCGGGGACTTCTACAGAAACCCAGCTCTTGGGGGGCTGTAATCCCCGCCCACAGAGGAAGTTTCATGACATCACCGGATGTGCAGCCCAGTCAGGCAATCAGTCAGTCACCCCAAGTCCTTCCCCGTCCGCCTTTATCATCATAATAAATTATTCTGCCCGCCCTCTGGGAGGCTGAGGTGCATGGACCATGGAATCACCTCCCCGATGTCTCTCTCTCCGCCGCCATTCCACACATAAGGGAACCGGGGTGGGACGGTCTCGGCATTTCTCCTCAACTTAGCACAATCCATTATTACACGCTTTGCCTTCTGCTGGCAGAGGGACAAAGCCGAGTCTTCTTTCATAGTTTACAATTCAAGCACTCCCCTGGAGAAGTGGGGAGAGGGGTCCTAGAGAGACCCCGACAGGGAAGTAGGTTGAGTCTTCATTATTGTGACCCTCAGTTACCCAATGAGATATTTACGACTTGCATCCACATAAGATTAGAGGTTCCACATGGTATGCCCAGTAGTCCTTGTAGTAGATGGATGCACCACCATTGGGGGAAAAAAAACTACTCCTTTTCTTAGGAGACCAACAATAGTTATTACTCTATATAAAAGAATAAAATCAAGTTGGGTAACTCCTTGGGGCATGTGGTAGTCATGTTCCTCATGTTAGGGGGCACTGGGTAGGTACTAAAGCCTCATAGGTATAACTTTGCCAAGACTATGGAGGACCTCTCATAAATGTCTGTGTTATCCATCAAATAAGAAACTTAAATCAGCAGAAATGCTGCCCAAAAGAGGGACCCAAAGATGATGGAAAGTTAGCAGATATCCTTTGGTATGTGTTGGTGATCACAGAGCAGGTACAAGTAGTAGTGATGTGTTGAAAAGATGAGGATGGTAAGGCAACATACAGTCTGCACCTCTAGTCTTGAATGCAGTTGAGCAGACTGCAGGTGTACACTTGGGCCAACCTACCTGAGACAGAAGAGATCTTCATCCTTCCAGAAACATCTGCAAGCACTTAGACACAGATCCCAACTAGGTACACGAACCTAACATGCACTGGGCATCTCCAAGACTGACCATTGAAAAGGAATTTTAACAGTCCAGATTTTAGCATCTACATGATCTATGCCTCAGCTGACATGGCCAGGTTAGACACACATCTCCCCTTGCCTCCCCCCCAACATGTATCTTCCAGCTACAATGATCTATTTTTCCAGTAACAGGATGAGAACTTTATCTAGAATATTTTAGACAGAGAGAAAGTTTCATGATGCCAATATAAGGAAGAATAAAACTTAAAAATCAGGTTTGAGACTGTAGATACCACTCACATCTCCAGAGACTGCTGAAATATAGATGGACCACCCTGGTCCCATTCCTGTATCTTGATACCAGAGAAAGTCGTTAGACCATTTTTGCGTAATTCAAGTTCTCTCTACATACTGGGAGCACAATATATTGAGAGTATTCCCTAATAACCAGCAACACCGATATTGCCAGACTCTCCCTTATCAAGGCTAGCCTGCAATGACAGTTTCCTGGCAAAATATGAAGCAGTAATTCAACTTACAGACATTTATAAAAGAAAAGCAAACAAGATCTAGCAAGCTTCACTGTTTCTATCTCAGGACTGGAGCCACCAGGACAAAGTATAGCCATTGGGAAGACTACAAAAAATATTTTTTCAAGGCAATATTTCCTGGAGAAGTGCAAAAGAAAAGGATCATCTCTGACTTCATACAAGGAGAAAGAATTCCAAGTCACCAAGGCCCAATTTAGCAGACATGGGTTTTGTGCTTTCTGAGAAGGCCAGGGTGGGAAGTTTAATATTCACGGCCTTCTGGGAGATGTGGCTAGTCAATGAGGTCAGACACACCTACACTAGAACAGCAAGAAAACCCAGTCATCCCGTACAATAATTTTTTTTTAAACTTCCTTTTTTTTTCTTTTTTGGTTTTGCCAGTCCTGGGCTTGGACTCTGGGCCTGAGCACTGCCCCTGGCTTCTCTTTGCTCAAGGCTTGCACTCTGCCACTTGAGCTACAGTGCCACTTCTGGCCATATTCTATATATGTGGTGCTGGGGAATCGAACTCAGGGCTTCATGTATGTGAGGGAAGCACTCGTGCCACTAGGCAATATTCCCAGCCCCTGTACAATTATTAAGCCCTTTGGATTTCATCAATGCTGTAAAAATAACTTCAATAGGCTTGGTGCTTGGATCTATATGCACACTTGCCCAGGGCTCACTCCTGGCCAGTCTTCATCTTTGAAGAGAGATGATCCCAGTACACTTACTTCTTTACAGTCTTCCTACAGTCAAGAGACAACTTCTTCAGACCATTGATGTGTGGAGAGTACAGAAAGCTGGATAAGGCCTCCAAACTAGATATGATTACCAGGGAGGCACATAACCTTCACCATATCTCTACCATGTGAGTAATTTCAGAGCCAGCATAGTAATTACCAATGCCATATACCATTAACTACCTAAGGGATGGTGATCATATAAAAAAATAAAGATTCCATGCACTATGCCAGACAGGTTAAATATCTACCACTGGACCACCATTGATTCATCTAGTTTTAGATCCACAGACACCTCTAGAACTGGCATTGGCTATGACATCACAGCATAATCCAGAGGACTGCTGGTAGGATACACCATACACATACTATGATACTGTCTTATACCAGAAACCAATTCATTCTGTGCAAGTTCTATGGGGTGCTGCCATATGAGGTCAGAGGGTCGTTCTACTAGAATTATTTTTTTCAAATTTTTATTATCAAACTGATGTACAGAGAGATTACAGTTTCATACGTTAGACATTGGATACATTTCTTGTACTGTTTGTTACACTGTCCCTCATAACCCCCTCCCTCCTCCCCCTTTCCCTTCCCCACACCGGAGGTGTTCAGTTCACTTACACCAAACAGTTTGCAAGTATTGCTTTTGTAGTTGTTTGTCTTTTTTTTAACCTGTGTCTCTCAAATTTGGTATTCCCTTTAATTTCCTACACCCAATACCAGTATACATGGTTTCCAATATACTCAGAGAAGATTACAGAGGTAGTGTAGGCACAACCACAGGAAGGTGATACAAGAACATCATCAATAATAGAAGCTACAGATACACATGAGACGTTGAAAGTAGTTACAACTGTGATATAACAATTGTTTCCATAACATGGAGTTCATTTCACTTAGCATCATCATATGTGTTTGTAAGGGTATAGCTATTGGGCCTTGTGATGCTCTGCTATGACTTGCCTAAATCTGTACTAATTATTCCCAATAAGGGAGACCATAGAGTCCATGTTTCTTTGGGTCTGGCTCACTTCACTTAGAATAATTTTTTCCAAGTCCTTCCATTTCCTTACAAATGGGACAATGTCATTCTTTCTGATAGAGGCATAAAATTCCATTGTGTATATGTACCACATTTTCCTGATCCATTCGTCTACTAAGGGGCATCTGGGTTGGTTCCAGATTCTCACTATGACAAATTGTACTGCGATGAACATTGTTGTGCTGGTGGCTTTACTGTGATTTTGTTTGAGGTTTTTTGGATAAATACCCAAAAGTGGGGCTGCTGGGTCATAGGGGAGTTCTACATTTAGCCTTCTGAGGAATCTCCATACTGCTTGCCAGAGTGGCTGAACCAGTTTACATTACCACCAACAATGAAGTAGGGTTCCCGTTTGGCCACATCCCCTCCAACAACTGTTACTGTTAGTTTTCTTGATATATGACATTCTTACTGGGGTGAGATGGAATCTCAATGTTGTTTTGATTTGCATTTCTTTTATGGCCAGTGATGTAGAGCACTTTTATTTATGTCTCTTGGCCATTCTCATTTCCTCATCAGAGAAGTCTCTTTGTAGGTCTTTAGCCCACTTGATGAGCGGGCTATTAGTTCTTTGCGGTTTTGTTTTGGAGGAAGGTAATTTTTTTAGTTCTGCATGTTTTTTAGATATGAGGCCTTTGTCCATTGAATGGCTGGTAAAGATCTTCTCCCAGTCTGTGGGCTTTCTGTTTATCTTGCAAGCTATGTCCTTTGCCCTGCAGAAGCTCTGCAGTTTGATGCAGTCCCATTTGTCCAACCTTTCTTTGATTTGTAGTTTTTCTGGGTCTTTGTTAAGGAAGTTCCGTCCTGTGTCAAGGAGCCCAAGTGTTTCTCCTACTTCTTCCTTTAGTGTTTTCAGGGTGTCTGTTTTGATTTCGAGGTCTTTAATCCATTTGGAATTGATTTTGGTGCAGGGTGATATATAAGGATCTAGTTTTAGTTTGTTGCATGTGTTGAGCCAGTTTTTCCAGCAAAATTTCTTAAAGAGGCTATCTTTCTTCCAAACTATTGTTTTAGCCCCTTTATCAAAGATTAAGAGGGCGTAGTTCTGTGGGTTCATTCCCGGATCTTCAATTCTGTTCCATTGGTCTTCAGGCCTGTTCCGGTGCCAATACCAAGCTGTTTTTATTACTATAGCTTTATAATACAACTTGAAGTTGGGTATTGTAATTCCTCCAGCACTGTTCTTTGTGCTTAGGATTGTTTTTGCTATTCTAGGTCTTTTATTATTCCATATGAATTTCTGGATTGCTTCCTTCTGGAATTCCAGAAAATTTAAATGGCCAATCAAAAAAAGCAATTTTAAGAGTACTCAGGGTTCATATGTGTGTCTGTGTGTCTGCATGTCTGGTAAAATTTAAAAGCAAAACGAAATAGGTTTTCAACCCAATGTTAGGATGCAGGCAAATGTTTCTAAGAGAAACTGCATAAGGTTCAAATATGCAGCATGTGGTATAAGTACGGTGATATAAAACCATTGTGTTATTCTTTATATTCAATGTGTTAAAAGTCAAGTGTATATCTAGTCCTGACAATTCTTTGGCATAAATTAAGATTTTACCTTCCCATGTTTATCTCCTATGTTCTCGTAAACTCGCAAGATCAAAAAATTGGAATCGTTTCATACAAATGTCACTATTAACCTAAATTTTACTGACCCAAAATTAAACATTTTGCTTCCTAGGATGCAGGTTCAATGCGTGTGCCAACTGTCTGTTCCCAAGCTGCCTGATTTCACCACTAACAATTCCTTCCTCTCTTTCTCTCTCTCTCACATTGGAAACTGCTCAAATAATTTAAAAATCTTGTAAAAATTTGAATAGTCATATCATAACAGTAACTCCAGGTTAAAATATCATAGTTATGTTGGTGGTCACAAAGTTAGCCATATTCTCTATGTGTTACAGCAAAACTTTAACAAGCAGTTCTTGGTCAGTTCTCAACAAGTTACAAATGAATTATCTCTGTCATTTTCCTTGTTGCTCAATTGGAGAGAAAAAGTGCTTGTTTGACTAAAACTCCCTGGATACAGTTCAAAGCCAGCCCGGGCAAAAGAAAAATCTCTCTAAAATTTCACCTACCAGTTAACCATCAAAGAGCCAGATTGAGAGCTTGGCTCAAGAGGACCAGCAATGCTGAGCAGCACCATGGCTCAAGTGGTAGAGCATTAGCCTCAAACAGATGTAATCACGGACAGTGCTCAGGCCCTGAGTTCAAAACCCATAAATGCAGATGGGAGCACGCCATCCCCGCAACAAGCACTGGAAGCCCTAGGACTTAGCCAGTCCAGGAGACGGGAATGTGGAATGTAGTGAGAGGAGAATGGTGTCATATCCTAAACGGAGTTGCCTTGTCTCGCCCTTTCAAAACGGATCAGAGCTGGGAAATTGAGAGAGGTAATACTGGTCCATTTTCCTTTTAATGCCATATATATATATATATATATATATATATATATATATATATATATATATATATATATATTTCCTCTGACTGGCTACGACAAACTGGTTTTCTATCACAAAACGCTTCTTTCAGTCATTCCTCCTTACATGTTCATTTTACAATTGGATTTATGCTCCAAAAAGAACTTTTCCTCGCTTATGCCCAGGGTATGTTCTACGCCATTCATTTTAACTAGCCCTATAAACTTATCATTCTTTTGCCTGACCTTTTCAAAAGTCACTTTAAACAGAATACAATCTCTTGTTGATATCACCACCTGGGAATTTTGTGTTCATAGCCGTCACCCTAACACAGACCTGAATCCTGGAGGCCCCAGCCCTGGTACTTGTGGGTATGCCCAAAATGCAGGAGTTAGCCAGAGAAGACCATAGCACTCTCTGGCCCTAGTGACCATTCTCGTGGTAATGATGGGAACTTTTGCCAGCCACACTGGACGGTGCCTGGCCATTGATTACATCGCCCCCTTTCAGCAGGAAGTAGTTACAGAAGAAAGGACCTCCACCCATACCCCCTGCCTGGTTCCCACCAGTGTCATAATTTTAAAAAAACAAAAGAGAGGGGGGTAGCTACCAGGATTAATTAAGGATAGTTATGATTATATTAAATATCAAAAAATTTTAAATCATCCCCAAATCAGTGTGGGATGGAGTCTTGCATATGCTTGTCCAGATTGAAAAATTAAACCTAGAGCACCCACACTGGAGAAATGTTTTCTTTTTGTTCTCTCCAGGAAAATGAGGAACATGTTGGACTTCTTCTGCTCTTCCATGGGAATATGGAAAGCCTGACTGCATATGGCAGGAGGCTGGTAGGAGGCAACCAAGCTTCCTTTCCTTGTTTGCTTTCTAGATTCTTTCTTGAGCGTCTCTCGTGGCGCAATTTTTTGCCATGACGATATTGCCCAAAGCTTTGCACAGGGACTGAAATAGGGAACTGCACTGTTTCTCCCTTGCCTTTCACCCTGCCATTACGGAGTCCCCATTAGAGGGAAATAGGAGCTGAGGGTTTGACACCCAACTCAATGTTTCATGATAAAAAATGTTTTTAAAAAGTAAGAGCAAAGGTTTAGTGCCTTCGCTTCAATGTTTATATAAAAAGAATGTTTTACTAACCACACGTATTTAAGTTACTAGTGGTGGACTACCAGAGATGCCAGAACTTAAGCCTGCTTCTACCTCACCGCCAAAAAGAAGAATGTCTGCACTTGGCGCGAGACCAGCTAAGGATTCCAGCTTCTCTGGACAAAGCCGGACAGATGGCCACTTTACCTACCCCTTATATATCTTATGTTAGCATTTGCCATATGCCTACGTATGCCATATGTTTGCAACATCCCCCGGTAATTTAAAGAAAAGAAAAAAAAAAGGAGCAGATGTTGGGAATAGCTGTGCCTTTAAGAGGCCACAGCTGGCTTTAGCCTGTCCCCTCCTGTTCCACCTGTAACAGGAAGAGAAGCCTCTGCCCCTGGGGGGCGAACACATGCGTGCCATCATGGCGGGGACTTCTACAGAGACCCAGCTCTTGGGGGGCTGTAATCCCCGCCCACAGAGGAAGTTTCATGACATCACCTGATGAGCAGCCCAGTCAGGCAATCAGTCAGTCACCCCAAGCCCTTCCCCTTCCGCCCGTCTGCCCTCTGTGAGGCTGAGGTGCATGGACCATGGAATTGCCTCCCTGATGTCTCTCTTTCCGCCACCGTTCCACACATAAGGGAACCGGGGTGGGACGGTCTCGGCATTTCTCCTCAACTTAGCACAATCCATTATTACACGCTTTGCCTTCTGCTGGCAGAGGGACAAAGCTGAGTCTTCTTTAATAGTTTAGAATTCAAGCAACTCCCCTGGAGAAATGGGGAGAGGGGTCCCAGAGAGACCCTGACAGGGAAGTAGGTTGAGTCTTCGTTATCGTGACCCTCAGTTACCCAATGAGATATTTACGACTTGCATCCACATAAGATTAGAGGTTCCACATGGTATGCCCAGTAGTCCTCGTAGTAGATGGATGCACCACCATTGGGGGAAAAAAAACTACTCCTTTTCTTAGGAGACCAGCAATAGTTATTACTCTATATAAAAGTATAAAATCAAATTAGGTAACTCCTTGGGGCATGTGGTAGTCATGTTCCTCATGTTAGCGGGCACTGGGTAGGTACTAAAGCCTCATTGGTATAACTTTGCCAAGACTATGGAGGACCTCTCATAAATGTCCGTGTTATCCATCAAATAAGAAACTTAAATCAGCAGAAATGCTGCCCAAAAGAGGGACCCGAAGATGATGGAAAGTTAACAGATATCCTTTGGTATGTGGTTGTGACCACAGAGCAGGTACAAGTAGTAATGATGTGTTGAAAAGATGAGGATGGTAAGGCAACATACAGTCTGCTCCTCTAGTCTTGAATGCAGTTGAGCAGACTGCAGGTGTACACTTGGGCCAACCTATCTGAGACAGAAGAGATCTTCATCCTTCCAGAAACATCTGCAAGCACTTAGACACAGATCCCAACTAGGTACACGAACCTAACATGCACTGGGCATCTCCAAGACTGACCATTGAAAAGGAATTTTAACAGTCCAGATTTTAGCATCTACATGACCTATGCCTAAGCCTACATGGCCAGTTTAGACACATATCTACCCTCGCCCCCCCCCCACCCGCACATGTATCTTCCAGCTACAATGATCTATTCTTCCCAGTAACAGGATGAGAACTTTATCTAGAATATTTTAGACAGAGAGAAAGTTCCATGATGCCAATATAAGGAAGAATAAAACTTATAAAATCAGGTATGAGACTGTAGATACTACTCACATCTCCAGAGACTGATGAAATATAGATGGATCACCCTGGTCCCATTCCTGTATCTTGATACCAGAGAAAGTCGTTAGAACATTTTTGCGTAATTCAAGTTCTCTCTATATACTGGGAGCACAAAACATTGAGCAGTATTCCCTAATAACCAGCAACACCGATATTGCCAGACTCTCCCTTATCAAGTCTAGCCTGCAATGACAGTTTCCTGGCAAAATATGAAGCAGTAATTCAACTTACAGACATTTATAAAAGAAAAGCAAACAAGATCTAGCAAGCTTCACTGTTTCTATCTCAGGACTGGAGCCACCAGGACAAAGTATAGCCATTGGGAAGACTACAAAAAATATTTTTTCAAGGCAATATTTCCTGGAGAATTGCAAAGAACAGGATCATCTCTGACTTCATACAAGTAGAAAAGAATTCCAGGTCACCAAGGCCAAATTTAGCAGACATGGTTTTGTGCTTTCAGAGAAGGCCAGGGTGGGAAGTTTAATATTCACGGCATTCTGGGAGATGTGGCTAGTCAATGAGGTCAGATACACCTACACTAGAACAGCAAAAAATCCCAGTCATCCTGTACAATTATTTTTTTAACTTTTTTTTTCTTTTTTTTTTTTGCCAGTCCTGGGCTTGGATTCAGGGCCTGAGCACTGCCCCTGGCTTCTTTTGCTCAAGGCTAGCACTCTGCCACTTGAGCTACAGCGCCACTTCTGGCCATTTTCTATATATGTCGTGTTGGGGAATCGAACTCAGGGCTTCATGTATGTGAGGCAAGCTCTCTTGCCACTAGGCAATATTCCCAGCCCCCTGTACAATTATTAAGCCCTTTGGAATTCACCAATGCTGCAAAAATAACTGCAATAGGCTTGTTGCTTGGATCTATATGCACACTTGCCCAGGGCTCACTCCTGGCCAGTCTTCATCTTTGAATAGAGATGATCCCAGTACTCTTACTTCTTAACAGGCTTCCTACAGTCAACAGCCAACTTCTTCAAACCATAGATATGTGGAGAGTACAGAAAGCTGGATGAGGCCTCCAAACTAGATATGATTACCAGGCAGGCACATAACCTTCAACATGTCTCTACCATGTGAGTAATTTCAGAGCCAGCATAGTAATTACCAATTCCATATACCATTAACTACCTAAGGGATGGTGATCATATAAAAAATAAAGATTCCATGCACTATGCCAGACAGGTTAAATATCTACCACTGGACCATCATTGATTCATCTAGTTTTAGATCCACACACACCTCTAGAACTGGCATTGGCTATGACATTTCAGCATAATCCAGAGGACTGCTGGTAGGATATACCATACACATACTTCGATACTCTCTTATACCAGAAACCAATTCATTCTGTGCAAGTTCTATGGGGTGCTGCCATATGAGGTCAGAGGGTGGATCTACTAGAATTTTTAACTTCTGCTCTGGTCACAGTGCTCTGGTAAATAAAATACGTGGCAAGATAAAAATGTTCCTATAGAGAAGATTCACATAGTAAAACAGATATCAGATTCCCCACTAAGGGAGATCACCATATTTCTAATATGTGATGATCAATCCAGGTAGATTAGTACTTGAAGAATTTATCAGTGTCTGTCGATTTTGTAGGAAGATTTTAGGATTGAAGGGCCCAATTTTAGCAGTTGAGTGCCCAAAAAAGCAGAGATGAGTCTCTCCTGAAGACCTGCCAGTGGACAGATTATATATAGGCCCCAAGAGTCCCAGCCTGCCCCTTTCTAAGTAACCCTCAAACTCCATCAAGAAATTCTGAATCCGCTGCCAGCCCAAATCCACATGACCTACAATTAGAACATGTGAGGCCTGAATTGAGTTTACTTCCTGAAGCCGACCAATCAGGACTCAAATATAGCAAGTTGTCCCTGGGATACACTTTTGTCTGTCACTCAGCATCTATCTGACAATACAGATAATGTCCCACATGAGATGTTCTAGGTTATTCACATTATATCCTGAGCAGTAAGACATCCAGCTTGTGTCAAGTACAGTGGAGACCTGAAACCATTTTTTTCCAATCCTGGGGCTTGAACTCAGGGTCTGATCACTGTTCCTGGCTTCTTTTTGCTCAAGGCTATCACTCTCCAACTTGAGCCACAGAATCACTTCTGGCATTTTCTACTATGTGGTGCTGAGGAAACGAACCCAGGGCTTCCTGTGTAAGAGGCAAGTACTCTACCAAAAGGCCATTTAACCAGCTCTTGAAACCAACATCAGTACGGAGCAAAGAGACATGGAGACATGATCATTTGTAGGCAAATTTGTTTGACCTAACAGGTAAAGGAGCTTCCAAAATGCAATCCAAGATAATGGAAATTACTAACATTTTAAAGAAAGCATTCATTTAAAGAAAGTTGGAGATCTGTTATCTTAGGAAAAACCTTTGGTTTCCAACAGAAAACAAACCAGACTATCCTACTTCTGAAATCAATAGAAAAGGTATTCCGTCATATGACCTTTTGTTATTAGGTGTCCTGTGAAAGAAATGATACAAAGAAAGAACTCTGCTAGCTTCCATTGGTCTCCTACCAAACTCTGCACTTAGAGGAATGTGTCCGCGGCCACACCCTGCACAGGGGGATGCTAAAAGCATCCAGTCTGGCATCCTGATAATCCTTTGTACAGGGAACTGTACAGAGCAGTTACCCACTTTCAAATGTCCATAGTATCGAACTTACACCAGAATCTTCTTTCAGGAGAGAATCTACACCTTTTACAAATCTTGCAGTTTGTCTAGCAGCTGGCTACATTTTGAAATACACCTTAAAGAAGCAAAGATGAACAAGAACCAACCCCACTGTTGGTTCCCACAAGAACAGAGATAAATCATCTATTGCTATTCTAAAACATTCCCATGAAAAAACTTTTGTAATATGCATTTCTGCCTTTAAAGGCATGTACCTAGGCAATTAGGAGGGCTGTACAAGGAACTCCACCTCCACTTGTAAATGACAAGACAATTCTTTTCCTGCACTCAGGTCAACATCAAAACACCACTGGGTCATCTCATTTCTGTGTTATGAGTTACCACTGCTGATTCCACATGACTGCTATCTTTTCAATTCTGGAGCATAGGCTGCAATTCTCAACTGAAGTACTATGATGTAGCTATACTGGTCAACATGTGTGGAGGTTATGACAGCATCACTTAGGACACCTGATCTGCTTTTACCTCATGAAATCTTCATGCCTATGACTAATAGAAATACCCAGTAGATACAAAATGTCAACAAGCACCAACTATCATGGAAAAGCAGAGCACCTCATATCATGACACCCAAGAAAGAGGGCCCCTCCCACCTCCTCTTACTTAATACTTTCTCACACTGAAAATGTCCAGAATTCCCAAGATAGCACCACCACCTTGGAGCGAAATATATATCATGTGAACTTGTGGGGAGACATTTCACATTCAATCCTTCAAATACCTGATGATGCACTTGGCTTCTTCCCTTCTGTCTGGCTACTTGCATCTCTGAGTCATCTCGCCACTGCCACCAAAGATAACTATGGAGCTGAGTTGTGTCAGACACAAAATGCCCTATCAGCTCACCAGGAGAGGTGATCTGCAGTAGCATCCTCAATCCTTACAATCCCTTTTCCTCCTGAATAAAGTCATTCCCATGAGCAAACAGCACAGAAGAGAGGCTTGCTCAACTTCTAACACCTCTGCTCCTTATTCTATAATCAGCCTTCATTTAGCTGAACCACAAATTCTTAAGAGCTTCTGCAATATTCTGGATCACAGAGAGCACTGAAGGTGTGAAGTTCCAACTGACAATAATCAGTTTCTTATAACCAGGGAGATTATAGGTAATGAACAAAAAGTGAAACTAGCTGAACAGATATACTGTATACCCACTGGTCTGAAGATGGCTTGATATTACATGTGGTGTGAACATACCCTCTATTCCCCATAAAATCTTATCCACATAGATAGAGGATGAAGGGACTATTACCGAGTTTGTCCACAAAAATGCTCTTCTCTATGGAAAAAGCGAAGAGTAAAAATAATTGGCTTCTGCTACCATCTAAGAAGTAGATCTGATCCATAGGTCTTGTATAAAGAAACAGTTGTTGACTTTCAACCACAAGACTTCCTGGGTCCACTGGATAACAAAAGGCCTTCTCAGAGCTCAAGAAAAACAAAGTTCAAGGGTACCCTTCATGTCATCCATAGTGATCTATGCCAGTGCAGCCATCAACAGATCCACTATTGTCTCATTTTAGTTAAAGACACAAAGTAAGTCTCAAGAGGACCAAAACATGAAACAGATTCAGACCCAAGAGTAAGACATTCATAAAAAGATGTGCCCAAGTTGTTTATCATTATGAGCCTGAGCTGTGAGTTTTGTGACAAGATTCCTGTACAGTCACCACGTTAATGATATCCTTGGCCTAGCACCTAAAAATTCAGGAAGGGATTCTTTCAGGAGAAATTTCTAAGAGTTGTATTGTAAAATATCCTCCTCTCAACCTCGAGAAAAATGTACAAGCCTCTAGCACTCCATCCATATGGCACTTTGGGAAAGTAGCTGCAAGATTATGAGCTATCAGGGGGAACTTAGCTCAAATAAGATCAAAATTGCTCTTAATTATGGCAATGTCAGCAGACATTTCTTGTCCTCTCACAGTCAGGGAATGTGGTCTAGTAGGAATAGTATACAATGCACAGGACAACTCACCCCTAACCCCATCACTTCATGATCATGAATCAGTACTTACAACCTAGAAGGCACTAAACAAGCTTTAAACATCCTGAAGCCTTTGTAGGATGCACAAGTGCACATGTAATTCCACCTAGATTTCTCAGATTGCATGACAAAAGCAGACAAGAGGCAATTACTACCTTAGGGGCTGAAGGATCCCAGAGCTGAGGGACTCAGCTATTGTATCTATTTCTGCTAAGTTTTTCTCAACACCCTGGCCTCTGCTAAGCAATGCTACTTCCTATAATTCAAACATATGAGAATTTAACAGGAAGTGGAGTGGTGTTTATTTCACACTGGAGAGTGGCAAGATTTCAACATCTTGCAAACAACTTGGGGAACCTACTCCACTATACTCATCCTGTGCCTACATGTCAGCTCCCATGGTGACACCCTATGGTTCTGCCAAATATACCTTGCTCCACTTACTTGGCATTTCCTCCAAAAATAAGCAGACCAACAGGGGAAAGAAATTTACAGTATGAAGTCAGATTCTATTCTTCAGTAGTCCCAAGAACCCAAAATGCACATAAGTTGCCTTCAATAGCTAAGTGTGGGACAACTTGCTCCCTGTGGGGTTACTAAGGTATTCCTGGATATACCTTATAATCCTGCAAGCCATCTTTTCCATCTGTACACACTCGGTAGTGTTCTGAAAATGAAGTAGCAGGTTCTCACTCAATACAATGTCCCAAACAGATCTTGGGCCAAATGGATGAAGGTCACCTGACTCTGGGGTCAGATGAGCCACAACATTAGGTAGCAATAGTCTTCTTCAAGCAAGAAGTTCCACACAAACTCCTCAGTGCCCTACAACAATATCCCAGGGCTGCCAGTAGCCATACCCCCAACAGGAAGAAAGTGAAAGAAAAATGCTAAATAAGTCCAGGAAGTTACCCCAATTTATCTCTAGTTAAAGTCTGGGGAAAATGAGGTAAGATATACAGCCACATTCTCTGGCTTCTTGTCTCTACTTTTCTAAGCATAAAAAGGAGGTTAAAAAAAAACACCTGATACAAACCAGAGGAACAGAGGTATTCATAACACATAAGTAGGTTGAGTATCAGCTTTGATGGATTTAGGGATGATTCTGTGTTAATAATGTCAGCAGTTTCCCAAAACATCCATGTTATTTCCTAGATCAAGTGAAGATCTAGATACTGTGTTTCTCCATACCAGTTTTGTGAATAACTACTCTGCTTTCCAGATTGACCTATCCCATTCCCAGGGTATGCAGTGGCCTACCATTTCTAATTAGAGAATGAAAATAGAACTTGTTCACCAGCTCAAGAGGAGATGAAGGAATAATGCAGGACAGCAAGCATGGAAAACCCAGCCCTTAAGTAGACCTAAACCCATTTGTCTCCACAGAAATTGCTTGATCAGAGATGGACCTCACAGGTTCAATCTCATCCCACATGCCCAAGCAAGGGCACTGGGTCTATTTTAGGACAGCCCACATCACTTACTTGCTCAAATAGAGCGAGCAATATCTGATTTCCAAGTCAACTTCTCTGGATTCACCAGCTCTTTCTTCAACAAGGCCAAGTCTGCAGACACTTAGGATACCAGGACCAATTCCTGTAGTCCATTTATACGCATTTTCTGTAGAAACAAATCTGATGGAGCCTGTCCTTTCTGGTCATCTGCTCACATTCACTCTCATGCAAGATGAATTCTTTTGATTAACATCCTGAACGTCCCTGGTGTTCTCGACCACTGGAGTATTAAACAATATCCACCTTCAGTTTCCAATGAAATTTTGATTCTTGAACAGTTTTTGTTCCAGAAGCAAGATGGTTTTCATGGAGACAATACCTTTAAGTGTAACCTTTCCATCACTTACAGCTTATGTCTGTCCACTGGTAGGAAAACACTACTGAAGTGTAGATTCTTAATCCACAAGTGCACAGCTTTTGGCAAATCTGGTCTGCAATTTTACTGGAAAGAATACAAACAGGATAGGAGTATTTAAGTAAGAGGCTTCAGGCCAGGATTATACAGCTTAGAGTCTGAATTCAGAGATGCCCATGAAATTGTATTGAACTTTATTGACAATAGACACAGGATTATTTAATTGTACAGGAAAAATTCATGGACACACAAGTCCTGACAACAACAGTGTGGTATACCCATAGCCTACCCCCAAGATGGAGTCCTGAAAATACTATGGTACAGCATTTCAATCGCAGTCAACAGGTATACCTGTCCCATCAGTTATGACAGCCAACTCCTTCTAGATAGGGCACAGAATGTCAACATAGCCTTCCTGAGAGAAGCTTCAAAATGAGGGAAATATTCAAGTAGGTCAGTTTTCCAAACTACCAAGACATTCTAGATCAAGAATGTGTTTTCCAAAAACTTTTATAGACAAGACTAGAGAGTCGTGGGTAATTCTAACACAAGAAGGTAAGCAGACAAATATTTCCCCATTGAATGACTACAATCCATTGAAGTGAAGTTGCCAGAAAAAGAGCCAGTTTATTATGAGCCAGGATGATTTCATGGGATTCAGCTCTTTGAGTGGTTTAGGGTTTTCATACAATTCCATAGGGGATACTCATAGGTGCGATGAGAGTCTCATAACTAGAGAACCCAAGTTTTCACACTGGCAAAATTGGTAAAGAGTAGGAATAAACAAAATGGAAGTGTCAATTCATGGCAAAGCTCCTCCACCTCCCACTGCTGCTTCAGTCTTCAGTCAGTTCAATTCCTTGCTCCTCTTCCTGCCAATTCTGCCCAGCAGTGCACCCAACAGTGACATCCGGGAGTCCCATCCTTTCAGTTTGTTGCCTGAGCTTTTCCTTGGTAGGATTGGAATTGTGTAAAGAGTCAAGTATGGCGAAATATTATGCCTAACCAGACATGCTTTGGTGCCTATGTGGTCTACAAGTATGAATATTTGAAGAGAAACAAGCAAGACCAGCAGAACACACCTTATTGAGTGGATACCAATGGAGAGGGACAAGTTCTCTTTCAAGCTGGCTGGAAGAAGTTTCTCCAAGGAATTCAAGGTCAAGGTGCTGGAAGGTGTCATTGAGGTGCATGGTAAGCACCTTCAGAGTGTATCCTTGAGCATTGAAACCTCCCTTCCCTTAATTTGCCTTTGCCTATGCCCCTTTGAGGTATTTAAATTACAGACCCTAAGCCAAACTTTGAAGTCATAATACTTAACTCTCAAAGAGAGAATTGTTCTTAACGTCACAACTAACCTCCACTGCAAACTTTTTTTTTTTTTTTTTTTGCCAGTCCTGGGCCTTGGACTCAGGGCCTGAGCACTGTCCCTGGCTTCTTTTTGCTCAAGGCTAGCACTCTGCCACTTGAGCCACAGCTCCATTTCTGGCCATTTTCTGTAAATGCGGTGCTGGGGAATCGAACCCAGGGCCTCATGTATATGAGGCAGGCACTCTTGCCACTAGGCCATATCCCCAGCCCCAACGCAAACTTCTTACTAGGCCGAGTGGACAGTTTATCTGCTTAGTGCCCAACACCACACTGAGGGCAGATAGTAGCCTGCGTGATGTGCTGAGGTTCCTGTGAGTGGACTGCCCTGCTCACTAGCCAGGTCTGGTCTCCACCAAGAGACAGGAGTCACCTGTGTTTCTAAATGATCTGAGCTTAGTAAGTGGAATATGGTAATTCACACAAGATAAAGACTCTCCTACAGGGAGGAAAAGCAAAGCAAATCAAGCCTTCCCTCCTGTGCTCCTCAAATCTATCTAAAAGACTGTTTCTTAGAGATCTTAGCTCATTCCTTCCTTGCTGTTTGGCTTCTTGCTGAAGTGAGCCCTTTGGTAGCACCTGTTGGCCAGGCAATAAAACAGCAGTGTAATGCAGACTGGAAGCTCTTAGAAGCTTATATCTCTTCTCTTGGAACAGAAGTTCTGTCTTCCCGTTTGGGAGGATTCTGTGGACAGACTAGAATTTCCTGAGAGTGAAATGTTACAGATCTGGCAGCTGAAGTTTTCCTGACTCATCTGTGTACTCTTCAAGGGTCACTTTAACACCAGACCTCTATCTAAGCTAATTATATTAGCATAGATGAAGCAGCTTTTGCAACCAAAAATCTAGTCTAGTGTGCCATCTAAAATCTATAGAAGATATTTTCCCTCTGCTATAACTCACCCACTTGATGCCTGCATCACTGTATTTATGACTTTGTCCTGAAAATGATTGTCTCATACACTGGAACATTTTCTGACTAACCTGAATCCTTGTTCCTCGGCTATAAGCACTCATATTGGGCTCACAAACCCTTTCTTTGAACCAAGAGCTTTATTACGATTTAATAGACCCCTATCTAGAAGACAGCCTATGGAATCTAGTAGCAATTCAACTTCTAAGCTCTTTACAATTCAGTCTGTCTCCAAAGTGGAGTGGCACAGGCAGCACCCCATTAGAAGGAAGAACCTAGAATGCTACTGAATAGCAGCCAAGCCTCAGCCTCTTACAGCAGAGCCTCTTAAAGAGATAGATCACCAGGGCCCCTGGAGCTAGGCAAGGCCTTCCCTTTGCAGTCCAAAGAATCCAAAAACTACCAATTCTGCATCATTTAAAGTAACGCTTTGTGAGCTGCCTGCGTGCAATTCCACTAGCCCCACCTAGTTTGCACCAGATCCACATTCCAGTAACTGGATGCAGGAAAGTCCCTTCATCTGGAGGGTAAGTTCGTCTACTTCAATACAAGATTATGGCTAATATCATGGGTGCCAATTTAATGGAAAGGTTGAGATACTTGTAGATCTGTCTCCTATGAGAATCCCAGATTTCTCTCTGGAGCATACATGTTGTTTTGATCATCTGCATTTTTATTCAAACAGTAGATCCTTTTATGAACTATCACCCATGCAACAGAGGCCTTCCTTTATTCTACCATGTGTTATAAACACATTCTCCAGGAACCATCGCAGTCACAAGGATTGACAAAAAAATAAATTCTCAGCCAAGCAAAATTTACTTCCACCCACAAGCATGCACGCTAGCCCAAAACCAGTCAAGGAAGCTTACGTAGTAAGCATTCTGCCTGTTACTTGTCCCTAACACAGCAGCAGGCTCTGCCCCTCTGCTCAGATTGGATGAGCTCAGGTTTACAATCTGCTCTGCTTATAATTGGCTAGCATAAATACAATGAAATGTGCCTTAGGTGGATATTAAAAAAAATGAACAATTCACAAATAATCTCAAAATATGCCCAAGCCTGTAATTTCTTCAACAGTCTAGGGTGTGGCATAACTCCATCTTGAAAACCCAGTTCAAGATAAAACCTTACATTTTACAAATGCTTTATCCCAAGCAGTTCCAGTTTTCCTAAAGACCCAAGACAACAGGCCAAAGCAGGAACTTTTAAGCAATACACTTTGATAGAAAAAGAGTTTTTTCTCACCCATGTATATATGTCTAAGGTAAGTTCTGTAGCATTTCTATGTTTCATCTTTGTAAGTTGTTCATAGAAATTTACTTTCCATAGAAATTTACCTTCCAGGGCAGGAAAGGAAGGGCACAGCCCAATTTGCTAATTTTCCACTTGAGAATGTGTAAGTACAAATAATGTATGTTATATTATATATACGTATCAATTATATATTCAAAAGCTGTGTGGTGCCATCAATCTAAGAAGAAAAGGTTTCTCTGGATTGAGAAAGTACATTGTATTTTTCTAATATGTGTAATTATAGGCCACAACCAAAAATTAGATACCATGTTCCCAGTATTATTAGATGAAGAACCACCATCTGAATTCCTCTGTCTCCAACCTCAAACTGAGAATCCCCTTTCAAACAACTATTTTGAAAACAATTCAGAACAAGACTTAGGTTTTCCCTGTACAGAATTGGGCACAAGCAGCCTGAAGCAGGCTCCCCACCCACCACTAGGCTCCATCCTAAGGTGCATGGAGACACTAGCACCCCATAGAATCTATGCCATCCTCTGGCCACACAGTACTGCATCAGTCTAGGGACAGAGAAAATGTCAAGTAACTGAAAATGAAGAAAAACCCTCTTGTGGCTATTTTACAGGTTGCAACTTACTGTAAGGTGCTGTGTTTTTGCATTGTAGGCATGGTCAAATGGCCACCATGGGTGCTGAAAACTTGTTTCTCTCTAAAGTCAGAAACTGCCCTGGAGTAACACCCCACAATCATTCCTTTAGGGAACCTTTGGCCCAACACAAGAGTATGGGCTCCAATTTGTTGATCTTGTACAAAGGATACTGAGGCTAACTAGTCTAATCTTGGCATCCTGCTGTGAAAACTCTTAGAGGTGAAACTCCACCTGCAGATCCATGTAATAAGATCCTATGAATTCCTAGAGGCAGGGGCAGGGACTTGGGCATCAGGTTACCAGACCTACTATACCTGTATCATGCACTTCACTGAATTCTCAAGCTCCCTGTGAACCTGTCCCTTCACCATGACCCTGTTGAGGCCACGAACAACTCAGCGACCATTCTGCTAGCAAGAGGAAAATGTGCCCCTCCATTTATTGTGTTCCAGTCTGTAGCTCTAGTCTTCAAAGTAACTAGCAGCTAAAGGATGAGGAAGGGCTTGTGAACTGAAGTTCTCAAAACATGTGTTTAGTAGCTTCCACAGGGTTTAGATTTTACTTAAAGGAGCATCATGACCTCTGTAGAGAGAGAATGTTTTAGGTCAAGCAGCCAAGATTTTACTGGACCACCTTTAGTCCTTGTGACAGATATATTGGCTTTGTGCCCAATTTAGCACTTTTGTAACTAGGAAAGATTTTTTACCAGTACTGGGGCTTGAACTGAGGGCCTGGGTTCTGTTGCTGAACCTCTGGATCAAGGCTAGTAGTGCTCTACCACTTGATCCAGAGAGTCACTTCCACAGGGCTTTATGCATGCTAGTCAAGTACACAACTACTAAGCCACACTCCAAACCACTAGGATTTTTTAAATGCATACTAGGCTTAGAAGACCCATGGAAACAAAGAGACACACTGCCAATCTCTGCATGCTCTGCTTTGGAGAGTTGATAGGCCTCTATCCATATTGACAGATACAGATTATGGAGAGGGCAAACAAACAAACAAAAACAACAACAACAAAACAACAACAACAACAAAAAAAACCACGAATGTCCGAAGCAGTCCAAATGGCTTTAAGGAGCTCAGGGCAGTGTTCTATGGTGACAGGTGCTGGCAGAGGCTAAGGGATTCTTAGATGCTTCAGGAATTTCTCCCTGAAACCTTACATTTCCCTTTAGTACTTGGGAATAAGAACTGGATCTAGTTCTACTAAATACTTAAGCCTAAGCACATGAGGTATGGAGTAGAGGCTCTTCAAGCACCAGGGCTAGGCAAGGGTGCCAATGGCTGATGTGAACAATGAGCAAAGACCAGAGGTGTATACAAGGAGACTGTGGAAGGCAGGACTTCCATTGACTGGAGACTCTTATTAGTAATAGACTCTAGCATGACCATCAGACCAGAGACTGCTGCAATACAGGGCAGTGTCAGAGAGCCAAGAGCCCACCCATGGACAGATAGGCCAGACCCAGTGTGTCCATAGCTGATATCACACTAGCCACACAAAGTAGGACAGCACATGATAAATGTCTTTGGCTTGATTGTGGAAGGGAAGATGAAGAAAGGGTTATTTTGAATATTTGTCCAAACAAAGCTTATCAATTGGAGAGATTTTTTGCCCATCCTTGAATTTGGTTAGGAAAAACCCCTCTGGCGTCCACTCAGTGGAAGGTTATTACTATTCAACTAACACACCCAAGGTTTGTAAGTTCTAATCCTTACTGTGTGCTAAGGACAGCAGCTTGGGCTATGAAGGTGGAAGACGCAAGCTCGAATCCTGATTGTACTTAATGGCTTTTAAACCCACCCCAGGCCTCTAATGTAAAGAGGAGCAAGAACACACAGCCAGTGCCTAACCAAAAACGTACTCAAATGGTCTGAGGGAAGAAGACTCTGACCTTCTCGGGGATGAAGCATAAATACCAGCAGAGATGGACAAAAGTAGGACTCTAGTACCTGGATTTGGCACACTAGCATGAAGTCTTTCACAGTGCATGGGAACACAGGAAACTCTGTGGCAAGCTCCTACTCATTGGAGAGCAACGTGCAAAGGAAATGGCGAGGGACAGGAATAACAAAATATCCCTAGTAGTAGAAGAGGTTTTGAATGAACCAGTATAGAATACAGGCTTAGATCTCAAAATCGATTACATAAGATTCATCAGTTCCACCCAGTTAGCTCCTTGCTAAATCAAGCACACTTTCCATCTTCAGATAAAGCTTAGCTGCCTATGGAGTGACAGGTTTAAGATAGGTATAACACTTCAGTAGGCTGTGCTTCCTCCACTGTGTGACAGTCTTGATATTGCCAGAAGTATGTTCTTAGAAGTAGATTTACTACATTAATTCCACTCATACTCAAAAGGAACCTAACCCTCAGCGAGATACAAGCCAGTGTAGCACTGTAGGTAGGTGTTGGAGCTCCACCTGTTTTCATGAGACAATTCCACAGTGGGCTGCTCGACTAAAAGTTTACTGAGAAGCCCCAGGAGGATGAGGTAACCACTCTGTCAGCACTAGGGAACATTTCCAAAAAGTAGATAACATATTAAAGTGAAATCACACAAATAATTACTCTTCTGCCAAATCTAGAATCAGAAAGTGGACCGGAAGTTTAAATGGCCTATTTGAGGAGAGCTAGGAGGAGATAGGAGAAAATGCAGGGATAGTGGGATAAACATGATACATTTTGTGCATTAAAGGGGAAAAAGCCATAAACAAATTTGACTCAGGTTAGGAAGGGGAATTTGAAATAGAATCACAGAATTTCAGATGCTAGCGGTATATATAGAAATACCACAGTGAAGTCCCTCCCTTTGGGTACTATATGCCAAGTTTTCCAAAAAGTCACTTATTGTTTCCTCTAAAGAAAGAACCCACAGGTTAATGATTTTAGGTATATTTACAGAGGTTAGTATTTCCTAACCAGTCCTTCAATGAGGGCAGGCGGGAAGCCAAGTAGCAGAGGCCATCTCTTCAGTAGTTTTACCCTTACAGCAGGTAATCACACCTCCAGTTCTCAGGTGAGCATCTTTTTAAACTTAAAAAAATTTTATTATCAACGTGATGCACAGAGTGGTTACAGTTACATAAATCAGGCAAAAAAATACATTTTGGGGGCAATGTCACCCTTTCCTCCCTCTCTCCCAAGTTTTCCCTTCCATCCCACCCATGAGTTGTATAGTTCATTTTCAAGTAGTGTCCACTGAGTACCACTGCGGCATTTATTCACCCTTTGTCCCTCCATTTCCATGCCTCCCCTTACCCTACCCTTACTCTCCCAAAGACAAGTAAACATACAGAACACAAAGGAATGAAAACAAAAACAGGAGAAAAGACAGAAAACTTGTTTCCATTTTCAAGTGAGTATCTTGAAACTAATTTTGCTCTAGGAGAGTAACACCAAACTCTCCCCTTTGTCTCATCTTAGATTGAATTGAACCTCTACCCAGTTTAGGCTAAAGTGAGAACTACCAAGCAGAGCTTCAAGAAACCAACAAATGCCCTTATGTTACTGTGGTCAAAGAGTAGATATTTTCCACCACAGACTTGACATCCTCTATAGCAAGAGACAGGCTGTGGAGAGTGAGCCCACATCAGAGCATCTGGGGATGGAGATAGGGACTGCATAATTTACACCTGAGTTCATTTATTACCAACAGCTCCGAGAAAACAGTGACAGAAGTCTCCACACTAAAAGAGCATTCCTTCCAGAAGGACCAGTCAACACAGCAAGCCTGCAGCTCCCAAGGAGCAGTATCCACACCTTACTCCCACACCTTGCGATACATGGGGGGAGTGGAGCAGGTCAGGTCAGAGAACAGAAAAACTTATTTCCTTGAAGCTTAAGAACATAATGGCAGGGCTGAAAATGAGGAAGTCTGTGGATGGACCTTAAACATTCAGAACCATCTAGTTCTCCTTTCTGTTCTAACATAAAGCCTCCAAGACCAGAGATCTGTCACACAACTCTCGTCTATCGTGTTGGCATGAACATGGGTCAGAGGACACGTTAAGTTGCTGCAGAGCCACATATCAAATACTTATTTTCATTACTTGATGCACTTAGAATACATTTGAAACCCAGTTGCCTCTTCTATCTGTAAAATTCTATCTCCCCAACACACCTGAACCCAAGTTTATCACCCAACTGAGGTAACTACAAACAACATACTCAAAGCTACCCTGATAAGGCCCTCAAATATTTGTGTCAGAGTTGTTTAAAAACACTTGAAGATCTAAAGCAAATCTAGGGGATGCACATATTGACAGTTACCTCACAAGAATTCACATCAGCAGCTTCAAATTATCTACAGCACACTGTGCTGTGTTGGAAGACATGCACTCCTCTGCTTTGGAGTCAAGGCCTGAGGAAATAGTACTGTAGTCCTAGAAACAAACATGTGAAAAGCAGTTCAAGATACTAGTTTCACAAGAGATTAGCATTAAACTAGCATGTTCGAACTGGCTGGGAAGAAAATATACAGGAGACAGAACCAAGCAGAGGTCAATCATTGGATGTCTTCAAGGTCAGATAGGAGCTGCAACATATAGCTGGAGAAGTTTCAGAGCACTCTGGATACATCGAGGACCTGAGTAGATACAACAATGCTAGTCAGGACAGTAAAGTTCAGTTGAGTTGAAACTGGGAGTCAGGCAATGATTGAGCTCAAGCTAAGCATCAACTTTGACTTTAAAGTGACTGGATTTGGCAAAGACTTGAACATCAGGGAAGTTTGGAGTAGAAGTGTTGAAATTTCTGGCGAGTGCAATTCAAACATGAAGACACCAGGCACAGTGAAAAGGGCTATCTCAAGGAATTCAGCAGTAAGAGAGGGGAAAAAGACACCATATGGTTTCAGTTGATTCTTTGACACCCTGGAGACAGTTGGTTATGAAAAATGTCAATCGTGGAACCAATGAAAGGGAGGGCTCTGCTGATTAAAGGTTTACAGAGGGACTAGTGAGCCAAAGGTAGGATGGCTACACCTGGCTCCACTAAGTGTGTTACTGAGCCCCACAGATGAGACAATTTAAACTGAGATTGCCCTCAGGACAGAGCCACAGGAATAGGCTGGCAGGCCTTCCACATACTGCCTGCAAATATTCTGCTGTTTGTTTTCTTTAGGTGTAATTATTTAGATGTGATTTTTGTCTCTTATTGCTGACAGCTGCCCACCCTCAGCACTCATACTTTTGCCCTAAAGGTTTAACACGTTGATCTAAAAGCTAAAGCCACAGAGCCCAACATCCCACCCAAGATTTAAATATCTCTTTTGTAGTCACTTCTGACATCAACTCCAACAAAGCTTTATGGACACATAGGAAGCTGATGCCTTATGTTTCCTCACAACAGTTCTGAGCACAAGAACAGATATAGAAGTAGAACTTATTTTCTAACAGTCTCAGTGAAGAGGTTAAAGTCCTCATTTCTCAGTGATGGAAAACAACTTCCCACACGACCCACCGTATACACTGTAGACTCATTCTGTAGTGAAGTAATCTTTTTGCTCCTAGCCTCCAGTTGCAAATTCATGTTATTTTTTGAGTGGGCTGTGGTCTCATCCATTTAAGGCTCAGGGTAAAAGGCAAGTAACATCTCAGAGAGAAGTGGGAATGCTGACCAGAAATGTAGGAAAGAGTCCCGAAGTTTCAGATACAAGTGTGCGGATTAGGATAGGGAGACTCTGGTTCTGCCATGATGTTGGGAGTCCTCAAGGGAGACCCAACAACAAGTGAGAAGATGGCAATGGTGCATGTAGGTGTGAAACTAGGGTCCTGGAGGACAAGCTATATCAACCAGAAATAGCTGTGGTGCCACGAGGTCACCTCAGTGGGCCCATTATCCATGGGCTGAGCCCTCAGTTACCCCGTGGAACCCTGGGGTTCACAGCCCTGGCTGTGTCTTGTTTTTGATGACCAGCGTGGATATTATGGATTGTATATGATAATAATTCTCAGCATCTCAGAGTTGTTGATTTTTAGTGTGTATGAATGAGAATATAGCTTTCTGTATCCTCCCAGGAGATTACTATAAAGCAAAAGTATGTAATATAATTTATTCCTGATATAAGAGAGTTTCACTCTGTTTCCGTGCCTCTCATCAAGTGAAGGTGAGGACATTATCCTCTGGAGTTGGGAGGAGATTCATCCAACCCCTCCTCTGACCCTGTCAGTGAATACTTACTATATATACATGAAATGTTATATGTGTGTGTTTAATGTGCACTTTCTGTGATACTTGCTACAAGTTTGGGGGCTCTGCTCACTTCATGACCCTCATTTTAGTTGATATCTTTGACTATCCTCTTTCATGGCCTTATCTCCAACGTCAATACCAGAAGGTCATCTTGACAGTTATAACATTTGCCCACTACAGACAGAGTATCTTACGGACCATCCCTTGTCTCATTTTGCTTGCACAGACTTTTTCTTTATCGTCAAAGTGATGCGCAGAGAGATTACAGTATCATACACTAGGCATTGGATACATTTCTTATACTGTTTGTTACCTCCTGGCTCATTGCCCCCTCCCCATCCCATTTTCACTCTCCCCCAACAACTGAGTTGTGCAGTTGGTTTACACCAAACAGTTTTGCTTGCATAGACATTATAACATTCTCTATTTGGTGATGGCAAAATGCATAGTGGATAGTGGGGAACTGAAATGTTGTGAAGAGAGATAATTGCTTCTTACTGAATGGGTAATCAGTGTTTTATTTAGCATTAGTAATCCCAGCCTATTGATTAAATTATTAAAATCAAGAACAATGATAAAATATCAATTTCTATAGAAATTGAGATATTTTGATGATCTACTGATAAAAATGTTAATGATCTAGAAATACTCCCTACGTAGTATCCCATTTAAAAACAATAAAAATGCAATGTTTAGTTTGCCAATGCCTAGTTATATTTCCAAATCAAAACTAAAGCCGTAAAAGTGTATTGTACATATAATGTGTAATTACTCACATATTACAAAAATACATGTTGGAAGAAAGGCATAAGGGAAAATAAAAAAGAGCATGAAAGCCTGCCATTATATGTCCGTTCTTTTTAAGTAGCCAAACATATCATAGAAAGCAATAATTCACATGTTTTATAATAAATATTGCATTTCTTATAAAATTAATATTGGACATTTAATATTTACTTTTTATTAACAGATATAACATCAAGTGACTTCATGAAATTTAAAAAGTATACATATAATTCTAATGTATATAATTTTATGAGTATGAAATTGCTAAAGCGATTAAAAAGGACTATGTTGAAAAGTATATTCAGCCACGGATAAGCAAACTATTATGACTCTACAATTTCTTCAGCTATTATACCACACTTCCAGAACATCGTGACATACAATTAAAGTGTATTTTTGTACCAAATAAAATCCATTCCTGAAATTCTTAAGCCTCATAGGGAATGCAGAGAAGGAGGTGGAAGAAGTAATAAGATGAATGGAAGAAAGAGAGGGAAGGAAAACGAAGAGCATAGAGTAATCATACCTACAAAACTGATTGAGGAATATTGCAAAGGCAGATTTGTCAATAGAAATACATAACTATTAAACAAAATCCACTCTATTGAGTATATGAAAACATGGAAATTCTTTATCAGGAAATAAGAATAAAACCCATTTGGAAATTAAGAACTGATATACATGCAGGAATGAAATATACTTTAAAATTAAGGAAAATATCCACAATCACAACTACTCAGAAAGCTATGATCCAGGGGTCAGATTGTGGAGGCAACCTGGGCAAGAAAATTCATGAGAATCTTATCTCCAGTTAACTACCAGAGAGTCAAAATTCAAGCTGAGGCTCACATTCTAAAGTAATATCTTCACCAAAATATCTTGTGGACAGTACATAGGCTGTAAGTTCAAGTCCTAAGACTAGCACCAAAGATGAAATTGTAGGCAAATGATTAAGAAAGCTTAGAAAATAATTCAGTGAAAATATGCTAGTGGAATGATGGAATAAGTGCAGACTACATAGACACAATCAAAATATACAGAATAAAATGCAAATTTAGTTAGATTTGGCAACTTGTTAATGTATCATCACTAGAAAAATCAGCATAAGTCACTTATTCATAGAGAATATTTGAAATATATAATGTAATATCTGACAAAGGAAAAGAATATAAAATTACTTTAGACCTTCTATATGTTTGAAAAAATATGTAAGATTCATCTGAAAAGAGATTATTCCTCCCAGAGTGTGTTTTGTCACAGAAGCCATGCAGAAAATTTCATTGTGACCTTAACAAGATGATGTAGCACTTGAAGGCAAAGATGCAGTCCAGGAGCGCTACACTGGAAGCCAAGTTAGAGAACATGAGCTTCCCCTTGGCACTGTGGTAGACAGGCAGGAAGGTGAGCCACGCACTGCAGAACACTAGCACTGCTGAAGGTCAGGAATTTGGCTTCATTGAAGGTGTCAGGCAGGTTCCTGGCCAGGAAAGCCACAGTGAAGCTGGCCAGGGTCAGGAAATCCAGGTACCCTAAGACACAGTAGAAGCCGTGAGGGAGACCTTGTTACACAGGATGATGATATGACCATGTTGTGAGTATACTTCTCTATCAGTGAAGGGAAGTGAAGTTCCTAGACAGAGCACACAGAAAGTCCCTG
Organism: Perognathus longimembris pacificus; assembly: GCF_023159225.1. Lineage (NCBI taxonomy): Eukaryota > Metazoa > Chordata > Mammalia > Rodentia > Heteromyidae > Perognathus > Perognathus longimembris. The sequence goes on from NW_025960455.1 coordinate 169,182, forward strand.
GATCAGAGTGCCGATGGAAATGATGAAGTTAGGAGCCCCTGACACCAGCAGCCCCCCTCATTCTTCGCCCTGGGAACTTGACCTTTAATGCCATAACCACAGTAACAGTTTTGGCCAACACAGCAAAAACGGCTACAGTGAATGCAACTCCAAATGTGGTTTGCTGTAGAATGCAGGTGATTGTGTTGGGATGGCCAATACAGAGCAAGGACCAAAGGAAACAGAAGATGAGGGAGATGAGCAGGATGTAGCTGAGCACCTGGTTATTAGCCTTGACATTGGTGGTGCTGATACTTCAGAAAGACCCCATGAACAACTCCTTTGAGTGTGAATAAACAAAGAGCCCTGCAGGCCTAGGCTATCCCAAATGAATCATCATAAGCCACTAACTTATACTGTGAAAGGATTATATTGGGAATGAAAGTTCAGAAGAGATTTTCCAAGTTCTACACCTACTTTAAACAAATCAAGCAGAAGGAGTTCTCTGACCAATGTGCCATATTGTTCATGACTATAGAGAAGGCTAATGTTACTTCCTCACAGGAGGAAATGTGAAGCTTAATACAGCTGGATTTTATTATAACAACATAGATCCTAGGAAAACAAATCCTTGTTCCTCTCCAGATTCTCTACTGCATAGGTTAGACTGTATCCATTTTGTGAGAATATTATTTATGCTTGATCAACACCGAAGAGAATGATCAATTCATATATCATAGAGGACCCATTTTGAGCTGTGCATAGATAGGTCAAAGACTACATTTAGGCTACAATTTGTCTGTGACTTGGCCAGATATTCTGATCACACTGTGCTCCATGCACTTGAAAGGACTTCATGAAAGTATATGGAGACTTTTTTTTATTATTATTTTCTTTAAGCAGTTATGCAAAGAGGTTAACGTTCAACACGTCATTTTAAGTTTCTCCTTGAAAACTTGAAATGAAAATTCATTTACAAGTGACTTTCACAGTCATGATTGCTTGTAAAAAGCATTTGGTTTTATACTGAGCTACTACTTCTAATAATATTGTTGATTGCCATGTCAATTCTTTATAACTCATATGTTCTGAATATAATAGTAATGATGATGATAACAAGTAAAGGTTATAATTAAAAATAATTACAATCATCACTTCTACTACATAGTAAATGTAAGCGTGACAAGGCAATACTAAAATAGGACCTTTTATTTATTTTAGATATATATATCCTCCTAGGACCTGGAATTAAGCTTTGCAAACAAATTTTTCTTTTCTAAATTAAATGAAGACAAACATTAAATGATGAGCATGGAGGCTAGTGATTTTGAAGAACAATTGTTAAAACAGCAAATGGATGAACTTGACAAGAAATTGCATCAAGTGGTAGACCTATCTGACCAGGACACATTTGCTTTTGAGAAAAGGTGTGTGGTATGTGGTATGTCCATGCACTTTGCCAATGAGGCCTGTGACCTAGTGGTGGTGGTGTTTGCAATTATTGAGTATTAATTTAAGCTTTATAATGCTTGATCTTTCATGTGATATATTCCTGACTATGAAGTAGACTGCCCTGATAATCAAATACCTTTTTCAAAAATATTTTGAAAATTATTTTTAAAATATGGAAAGGTACTGGCGGCTCATGTCCATAATTCTAGATATTCAGGAGTTTGAGATCTGAGGATCACAATTTGAAGCCAGCCTGGGCAAGAAAGTCCATGAGACTCTTATCTTAAATGGTAGAGTGCTAGCATTGAGCACAAAAGGTTAGGGGCAGCACTCATGCCCTGAGATCAAACCCCAGTACAAACACCCAAAAGAAAGATTATAGGATTTACTTTCAATCTAATAAAAATGTATGTCACACATACATTTATTTAAGCATGTGTCATTTTAGCGAAGAACATTTGTTAGTATACATGGATACATGTGGATATATGTACATATATAAGTATCAGTGGAAGTTCTTCATTGCTATTGCTATAGTTTGTGTTTTGCTGTGTGTGATATTTCAACATAAATAAGGTTTATTTTCTGCTTTTTTCAACGTAGTACATCTTGTAGATCTTTCCCTTTTGCATAGAGATCAAAATCAAATTAAACATGAGGAAAACAATCTGTATATACCCACAATAGTGGTTTTAAGAATTTTTGTTCCAAACAGAATTACTCAATATATTCTAGAGACCAGTGAACTCCTAAAACAGTCCAGCAGCTATTTAGGTGTTAAAATTTCTCTACTGCCATTTTTGTGAGGTCTAGGTAGGTTTATAACTCATATGTTTAATCTCCTCACTTAAGCCAAAAGCTTTATGGAATTCGTCTATACAGTGGTATGGGAATATATTTTCCAAGTGGATTGACCAATTTAGGCATTTTTCAGTAATTCAAAACCTTATCAAAATTCTCATGTGACAATCATTATATATGAAGAATCAATTTCCAAAATATGCCTTTATTTTTGTTAATAGGTCTCTTTTCCATTGTTTCATACTGTATATTTACTACAGCTTTTTTGTTCATTTTTTTATATCTGGTAGAATACATCTCTGGTTATTCTCCTGAAAAATATTTTTTTATTAATTTTATTAACAAGGTGTTGTGCAAAGGGGGTACAGTTACATAATAAGGCAGTGAATACATTTCTTGTGATATCTTACACCTGAAAAATATTTATTCAGAATTGAATATTGGTAGAATATATGTAATCCAAAAATCTGAAATCTGAAAATCTCCAGATTTGAAACTTTGAGCACCATAACCAGCTAGCGCTGAAGTTTAGAATTTCAGAGTGTTTTATACTTCAGATTTTTTAATCAGGATATTCAATTGGTAAGTCTAGGGAAATACACTAAAATTTGAAAAGGTCTGAAACCTAAAATACTTCTACTTCCAAACATTCCACATTCAGAATAGTCAGCCTGTATTGTGATTCTCTTTTCTCTTTACTAATCTATTAGATGAGAAAGTGGTGTGAGTAATTTTAAGTTACCCTTTTGATGACTAGGAAGAATGAGATTTTTATATTTTGTCCATTTTCTGTGAAATAACATTTTTATGCTAGATATTTGGTGTTTTTTAAAACAAGAATTCTTTTATAAAATAAGGAATCAACCCTCTGTCTCTAACTTTGTAAGATCACATAGGTTCTATGTACATGTAGTAGAGAAGCAAAGATTTGTAAACTTACCTTCTGGTATTGATGTTGGAGATAAGGCCATGAAAGAAAAACCCTGAAGTGGTGCTGTTGCATAAATGGTAGAGTGCTAGCCTTGAGGAAAGCAAAATAAGCACATTGACAGTGCCCAAGCACTGAGTTCAAGCCCCAGGACTTACAAAAAAAGGGGAAAAAGAAACAGAAATGAAAGCAGGGACATAACAGCATTCTCCAGGGAAACAGACCCCAGCATTCAATGTGAGTAGAGGATTCAGGGCCTCTTGTCTTGAGCTTTTTAGTTCAGTCATCGCTACAGTATCCTAGGAGATTCCTGGCAGTTTGGGGTACATAGGTCACAAGCATGCACCATCGGGAGTATAAAGTGAATTAAGCCTGGAAAGAACCGAAGTCTTGGGGAAGTCTCTGACTATCTATTAATTAGTATATCAGTCAATCAATAGTCATTTTAAAAAGAAGAAATGGAAAGAATTAGTAGCAGGATGTAATTTCACATGACAAAGTGTAAAGGTTTTTCAGAGAGTGACATGATTCAGGCAGAAGCGAGTTCCTTTGGGAGAGCCAGAGGTCTGGTCACCAACTGGAACAGTGAGATGGATTTTAGAGGGAAGGATGGGGAGGAGGTGTAGCTGCACGTGATGTGGAAGTGACATCAACCTGGGCTGCCCCCATGTACACTAATTACCTGGGTTAAAGGTGCTGGAGAGGGACAGGCTGTCTCTCAGGGAGAACAAAGGGAAAGCACCTGCATACAGTTTCCCACGGAGAGGAAAGAAGACCAGGGGCCATTCCTTCCCACCTCACCCAGCAGACTTCACATACAAAGGGAAGCGATGCTCTGTGGCTACTCCCTGCTGGCCAGGAGATCCACTTTAGGGGTAGAATGCATAGATGTAGTTTCGTCCAAGAGAAGGCAACAATAACAATTCCTGGGTGTTGAACACATGTATGTGTCCTCAGCTGAAATCTGAACAAAAATCTTAAGGAGGCAGGGGTTGAGAAATAAGAAAAAACATTATTTAGAGGCCACACAAAAACAGGAAAGGGCAGCTATTCAATCAGGGTGGAAGGTTAAAAAATTGGATGGTATGGCTCATTCCTCTCTCATGCAATAATGTGTTCCTGGGTCTGTGGATCATGTTTACAATAAAATGTCATGGATTTGTTCAACATACCAAAGCCTTTGACAATGATGACTGTCCCTAGTCATAACTGTGCTGAACAAAGTCCCTGTTTCTCAGTTATACTCATTGGAAGTTCAAGCTGTCTGTGTGTGTGTGTGTGTGTGTGTGTGTGTGTGTGTTTGTAGGGTCTGGCTTGAACTCAGGGCCTGGGCACTGTCCTTGAGCTTCATTTACTCAAGCTAGCTTCTCTACCAGTTGAGCCACAGCACCTCTTCCAGTTTTCTGGTGGTTCATTGGATATAAGAGTCTCACAGTTTCCTTCCTGTGCTAACTTTGAACCATGATCCTCAGATCCCATCCTATTAAATATCTAGTATTATAGGTGTGAATCACTGGCATCTGGCTTTATTATTTTTTAACCTTAGAAAATTACTAAAAAATAATGTCTAAATTTTATTCCTGCCCTCCTCCAAAAGATCAGCATTTGTATTTGAGATCAGTCATTCCATATCTTTTTCCAGAGCTGGAGATGATGGTGTTCCAAGCTCGGAGGCCTCAGAGCTTCATTTATAAGAGCAGATGAACCCACATCTAAAATCCCCTGTTACCACATACCGGCCAAGTAGTAGCAAATGTTTGCACTTCTGCTGAAAATATTCACCTCACAAATAATAGAGATAAATATAAATACTACTAGACTCAGGCCTAGTCCTGGAGAGTCTTCCATAAGTAATGGCTTCCCCTCCTTATGAGAAAGGGCACATGGTGAAGGGCGTCAGAGCCAGGTGTAGGCAGCACCCCTGGACATCCTAACATCTTCAGGGGTGTAGAAACAGACTTCAGACTAAACAGGGAAGATGGGGGGGGGTAACCATGTCCCAGGCTCCAGGGAAAGCCTGGTTGACCTTGAGCACCATTAGGTCCTTGGAGAGCTGGAAGAGCAAGGGGTGGGAGCAAGAAGAGGCCCAAGTGGAGGTTGCTCGCTGTAATATGCTCACAAGGCCTTGCCCTGGTGAATGTGGCATTGCCTGCCACAGGAGATGCTTCTGGAACCTTCTGGTGCCTTTCTGAAGTGAGATGGCAGAGGGGCTGCAGCGCAGAACAGCTCAGTTCTTGGGGTGAAGCCACCCCTCCTCAGCAGCGTCTGACACCAAGCCTGTTTCTGCTTTAGGAGAAGATCTTGGACTAGTTTCCCCAGATGTGTGCCATGTCATTCAGCACTGAGGGTGATGAGGAGTAGGAGCCTGCAGGAGAAGCTGGTGACCATCATGGCTCTGGCCAGGCAGCTGTCCAGGCAGCTAGCCAAGCTCAAGGAGCAGGTGAGGGATGTGGCCTGGGCAGAGGGGCGGGCCCTTGGGTGTGGAGTGAGTTGAGGAGCTTGTGTGGAGGTCAGGGCCTCAGGTGAGGAGCAGAGGAGGAACTTAGTGGAGGAGCTTAGTCTCCCCAGGGGCATGTGGGGTGTGGCCTCAGGTATGGAGCGAGGGGCGGGACTTCTGTGGAGGGGAGGGGCATTCACCACTGCGAGTTAGGATCTCTGGAGACCTGGGGAGCTTAGAGCTCATCTCTGAAGATTCTCAATCCAAGTAAAGAAACTACTGGGTACCAGTGACGGATGCCTGGAATCCTAGCTACTCCAAGGCTGTGAGCATGGTCGTTCAAAGCCAGCCAAGACAGTCCTCCAGTTCAGCTCAGAGAAAGCCAGAAGCAGAGTTGTAGCTTGAGGGGAAGAATGTAGGTCTTTAGCACTTGAGCTCAGAGACAGTGTCTGGGTTCTGAACCCCCTTTGTCTTTCCCTCCCTAGATGAAAGAACAGAGGAAGAACAAGCAGAAGCTGGGCTTTCTGGACTTCAATATCCCCCATGTGAGCCACCCACACCCCCAAACTGATGCAGGGCACTGGAGCCTGGCCTGTCACTGGGGTCTCTTCTCCTCCCTGAGGACTTGAGACAAGGCTCTGAGCAGTGGTGGCACAGCCCGAGGAGCAGTCGGTAACCGGCTTTGAGGACAGCTGCTGAGAGGAGAAGCAATGAAACACACCTCCTGCTCCCCATGCAAGTGGGTGCACCCTGCTCACCGAAGGGCTTGGACTGGAGGAAATACCTTCAGCCAGCTCTGTGGGTGTACGTCTTGTCTTAAACACAGACTACATGGTGTGTATGGAGTTTCTCTCTCTTCACTGTGGTTGGGGGAAGGTGCTTTGCTGGCCACATTTTTCTAAGGCAAATAGCTGGATGGATAGAAATGAGATCTGCAGAGAATGTTTTCATGGCAGTCAGGTGTTGGTGGCTCATACCTGTCATCTCACCTACTAGGGAGGCTGAGATGAGAGGATTGAGGCACAAAGCCAACTTGGGCAAACAAAACCCACTAGAACCATACTCCTGTAAGGGCTAACCTGAGAACCTGAGTCACTAATATAAGTTTTAGTGTTGAAATTATAACAGCTTCTAAACCCTGGTGATGATTCCATGCTAGAGGGCTGAACCCCCACCTGTGAGACTAGTTTCTTGTAGTTTGACATGTAAAAATATAAAAAGCACTTGTTCCCCTCTGTATCTAGGTAGCAACCATGGTAAGAGACAGTAAAAAAAGATCATAGTAATAGACTATAGAACTAACCATAATAGTAATAGAAATGCTGTGGTAACTGTTGAGTTGGTTTACTTATGATTGAGTACTGGATTGTTTTAGCCCGATCAAGCTTGCTTAGTAGTAATGGGAAAGCATGGTAGCAATTGTTAAAATAAAGTTGGTACGAGGTTAGCTTGACCACAAAATTCTGCTTCTGTAAATGGCTTTCTTAACCCATTTGTGACTCGCTCTACTCCGTATATTAAACCCCTGCATCAGTGCTACATGACCACCTGTTGTCAGGTCCTGATATGAAGGCCATTTCATGTTATCAAAGCCAAATAGATAACTGAACAGATTGATAGCCAATAGATATAGGGCAAGACTTGCTTGCTAAATGTCATCCAATCAAATATTTGCCAAGTACGAAATACCTTGGCCCTGCTGTAATCAAAATAAAAAACTGTCTGATGGTTGGGGCTCTCAATCCAGATCCACTGCGTCGGTGATGGTTGAGAGTCCAGGCTCAAGCTTGCAAAAAAGACTCTCATGTGTTTGCATTGGAATTGACTCCTTGGTGGTCTTTGGGGACAGAAAATCTGGGCATAACACTCCCACCACTCAGCACAAATCTGTAGTAGAGTTGATGTTTAAGTGGTAGAGAACCAACATGAAGAGGAAATGTCCACTAAGGGAAAACAATCAGGCACTGAGTTCAAGCCCCACTACTGGCACAAAGAAAAAAAAAGGAAATGTTTCCATCCATGGCTTTTACTGGTCTTCATTTATAAGCTGAAACACAGCTCTGAGAACTAATCACTTGGGTGCAAAGCTCCTCACACTGATCACATAACTGGAATGCAACTGCTTTTACTAAAATGCAAACAAATTGTTAGTGCGCAGCACAAAAGGTGATCTTCCTGTAACTTTTTAAGAATGGCTTTTAAGGCAGGTACAGGGGCTGGGAATGTGGCCTAGTGGTTGAGGGCTCACCTTGCATGCATGACGCCCTGGGTTCATTTCCTCAGCACCACATAAAGAGTAAAAGCGAGAAGTGGCACGTGGCTTAATTGGTAGATTGCTAGTCTTGAGCAAAATAAGCTCAGGGACAGTGCCCAGGCCCTGACTTCAAGCCCCAGGACTGGCAAAAAAATAAATAAATAGGGGCTTGGAATATGGCCTAGTGGTAGAGTGCTCGCCTGGTATGTTTGAAGCCCTATGTTCGATTCCTCAGCACCACATATATAGAAAAAGCCAGAAATGGCTCTGTGGCTCTAGTGGGAGAATGCTAGCCTTGAGCAAAAAGATGCCAGGGACAGGTCCTGAAACCAAGACCTAGGACTGGCAAAACATAAAAATAAAAATAAAAATAAAATAAAAATAAAAAAATAAATAAGGCAGGTACAGGTGAAGATTGTAAAAGACTTGGAGGAAAAAATGCTGCTAATAATCCCTAAGCAAGAATTCTTTAAGAGAGCTTCTGTTTGTTAAGTTACACTGAAGCGGGGGCCTGATGGCTCACGCCTGTAATTTCACCTTCTCAGGAGACTGAGATCTAAAGATCACAGTTCAAATCCAGCGGTAGCAAGGCAGTCCAATGAGATTCTTATATTCAGTGAACCAGAAAAATGCTAGAAGTTGAGCTGTGGCTCAAAAGGTAGAGGGCCAATCGAGCAAAAAAGCTCAGAGAGACTGCAGGCCTTGAGTTTAGTCCCCAACACTGGCACAAGAAACGTCTATTATAATATTGAGATTAATTATTGTGACTGCTTCAAGGTGACAGGAAATATTGCGAAGTTTATGAAGGTGGACTTCCTTGCCTTTTATAAACTCGGGATAAACACAGGTTGACTTATGATTGTTGTACTTAAGAAACCTTTTATCTTCCTGTGTTTCCAGAGGAGGGTGGGATTCATTTAATGAAATTCAGTGCAATGCCCATTAAAAATCCAACAACATTCTTCAATGATGGAAGCAATACAAACATCAAGGACCTTTCCTGCCCAAGTTGTTTGCACCATGATCCTCAGATCTCAGACTTGCTGAGTAGCTAAGAGTGTAGCCACAATATTAGTTTCCTTCTTTGGTGCAAAAAAATGCTGACTTCCCATTCATGCTTTTCATTTTACTGGACTGATTGATGGACATAGTAAGTTATATACAGTAAGGAATTACAACACAACATAGAGTTTTGCATACAACCATTTAGAAAAGGCAAGTCATGTTCCAGTTCTCTCCAGGCTGAATTCACCTCAATCCCTAATGGAGTTTGCACAGGATACATGTACCTCAAAGTACTCAGAAATTCCTTGAGCTCCAGAGGTACGATTGAACTGAAAACTGAGGAACACATGCTGTCTCTTCTACCATACTGAACTTTGGAGGGAAGCCCCTTGGAGATGCATCTTTGTCTTGGTTTAATTTCTGATGCTCAGAAGGAATTGTAGGAGATAAAGTGGCTGAACACCTAGGCAGAGCAGCAAGGCCAGGAAGCCCTTCATCTGTGAACACCCAGGAGCCATCCGGCCCCAAGCTATAGAACTGGCACATGTTCCAGCATCGCCAGAAGTTGGTACACATCTGGATCTTCTGGGTCATCCCCATGCCTCTCAATGACAGTGACAAGTCAGCCTGAACCTGGGCAAATTTCTCAGGGTCGATGCTCCCTGGCCAACAGTGTTGAGGGTGATAGCTCTCAAGAGGGGCAGGATAGAGCCCTCGTCTCAAATGGCCCAGACTGGCTGTGTGGCTCAGGAGCTTCTGCAGAGCAGCCATGGAAATGTGGTTTCCATAGAAACTGAAGCAGCTGATCTAAGCAGGCCCTGTGAGCAAACACAGGACAAGCTTATTAGGGCCCAGCCGGTCGAGAACTCTAACTACTGGGAATGCTTAAATCTAACCACCCCTAGACTGCCTCGAGCACTGAGCCAATCAGATTTGTACTTATAATCTTGTTTGCTTAAACAACTGATTGCTGTAACTTTGTCTTTTGCCTTTATAAGCTCTGTGTAATCGCAGATGGGGGCTGCCTCCTAACCTCTGCTGTGTTGGTGGGTAGGACAAGGCCCAGGCTGTGGCCCCGCTTGAAGAAAGTCTTGCCTTGCTATTACATTTCGGATTGTCTGAGTGTCGGTGGTCTTCTTGGTGGTGGTCTCACGACTTGGCACAAAAGGAGGTGTAGCCCCACATCCAGATTTCTGGGTACTCTTTCTGCAGATCAAGCACTCGTAGTTTACATCAACTGGGCCGCTCCTTGTTGGCAAGTAGCTGATGAAGCCCATTGAGAATAGCCTTAAAGGTTTTCAGGTCTGTTGACTGTGCCAGATACGTCACGGGAATGCAGGGAAGGACCAGGCCTGCACTGTGGCCTTCAGCAACTCTCTGTGGGCCCCAGAATAGACTTCCATGAAGAATGAAGGGAACAGTAGCACTGGCAGATTGTCCAGGGCAGAGATTGTCAAGGCCTGGTTGCTCAGCATACTTTGCATATTGAGACATTGGAGCGAGGGTTGGGTCCTGGTGCTCATCTTGGTGGATGAGATGTGGATCAGGTGTGCAGGGCTCTCTGTATCCCAGCAGGGCCAGGCACTGGCTGCAGGCTCCAGGACTCTACTGCTGTTCTCTGATCCCTGGACATCTTCATAACCCAATCCCACCCTCACTATTGGATATGACCCAACCAGAGAGCAACTTCTGATGGGATTTCTGAACCTCAACCATCACACCTTGTTTGGGCGTGGCACTTGAGATCAATTCAAATACTGCTTTAACTAAAAAATTACAAGATTAAAGGCTTGGCCCACACATGGGAGGTTCTCCTTGAAATGTAAAACAAAATAGTCATAAAGACTTAAGTCTCTTATATCTTAAATCCTTCAGAATTCCTACAGTTTTTCCACTGCCCTGAGCCTACAAAAGACACAAGAAGAGATCCTTGACCAACTTTATAGCACCCACAAAGACTCCAGAAAATTCTTTCTTTATCTTCCTTTCTTCCTTGCTCCTTCCCTCCATCTCTCCATCCACTTCAATCCATCCCTCCCATCTTCATTTCATTTTTGCCTGGCATCCTCCATATTTCCTTCCTTCATATTTTTACTTTGTGCTGAACTGTGGCTTGAACTCTAGACCTGGGTTTTGTACCTGATATGCTGTTTGTCAAGCCCTAGTGTTCTACCACTTGAGCCACAACACTAATGGGGAAAAAGTTTGAGGGAAAATTCAACATAAGTAACAAATGAAAGTCTATGAAAGCCATGGGAAATATTTCTACTTCTCCAACAAACTGGGGGATGAGAATTCTCACTAGCTAAAGCTGCAGTGGTTGAGTTTTGATCAAATTGAAGTGCCAGATTTTGAAATCAAACCCCATTTTACCACACGAACCCCACTTTACCACGTGAACCTGAAAATAAGCAGGCCCTGTGAGCAAACCCAGGACAAGCTTATTAGGTCCCAGCAGGTGGAGAACTGTAATGACTGGGAATGCTTAACTCTAACCACCCCTAGAATACCTCGAGCCCTGAGCCAATCAGATTTGTACCCGGAATCTTGCTTGCTTAAACACATGATTGCTGTAACTTTGTCTTTTGCCTTTATATGCTCTGTATAATCACAGCTCGAGGCGGCCTCCTAACCACCGCTGTGTCGGTGGGTAGGACAAGGCCCGGGCCACGGCCCTGCTTGAATAAAGTCTTGCCTTGCTATTGCATTTCTGAATGTCTGAGTCTCAGTGGTCTTATTGGTGGTGGTCTTGCGACTTGGCACAACAAAATGTGCCTTCAAAATGCAGACCACAGTTGATTTGATCCTCTTAAAAGAGAGTCTACTTTCTGTCCATCCAGGCACAGCAAGAATAAAATTATAAACCCAAAACAAAAAGCAAGAAAGAAATATTCACACTGGGTTCCAATGTCTCATGCATGTAATTCTACTAAGGAGCCTGAGAGCTGATAACCCCATTTAGAAGCCAGCCAGGCAGGAATGTAAGTGACTGTTTTGTAGGGAGCAGAGCTTACTCCATCTTGACTAGGGTAATATGGGAGGAAATGTTGAGGGGAGTAAAGCTGACTCCATCTTGATTATTATGTTAACCTGAGCCCAAAATTCTGCTTTTGTAAATGGCTTGCTTAACTTGTTTGTTGCTTGCTCTACCCACGTCAACCTCCTACATCTGTGCCACACTTTTTTAAGTTGTTTTTGCTTGCTCTACCCGAGTCAACCTCCTACATCTGTGCCACACTTGCTTAAGTTGTTTGTTACTTGCTCTGCCCCCTGCATCAACCTCCTACATCTATTGTTGTGCCAAGTCGCAAGACCACCACCAAGAAGACCACCGAGACTCAGACATCCTGAAATGCAATAGCAAGGCAAGACTTTATTTAAGTGAGGTGCAACTTGGGCCTCGTCCTACCCACCGACACAGCAGAGGTTAGGAGGCAGCCCAGAGCTGTGATTACACAGGGCTTATAAAGGGAAAGAACAAAGTTACAACAATCAGGTGTTCAAGCAAGCAAGATTAGGATACAGGTACAAATCTGATTGGCTCAGGGTTCGAGGCACCCCAGGGGTGGTCAGAGTTAAGCATTCCCAGCGGTTAGAGTTCTAGACTGACTGGGCCCTAATGGGCTTATCCTGGGTCTGCTCACAGGGCCTGCTTATCTCAGGTTCACGTGGTAAAGTGGGGTTCACGTGGTAAAGTGGGGCCTGACTTCAAAGTCTGGCACTTCATTTCCGCCTTTTTCTTTTTGGTACATTGGGAGCCAATCATGGCTCCATTCTGTCCATGTCAATGGCTTGCCTGATGATGATATAGATGATATAGAGGTAAGGCATGGGCCAGTAGGGCCCAAAGTAGTAACCAAAAATAACTCTGGTCCCTTGGTTTTAAAGGGGGGCTGATGGGTGAAGATCATCCATCTTCTGTAACTTCTTCAGGCTGACTCAGGGGCGTTGACCTTACCTAGCCAGAAACCTATAACCTTAGTCTACTTTACCAAGGGACTGCACACATCAAACTGGACAGGACTCCTGCTTATCACACTTGGGAAGTCGCTTATTCAGGTTCAGGTCCAAGTGATCTGGCACATCCCAGTTGCTTGTGGCCAGATCACAGAAGCCTACTACTAAGTCTGGCCACCAGGTTCCTAAGGGGGCTTCCTTGGTTGCTAAACTAAGGGGGTCACTCCACTTTGGTGTGAGCTGCCAAAATAATTGGAAAGGCTGGTGAGGGTTAGCGTCAACATTAGCCAGTTTAGCTATGGCATGAAGACCTTTCTCCCTTTCTCACTTTGCAATAATTATTTAGGACAATTTTACTTCCAAATTTCTTACCTGGAAATGTATTCTTGATTTCCAAAGCCTTTTTAACACTAACATAACACTTTAGCTTTTATCTGCATTGGAAAAACTGAAGCTCACACGCATTCTGAAACCAGGTGCCGCCCTTTGCCTGCGGGCTGCTTGTTCCAAAGAGCCTCTTTTTTTTCTTCAGTCCTTGTCCTAACCACTGACACAGTGGAGGTAAGGAGGCAGCCCCGAGCTGTGATTACACAGAGCTTATAAAGGCAAAGAACAAAGTTACAACAATCAGGTGTTCAAGCAAGCAAGATTAGGATACAGGTACAAATCTGATTGGCTCAGGGTAAGAATGTCATATATCAAGAAAACTAACAATAACAGCTGTTGGAGGGGATGTGGCCAAAAGGGAACCCTACTTCATTGTTGGTGGGAAAGTAAACTGATTCAGCCACTCTGGCAAGCAGTATGGAGATTCCTCAGAAAGCTAAATGTAGAACTCCCCTATGACCCAGCAACCCCACTTTTGGGTATTTATCCACAAAACCACAAACAAAATCAAAGTAAAGCCACCAGCACAACAATGTTCATTGCAGCGCAATTTGTCATAGCGAGAATCTGGAACCAACCCAGATGCCCCTCCGTAGACGAATGGATCAGGAAAATGTGGTACATATACACAATGGAATTTTATGCCTCTATCAGAAAGAATGACATTTCCCCATTTGCAAGGAAATGGAAGGACTTGGAAAAAATTATACTAGTGAAGTGAGCCAGACACAAAGAAACATGGACTCTATGGTCTCCCTTATTGGGAATAATTAGCACAGGATTAGGCAAGCCACAGCAGAGGATCACAAGAGCCCAATAGCTATACCATTATGATCACATAAGATGATGCTAAGTGAAATGAACTCCATTTTATGGAAATGATTGTTATATCACAGTTGTAATTACTTTCAACATACCATGTGTATCTGTAGTTTATACTGTTGATGATGTTCTTGTATCACCTTCTTGTGATTGTATCTACACTATCTCAGTAACCTTATCTGAGTATATTGGAAACCGTGTATACTGGTATTAGAATTAGGAAATTGAAAGGGAATACCAAAATTGAGAGACAAAGGGTAAAATAAGAGAAACAACAACAAATCAGTACTTGCAAAACTGTATGGTGTAAGTGAACTGAACACCTCAGGGGGGGAAACGGGGAGGTATGATGGGGGTATGAGGGACAAGGTAACAAACTGTACAAGAAATGTATGCAATGCCTAACGTATGAAACTCTAACCTCTCTGTACATAAGTTTTATAATAAAAACTTAATAAAAAAAGAAAAGATAGCTACTCAGCTTAAAGATTTGAGAGACAACACTCAAAATCAAATTAATGAAGTTAATGAAGTAAAGAAGTCCATATAGAACCTAAGAAATGACATGTAAATGATCAGGAAAGACCAATCAAAAGGAAAAGAGATTTGAAATCAAGTAGCTAGCCTACAGTCCCGACTAACTGAAGCAGAGGATCGAATCTCAGGAGCTGAAGATTCCTTAGAATCAATGGAGAAAGATAAAAAATCAATACAAGTCCAGTCAAATCAACAAAACAGATAACTACAGGAGATTCAAGACACAATCAGGAAGCCCAATTTAAGAATAATAGGTATTGAGGAAAACTTGGAGAAAGAAGTTAATGGGATAGGCAACCTATTTAACAGAATATTAGCTGAGAACTTCCCAAATATTCAGAAGGAAAGGCCTGTAGAGATACAAGAATCATTTAGAACCCCAAGCCGAACAGACCAGAATAGGACATCCCCCTGGCACACTGTGATCAAAACAGGTTCAGTAAAGTGCAAGGAAAAAATACTCAAAGCTGTTAGGGAGAAGAAAACAATCACATATAAAGGAAAAGCAATCAGAATCACCCCAGACTTCTCAGCAGAGACTATGAAAGCAAGGAGAGCCTGGAATGAGGTGTACCAAACACTAAAAAAAAATAACTACCAACCAAGAATTCTGTCCCAGCCAAACTCTCATTCATAGCCGAAGGTCAAATAAAAGTCTTCCATAGTAAGGATAAACTGAAAAAATATATCTCCACCAAATCAGCTTTCCAAAAAATCTTAAAGATGTACTATACAAGGAAAATAATCAAGAGCACAATACAGACAGAGAAATGGACCCTAAATAGTAAACATCAGATCAAGAAATTGGAAGAAACAGATTTTAACAAATTAGTGACAATGAAAGGAACAAATGATCACCTCTCACTTCTAACTCTCAACATTAATGGATTTAATTCTCCAATCAAACGACTTAGGCTCATTTGTTGAATCAAGAATCAAGTTCCATCTTTCTGCTGCCTCCAAGAGACACATCTATCCAGCAAAAGTAAACATCTTCTAAAAGTGAAAGGCTGGAATCAAATCTATCAAGCAAATGGCCCCCATAAGCAGGCTGGAGTTGCAATCCTAGTATCAGACAAAATTAACTTCAAATTAAAAAAGGTAAGAAGAGACAAAGAAGGCTACTACATACTAGTAAAGGGATCTCCCTACAGAAAGATATAACCATTGTAAATATCTACACCCCAAATACAGGAGCACCCAACTTCATCAAACAAACACTACTGACTCTAAAACCACTCATAGACCCAAACACATGGATATTTGGGGACTTTAACACTCCACTATCAGCTCTGGACAGATCAACACGCCAAAAACTGAACAAAGAAACCACAGAACTAAATAATTGCATAGACCAACTAGATTTAACCGACATCTTCAGAATTTTTCACCAAGAACAACAGAATACACATTCTTCTCCGCAGCATATGGAACATTCTCCAGAATCACATCTTAGGACACAAAGGAAATCTGTACAAATTCAGAAGTATCAAAACCATTCCCTGCATACTCTCAGACCACAGTGGAATAAAATTAGAGCTCAATTCAAACAGACACCACAGAAAATCCCACAATTCATGGAGACTAAATAACACACTGCTGAACCATCAGTGGTTCATTGAAGAAATTAAAATGGAAATCCAAATGTTTATGGGATTCAACCAAGATGAGTACACAAAGTACCAGCTCCTTTGGGACACAGCAAAGGCAGTACTCAGAGGAAAATTTATATCTTGCGTGCATACACCAACAAACTGGAGAAACAGCAACTCAATAATTTAAGGAAGCACCTTGAACTCCTTGAAAGAGAGCAACAAGCCAAACCCCAAGTCAATAGATGGAAGCAAATAATTAAAATCAAATCAGAATTAAATCAATTAGAGACAAAAAAACTATCGAAGAAATCAACAAGACAAAGAGTTGGTTCTTTGAAAAAATCAACAAGATAGACAGACCCCTGGCAAACCTGACCAAAAAACGAAGGCAGCACACTCAAATAAACAAGATCAGAGATGAAACAGGTAACATCACCACAGAAATTACCGAAATTCAAAAAATAATAAGGGACTATTTTGCTAACCTTTATGCCAACAAATTCGAGAACTTGGAAGAAATGGATGATTTCCTAGAAAAGATCCATATCCCCGAACTCAACCATGAAGATTTAAACCTTCTAAACAGACCCATATCCAGAATTGAAATAGAAACGGCAATAAATGATCTCCCATCCAAGAAAAGCCCAGGTCCATACGGATTCATTGCACAATTCTACAAGGCCTGCAAAACAGAACTCACACCAATATTTCTCAAACTCTTCAATGAAATCAAAAGAGAAAATTCTCTACCAGACACATTCTATGAAGCCAGCATAACCTCATCCCAAAACCAGGCAGGGACTCATCACGGATAGAAGACTATAGACCGATTTCACTGATGAACATGGTTGCAAAAATTCTCAACAAAATTCTGGACAATCGACTTCAACAGGTCATCAAAAAAAATCATACACCACGATCAAACAGGATTCATCCCAGGGATACAAAGTTGGTTTAATATACGCAAGTCAATTAATGTAATCCACCACATCAACTGGAGCAAACTAAAGAACCACATGGTTTTATGTCTGGATGCGGAAAAAGCGTTTGATAATATCCAGCACCCATTTATGCTAAAAGCCCTGGAAAAACTGGGATTCCAGGGAACATTCTTGAATATAATCAAGGCAGTTTATGCAAAACAAACAGTAAGTATAACACTAAATGGTGAAAAACTAAAGCCATTCCCTTTAAAATCAGGAACAAGACAGGGATGTCCATTCTCTCCCCTGCTCTTCAACATAGTACTAGAATTCCTAGCCAGAGCAATTAGGCAAGAAGAAAATATAAAGGGGATCCAAATAGGAAAAGATGAAGTTAAACTTTCTCTCTTCGCAGATGACATGATCCTATACCTAAAGAATCCCATGGAATCTACCCCCAAGCTACTAGAGCTGATCCAAAACTTTGGCAAAGTTTCAGGATATAAAATAAACCCTCAAAAATCAATGGCCTTTCTCTATGCTAATGACCCGAAGATCGAGGTGGAAATCAGGAAAACAACTCCTTTTGCAATAGCCCCCCAAAATATAAAATACCTAGGAATAACCTTAACCAAAGAAGTGAAAGACCTCTTTGATGAGAACTTTAAAAGCTTGAAAAATGAAATTAAGTCAGAACTAAGGAAATGGAAAAACCTCCCATACTCCTGGATTGGGAGGATTAATATAATCAAAATGGCAATATTGCCAAAGGCTATCTACAAATTCAATGCAATACGCATTAATATCCCAACACCACTTTTTAATGAAATAGAGGAAGCAATCCAGAAATTCATATGGAACAATAAAGCACCTAGAATAGCAAAAACAATCCTAAGCAGAAAGAACACTGCTGGAGGAGTTACAGTACCCAACTTCAAGCTGTATTATAAAGATATAGTAATAAAAACAGCCTGGTATTGGCACCGGAACAGACCTGAAAACCAATGGAACAGAATTGAAGACCCAGAAATGAACCCACAGAACTATGCCTACTTAATCTTTGATAAAGGAGCTAAAACAATAGCTTGGAAGAAAGATAGCCTCTTTAACAAATGGTGCTGGCAAAGCTGGTTCAACACATGCAACAAACTAAAACTAGATCCTTATATATCACCTTGCACCAAAATCAATTCCAAATGGATTAAAGACCTCGAAATCAAAACAGACACCCTTAATACACTAAAGGAAGGGGTAGGAGAAACACTTGGGCTGCTTGGCACAGGACGGAACTTCCTTAACAAAGACCCAGAAAGGATAAAAATCAAAGAAAGGTTGGATAAATGGGACTGCATCAAACTGCAGAACTTCTGCATGGCAAAGGACATAGTTCGCAAGATAAACAGAAAGCCCACAGACTGGGAGAAGATCTTGACCGGCCATTCAGCAGACAAAAGCCTCATATCTAAAATATATGCAGAACTAAAAAAATTACCTTCCTCCAAAACAAAACCACAAAGAACCAATAGCCCCCTCATCAATGTGCTAAAGACTTACAAAGAGACTTCTCTGATGAGGAAATGAGAATGGCCAAGAGACATATGAAAAAGTGCTCTACATCACTGGCCATAAAAGAAATGCACATCAAAACAACATTGAGATTCCAACTTACCCCGGTAAGAATGTCCTATATCAAGAAAACTAACAATAACAATTAGTGGAGGGATGTGGCCAAAAGGGAACCCTACTTCATTGTTGGTGGGAATGTAAACTGGTTCAGCCACTCTGGCAAGCAGTATGGAGATTCCTCAGAAGGCTAAATGTAGAACTCCCCTATGACCCAGCTGCCTCACTTTTGGGTATCTATCCAAAAGACCACAATCAAATTCACAGTAAAGCCACCAGCACAACAAAGTTCATTGCAGCGCAATTTGTCATAGCGAGAATCTGGAACCAACCCAGATGCCCCTCCATAGACAAATGGATCAGGAAAATGTGGTACATATACACAATGGAATTTTATGCCTCTATCAGAAAGAATGACATTGCCTCATTTGTAAGGAAATGGAAGAACTTGGAAAAAAATATACTAAGTGAAGTGAGCCAGACCCAAAGAAACATGGACTCTATGGTCTCCCTTATTGGGAGTAATTAGTACAGTTTTAGGCAAGTCACAGCAGAGGATCACAAGAGCCCAATAGCTATATCCTTATGAACACATAAGATGATGCTAAGTGAAATGAACTCCATGTTATGGAAATGATTGTTATATCACAGTTGTAATTACTTTCAACGTACCATGTGTTTCTGTAGCATCTATTATAGATGATGTTCTTGTATCACCTTCCTGTGGTTTTTGCTACACTTTCTCTGTAACATTATCTGAGTATACTGGAAACCATGTATACTGGTATTAGAACTAGGAAATTGAAAGGGGAAAATTGAGATACTCAGGGTAAAAAAAGAAAAACAACTACAAAAGCAATACTTGCAAAACTGTTTTGTCTAAGTGAATGGAACACCACATGGGGGGAAAGGGAAAGAAGTGGGGGGAGGGGGGTATGAAGGATGAGGTAACAAACAGTAAAAGTAATGTATCCAATGCCTAATGTATGAAACTGTAACCTCTCTGTACATCGGTTTGATAATAAAAATTTGAAAAAAATAAGAAAACAAACAAAGAAAAAAATAAAAAACAGGGCTGGGGATATGGCCTAGTGGCAAAAGTTCTTGTCTCGTATACATGAGGCCCTGGGTTCAATTCCCCAGCACCACATATGCAGAAAATGGCCAGAAGTGGCGCTGTGGCTCAAGAGGCAGAGTGCTAGCCTTGAGCAAAAAAAAGAAGCCAGGGACAGTGCTCAGGCCCTGAGTCCAAGCCCCAGGACTGACCAAAAAATAAAAAATAAAAAATAAAAAATAAAAAACAAAAAAGAAGGAAGGAGTGAAGGAAAAATGGGAGGAAGGCAGTCCAGAATGAATGGAGGTAGGCAGAGAGGAATAGACATAGGTAAATAAGGTGTCAGAATGCAAGGAAGGAAGGAACAATAATGGAAGGAAAGAAGGGATGAAGGAGCTAAGGAAGGCAGGTACAAGCTAAAGAAGGAAACAAGGAAGGGAAGGTGGGAGGGAAAGGAAGACAGAATTTCCACATGTCTTAGTGGAAGCTGTAAATTGAGCTGGCTGCTCCCCTTGGGTCTTCTGCAAGCTCACGTCACTGGGCCTTCTGTGGCATTAGGCTATAGGCTTGGGAGATCTTTTGTGTTCCTTCTGTTATGCATTTACTAGTTTATTATACTCTTAATTTCCTTTTGGTACCAGTGTTTGAAGTCTCACATACTTGCTTAGCCTTTTCTGCTCAAGGGTAGTGCTCTACTGCACGGGCCACATCACTACTTCTGGCTTTTTTTCTGGATAATTGGCCATAATATTCTAGGGCAGGATCAGGAGATATGGCCAGGTGGATTGACTTTGATATCAGAGAAGAGGAAGGTAACTTCCTCCAGGTGTGCTAGTTACTTAGGTAACACAGGTACTGGGTGCATGGAGTCCTCCCAGTGTGGTCCTTACAATTTCCAACTGACATAATCCTCAACCTGTGTTTATCCTCTGATTTTAAAGATGAGAAAGAACACTGACAGATGAGCAATTCATGTTCCAGTCACAAGAAGTGATTTGCATTGAGCTCTAGGTAAACCATGTCAACAGAGAAGAACACATGTATTCATTAATTCATTACCTTTATTTATACATTCAATAAAAGTTTGCAGTTTCCTGGAAAGTGAGATTATTTATTTCATTCTTCCTGTTTTAATTTTTCATTTAAATAAATATTTTTATTCCAAAGCATAGGTTTCATTTTATTTTATTTTTATTGTCAAGGTGATGTACAGAGGGGTTTATATTTACATATATATGGGAGTGAGTGCATTTCTTTCTTTTCTTTTTCTTTCTTTTTTTTTTTTTTTGGCCATTCCTGGGCCTTGGACTCAGGGCCTGAGCACCATCCCTGGCTTCTTCCCCGCTCAAGGCCAGCACTCTGCCACCTGAGCCACAGCGCCCCTTTTGGCCATTTTCCATATATATGGTGCTGGGGAATAGAAGCTTCATGTGTAGGAGGCAAGCACTCTTGCAACTAGGCCATATTCCAAGCCCCATGAGTGCATTTCTTTACAAACTTGTTACCTCCTCCTCATTTTCTCCCACCTCCCCTATTCCTCAATCCCTCCCTCCCAGAGTAATACAGTTGGTTTACAACATATTGTCTAATAAGTACTGCTATTCTGTTGGTTTGCCTTTCACCCTTTTTTCTCACCATTTTGATGATCCCTTTCCCTTCCCTTTGGTACCCTGTGTGTTGCAGGTATGTTTAAGTGCTTTTCATTTGTTAGCATCATTTTCTATGAATATTTGTGCTTAGCGCATGGCTTGGGCACTGTCGGTCCCTAAACACTGTTCAGTGAAGGCTGGTGCTGGGCCTGGCCACAAACTCCACTTACAATTTTTTGGTGTTTAATTGGAAATAAGCATCTCAGAGGTTCTTGCTCAGGCTGGATGTAAACTTTGATCCTCAGATCGCAGCCTCCTGAGTAGTTACAAATCTGAAGAACCCAACTGAGGCTGAGGGGTGATTTATTCCTTGATCTGTTGTAGTTGGTCCTTGTTATGACCTCAGAACTGATCACTGTCTCTAAGCTGATTTTTCTCAAAGCTAGTACTCTATCATTTTGTGCCATAGCTCCACTTCAGGTTTTCCTGTGGTTCATGGGAGAAAAGAGTGTCATCAACTTTCTGAATCAGGTTGACTTCAAACTGTGATCCTCAGATCTCGAACTTGCTGATTAGACACAAAAAAATGCTCTGGTTTTGGACTTCTGAGAAATTATCCCTTTCTACTTATTGCTGACTTTCTGTTTGAAATGAATACAGGGATTGATGGAGACAGAAAATTGTACCGAGTCAGAGAAAGACAGTCCTAGGACTTTGAAGTTTTCTTCCACTCTTTAGAAAAGGAAGACCATGTTCCAGTTCTTTCAAGCCCGAATTCCCTGGAAATTCCTGATGATGTGTGCACAGGACACATGTACCCCCAAAAGGCCCCAGAAGCTCTTGGGGTCCCCAAGTTATGATTGATCTGAAAGGCACAGGATCAGATGCCTACATTATTCTACATACACTGAATATGGGATTTGTGCCCCCTAGAGAATGCTCTTGTGTCACAGCTCTCATTTCTAATGCAGAGAGAGTATTGCAGGATAGAAGTGCCTGACTACAAAAGCAGATCAGAAAGGACAGGAAGTCCCTCCTCTGTGACCTTCCAGCAACCATCCGGGCCCAGGCTGTAGAATTTGCATTTGTTCTGGTGATGACAGAAACTGGTACAAATCTGGACCTTCTGGCTTGGCCCTATGTCTCACAATCTCTGTGCCAATCCAGCCCGAACCTGGGCAAATCTTTCAGGTTGGATGTTCCCTGCATGGCTGTAGCTCTCTAGAGGGCCAGGATAAAGGCCTTGTCTCAAATGGCTGAGACTGATCATGTGGCTCAGGAGGTTCTGCAGGGAGGCCATGGAGATGAAGTTTCCAGGGAAACTGAAAAATCTGTGTTGAGAGCACTGGCTGAGGGCAGGCAGGATGTTGGAGAGCTGGGAATCAGTGATGTCACAGTCCTCTAGGGCCAGGGCACACAGGGTGCCAGCTACATGCTCCAGCAGGTCACTCAGCAGCTCATGACTGAAGCGGTCCATACACAAGCTCCTCAGCCACAGGTGCTTAAGCTGCCTGGTGCAGGGACACTGGGACAGAAACGTCACGTCTGCTTGCTTCAAGGGACAGGAACTCAGAGACAAGGCCTTCAAAGGCTTCGGGCTCCAAAGAATGGCTCACGGTTGTTTATAAAGGAAGAAGACATCGGGCACATGGAGCTCCTGGAGATGCTGCAGCTGCCCCAGATGTGCCCCCAATTGGCAGGGATAGGGACAATTCCTGGAGGTAGATGTATAGAAGTTGAAACTCATCTTGGAGAAGTTGACAGTGTGAAGATTCTTCATCATATGCAGATAAGGAGCAAAGTTTTTCATAGTTCCACAATGCTAGAAACTATTAAGTACCAATTCCTGGATGGAGTTCATTCACACCACAAAAATAATCTTCTGGATCATAGAGAAGGAACCTGACAGAATCTGCAGCTTCCTTGAGCACAGCTGGACGAGTCCTTTCCTCTCCCTCACCCACTGGAGCAGGAAGGCTTGGAGATCATTCTGGGTGCCATTTTTGATGGTCAGGGCCATGGCAATGATCAAGGGCTGTTCTCCACTCATGCGATTCACTGTTAAATTGTCAGTGAGTAACGCTGGATAAGAGATTCGGACCATAGAGGGGTATCCCCGCATCCAGATCTCTGGGTGCTCATTCTGGAAATCAAGCACTTGCAGTTCATTTAGACTGGACCACTCCTTCTTGGCAAGTAGCAGATCGAGCCCATCCAGGATAGCCTTGAAAGTTTCCAGGTCTGGTGATTTTTCCAGGTCCCCCATGGGAGGGCAGGGGAAGGGCCAGGCCTGCACTATGGCCTTCAGCACCTGTCTGTGGCCCCTAGCACAGAGCTGCATAAAGAGTGAAGGGAAGAGAAGCATTGTCAGTTCCTCCAGGGCAGAGATGGTCATGGCCCGGTTGCTCAGTATACTCTTCATGGCAAGTCGCTGGAGCGAGAGTGGGATCTTGGTGCTTCTTAGTAGATGAGATGGGAGCAGCCATGGAGGGATCTCTGAATCCCATCAAAGCCAGGCATTGACTGCAGGCTCCAGGACTCTGCTCCTGTTCTCTGATCCAGGGCATTATTATATCACAAGCCTCCGCCCTCACCATTGGATATCAACCAATCACGGAGCATCTTTTAATGGGATTTGTGAGCCACACTCAGTACATCTAGACAGGGTGTCACGCCCAGGGTTAATTCAAACTGTGCTTCCAATACAAACTGATAGAATTAAAGGCATGACCCACACAGCCCAGCTGCTGTTTGAAATGTAAATCAGACTGAAGGCCTCCCACCCCCAAAATACCCACCCTTCTATTTAATTCATCCAGGCATTCCCAGAGAGGCTTTATTGCCCTGGGCCTACTAAGGAACCAAGGAGAGCACCCAGCCCAGGTCTACAGCATCCACAGAGACTACTGGACATTCTGTTTCTGTTTTCTTTCTTTTCTGCCTTTCTTTTTCCCTTTTTCTTCTTTCCTTTCTAACTCATTCCTTCTGCATTTTTTCCAACTCTCATTTCTTCCTTCCTTCCTTCCTTCCTTCCTTCCTTCCTTCCTTCCTTCCTTCCTTCCTTCCTTCCTTCCTTCCTTCTTTCCTTCTTTCCTTCCATCCTGATTATTGTTCTCCCTTTCTCTCTTCCTCCATTTTTAAACTATTGCACTGAACTTGAAATTGAACTGAGGGCTGCCTGGCCTCTGTACCCAAGCTGCGTTTTGTCAAGGCTAGTGCTTTACCACAAAACTAATTTCTGAATCCTACAAATGCAATTAGATTTTTGGCCCCATTTAGATTTGAACAGTGCGTCTTAGATCTCAGAGTTCTTGAGGAGTTAGGAATCCTAGAATGTTTTCTAAGGAGTTTCTTGGACATAATTATTTCCCATACATCCCTGCCTGTCTAGTTTCTAAATGTGACATCACAACTCAGTCTCCTGAATAGTATTACAGGCATGTGACACTGGAACCTGGAGTGTGTATTTCTTTTTTATTTTGCTGTAGACTTTTTTTGGTGTTCCTTTGTGGGTATGAAGTAAATATTTCATATGAGAGTGCAAATTAACTGTGGACTGAATTTTGAAGACATGTTTGATCAAATCTCACCCGCTACAGCTTTAACTACTTAGAATTCTCATCCCAAACTATGATGCAAAGTAGAAAGAGTTCTAATTATTTTATGGAGTGTCATATGGTATTTGATGTTGAATTTTCTTGCATACCTTTTCCCCAGAATTTAATCTACATCTGTTTCACTGTGGTAACAGGTTGATTTGTTTGTGGCAGATCTGGCAGCTAGCAACAGTCTGAGATTTTGTGCTCCTTGCCAGCACTCTACACTTGAGCTACAGCTCTACTCTGGCTATTTGGGAGGATCACTAAAGGTGAGATTCTCAAGGAGATTCCTGCCTACGCTGGCTATGAAGTGTGATCCTCAGATAAGATTGCTGAGCAGCTAGTATTCTATAACCAATAGAATAGCTAACCAATACTCAAATTCAGTGGTGCTGAGAAATACCATTCTATTCACGAGTTTCCTCTGTGTTTATTTTTGACTGATGATACAGTACACTGTAGATAGGGAAGGGAGAGCCTTGTGACTTGTTGGGTTTAAACCAATCATTTGTAAAAACATTATCATGTTCCATTTCTTTCCAGGGTGAATTCACTCCAGATTCTTGCTATGTATGCACAGGATATATGTACCCTCATATCACTCAGAAACACCTAGGTTCCAGAGCTACAACTCAACTGAGGAACTCAAGAAATACTTTCATCCACCCCTACTGAACTTTGGGTCTGTGTCCCCTGGAGAATGCTTTGTGCCCTTTTTAATTTCTGATGCTGAGAAATGACTCCAGGAGATAGGAACCTGTCTACACAAATAGATAAGAAAGGCTAGGAAGACCCTCGTCTATGAGCACCCAGGAACCAATGGGCCTTGGTTAAAGAATTGGTACATGTTCAGCCAATGATGGAATTTGGTACAGATCTGAATATTCTAGGTTTTCACCATGTCTCTCAATGTCTGCACCAACCCAGCACGAATCTGGACAAATCTCTCAGGGTTGATGTTCTCTATCCACCTATCTTGAGGGCCATAGCTCTCCAGAGAGGCAGGATAGATCTCCCTTTTCAAATGGCCAGATTTGACTCCCCACCAGCTCTTAGATGCAGGCCAGCCTCACCACAAGCAGAGCCTTTGGGATTTCAGAGAGGGAGTCAAACTGAACCCTCAGTTCAGCTCTTCAAGTACAGCTGGATTTATTCTTTTCTCTCTGGCCCACTGTAGCAGGAAAGCTTGGAGATCAACCTGGGTGCCATCTTTGATGGTCAGGTCCATGGCAATGATCAAGGGCTGCCTTTCAGTCATGGCTGTACAGCGAATCACTGTTATATTGTCAGGCAGGAACATTGGATAAGAGATTCAGGCCTTGGAGGGGAACCCCTGTGTCCAGATCACCAGTACTCCTTCTGCAGATCAAGCACTTGTAGTTTCCACCAAGTGGAGTACACCTTCTGGGCAAGTAGCAGAACAAGCCCATCCAGGACAGCCTTGAAAGTTTCCTGGAATCACAGGGGAATGCAGGGGAAGGGCTAGGCCTTCTCTCTGGTCTTTGGCACCTTTCTGTGGCCCCCAGTGTAGAACTCTATAAAGAGTGAAGGGACAACTTTGTCGAAGATGGAGGAGGAGCAGCAGAGCCCCAGCTAAGCTCCCTCTGACATCACAGTTTTCCCACTCCAGAGAAAATCTTACTCCTAGAAACACAGCCCAAGTAAGTTATAACAGTACAGGGATTCTGGCCAGGAAGAAAAATTCTATTTTGCTGGCCTGAAAACACAGATTTGTGCTCCAGGAGGTGTTCCGCCACCACGCCAGTGCCAGTGCCGGCACAGCGCCCCGCAGTTCGCTCACCTAAAGCACACAGCAGCAACCAGGAAGAAATCCTACAGATGGCAGCAGACAGACGTTGATCGCAGGCTGAGCACCGATGGGCTGAAATCGCAGCGTGAGTACCCCACGACCAACATTCTCACTCGTGCCCATAGAGCAGCGTCTGGAACGTAGATCTTTCCCTACTGCCAGAGCAAAGTGAGATCTTTGATCCCGGCATAGGGTCAGACCAGACTGGAACTAAAGTGGGACTGGGGAAAGCAAGGATGAAGGGGCCATCTTTGAAAAGGGGAAGAGAGACCAATCAGTGAGAATCAGCTCCGCCCCTGAGAAAGGCCCCTGCCTAGGCGGGAGGCTCGTTCAGGGGCTTATCCTGGGCTTCAGCTGAGCCGGAGGTGCCCTGTCCTACCCGCCCGAATTTCAAAATTAAAAGCAAAAGCGGCAAGCAGCTATCAGCAGCATGAAACAACCAGATGGGAGAACAAACAGTTCCCAAGACAGATAAATCATCCCATCACAGAGGAAGCCCAATTCTCATCACAAAACAGAGCTGAATTCCATAGCCAGCTCTTTGCAGGAGGCCACCCCACTCAGGAGGGAGAAACCTCCCCCAGGCAAGCGACTCTCAGCCATGTAATCCAGGCCAGAGGTGCCCTGGCCTGCTGAGTCCACAGCTTATTCAAAGCCCGGCGTTAGAGGCAGCTGCCCAAGAGCAGACGAGAGGAGCCACAGTTCCCGAGACTGTTCATATCACCCATTTACAGAGGATGCCCAAGTCTTACCTGAAAACTGTGTGAACCACAGAGACCCAGAATTTCACTAATGGGAGGGTGGGTCATAACAGGTCCACCCCCTGCTAAATGAAAGGAAGTCAAACCAGCCAAGGAGCAAAATAGACGGCAGACCATCGCAAGGAAACCAGAGACTATAGAAAGCCCACCGAAACAGGAAGATTACATGTTTTTTTCCTTTCAAACATTTTTTAAGCTTTTTTTTTTCTTTCTTCATATCTGAAACATCATTGGTTTTTTGTTTTTGATTTTTACCTGTTTGTTTTATCAAGTTTTTTTTTGTGTGTTGTTTGGTTTCCTGGGTTTTTTCCTTTTTTATGTTAAATATTTTTTCTCTGACTTGTACATCTGTCTTCCAGTATTTTTTCTTTAATTCTCTCTTTACATTCTCTTTCTTTAAACATTACTATCTTATGAATAACACCTCTACCCTTTTCTGTTAACTCTCCATTGTCTATCATTTTAACCTTGTTCTTTCTACTGATTCTACTCTTCTCCGCATTTCCATGTTACTGAAACTAAACCAAAATTATCACCCCCATACATTTTACTCTATTCTCTTTACTAAATCTAACTTACCCTCCTGACTTAATTCCATGACCTCCAGATTTCATTGACTCCTGGTTATTGGATAGAGGCTATCCCTGCTTAATCTGAGTGAATCAAAGGGGTTCATCGAGAAAGCCAGTCCAAAAAGAACTTAATATAAGAACAAGAATTCCTTATGGGCTTGTAACAGTAAATAAGTAAGTACTAAATTCAGAGCTCAGAATTGGTTGTCATATTGAAACTGTATTCTTTAGGAACGCGAAATCTAATTTTACATACAGGTCTGCAAGGTATCTGTACATAATTGTGAACTTATAAGATTTACACAACAGTGTTTGGTAAGGTCTGCTTTGGGTTTTAAATGGTGCTCACAGGTGATTGTAGATTGGCATGCCCAATCCAAATTGGCAGAAGAAACACAAGAAAGATGGCAACCAAAGGAGTCTTATCTCCCACTCAAAATAAGCAGGAAGCAGAGCACTCAATCAAAGACATAGAAGAGAACCCTCAAAATGCTCTACAAAGTCTACTGATAAACAAGTTAAACGGAAAGTTGGAGTCAATACAGCAATCCTTCCATAAAGTAAAAGACGATTTCATGGCTTTGACAAATAAAAATAAAAATGAAATTCAAAAGTCAAATGAAAAGATAGCTACTCAGCTAAAATATTTGAGAGACAGCACTCAAAACCAAATTAATGAAGTAAAGGTGTCCATGCAGGACCTACAAGATGACATGGAAATCATCAGGAAAGACAAGTCAGAAGGGAAAGAGATTCAAAATCAAGTCACTAGCCTACAGTCCTGACTACCTGAAGCAGAGGATTGATTGAATCTCAGGAGCTGAAGATTACATAGAATCTATGGAGAAAGATTTAAAAAAATCAATACAAACCCAATCCAATCGACAAAACAGATTACTCCAGGAGCTCAAAGACACAATCAGGAAGCCCAAATTAAGGATAATAGGTATTGAGGAAAACCTGGAGAAAGAAGTTAATGGAATAGGAAAAGTATTTAACAGAATATTAGCCGAGAATTTCCCAAATATCCAGAAGGATAGACCTATACAGATACAAGAAGCATTTAGAACCCCAAACCAACCAGGCCAGAATAGGACATCCCACCGAAACATTGTGATCAAACAGCATCAATAGAGTCCAAGGAATGAATCCTTAAAGCTGTTAGGGAGAAGAAAACAATCACAGATAAAGGAAAAGCAATCAGAATTACCCCAGACTTCTCAGCATAGACAATGAAAGCAAGCGGAGCCTGGAATGAGGTATGCCAAACCCTTAATAAAAATACCCACCAACTAGGAATACTATACCCAGCTAACCTCTTTTTTTTTTTTTGTTTTTTTTTTTTTTGGCCAGTCCTGGGGACTGGACTCAGGGCCTGAGCACTGTCCCTGGCTTCTTCTTGCTCAAGGCAAGCACTCTGCCACTTGAGCCACAGCGCCCCTTCTGGCCATTTTCTGTATATGTGGTGCTGGGGAATCGAACCCAGGGCCTCATGTATATGAGGCAGGCACTCTTGCCACTAGGCCATATCCCCAGCCCCCCAGCTAACCTCTTATTAATAGCCAAAGATCAAATAACGTCTTCCACAGTAAGGAAAGCTTGAAACAATGTATCTCTACCAAACCAGCTTTACAGAAAATCCTCAAACATGAACTATACAGGGAAAATAATCAATATCCCAATATAGACAGAGAAATGAACCCTAAATAGTATACCAAAATATTAGAACAAGAAAAGGGAAATAAAGCTATTACAAAGATAGATATCATCAAAGAAACAAATTATAATAAATCAATCCTAACTCTCAACATTAATGGACTTAATTCTCCAGTCAAACGACATATGCTCATAAGTTGGATCAAAAATCAAGATCCGTCTTTCTGCTGCCTCCTAGAGACACATCTAATCAGCAAAAGTAAAAATCTTCTAAAAGTGTAAGGCTGGAATAAAATCTATCAAGCAAATGGCACCCATAAGCAGGCTGGAGTTGCATCAGATAAAATTGACTTCAAATTAAAAACAGTAAGAAGAGACAAAGAACTTTGTTACATCCTAATGAAGGGATCTCTCCTACAGGAGGATATAACCATCCTAAATATCGACACACCAAATACAGGAGCACCTAACTTCATCAAACAAACACTACTGACTCTAAAAACACACACAGACCCAAACACAGCGATAGTTGGGGACTTTACCATTCCACTATCACCTATGGACAGATCAACACGGAAAAAACTGAACAAAGAAACCACAGAATTAAACAACTGCATTGAATAACTAGACTTAACCAACATCTACAGAATATTCCACCAAGCAACACCAGAATACACATTCTTTTCGGGAGCACATGGAACCCTCTCCAAAATAGACCATATCTTAGGACACAAAGAAAATCTGTACCAATTCAGAAGTATCAAAACCATTCCCTGATTTCTCTCAGATCACAACGGAATAAAATTAGAGCTCAGCTCAAACAGCCACCGCAGAAAATCCTACAATAGTTGGAGACTAAACAACACACTGCTTAATCATCAGTGGGTCAATAAAGAAATTAGAACAGAAATTTAAATGTTTATGGAATTCAACCAAGATTAGTACACAAAGTACCAGCTCCTTTGGGACACAGCAGAGGCAGTACTCAGAGGAAAATTTATATCTCTGAGTGCCTACATCAACAAACTGAAGAAACAGCACCTCAACAACTTATGGAAGCACCTTAAGCTCCTTGATAGAGAACAACAAGCCAAATCCAAAGTCAGTAGAAGAAGCAAATAATTAAAACCAAATCACAATTAAATCAGAGATAAAAAAAAAACCATCGAAAGAATCAACAAAACAGAGTTGCTGCTTTGAACAAATTAACAAGATAGACAGACCCCTACCAAACCTGACAAAAAAATAAAGGCAGCACACCCAGATAAACAAGATCAGAGATGAAACAGGTAACATCACCAGGGAAAAAAACAAAATTCAGAACACAATAAGGGACTATTTTGCAATCATTTATGCCTACAAATTCGAGAAATTGGAAGAAATGGATGATTTCCTAGAACAAATTGATATCCCCAAACTCAACCATGAAGATTTAAACCTTCTGAGCAGACCCATATCCAGCATGGAAATAGAAATGGCAATAAGAGATCTCCCATCCAAGAAAACCCTGGTCTAGATGGATTCACAGAAGAATTCTACAAGGCCTTCTAAACAGAACTCACACCAATATTTCTCAAACTCTTCTATGAAATTGAAAGAGAAAGTTCACTACCAGATACATTCTAGGAAAACAGTATAACCCTCATCCTAAATCGACAATGACTCATCACAGAAGGAGAACTATAGACCGATTTCCCTGATGAACAAAGATGCAAAAATTCTCAACAAAATTCTGGCCAATCAAATTCAACAGGTCATCAAAAACATCATACACCAATATCAACCTGGATTCTTCCCAGGGATGCAAATTTGGTTCAGTATACACCAGTCAATTAATGTAATCCACCACATCAACCGGAGCAAGGTAAAGAACCACATGGCTGTATTTCTGGATGTGGGAAAGGCATTGGATAAAATCCAGGACCCATTTATGATAAAAGCCCTAGAAAACCTGAGATTCCAGGAAATACTCCTGAATATAATAAAGGCAGGCTATGGCAAACCAATAGCAATCAAAATTCCAAATGGTGAAAAACTACAGCCATTCCCTTTAAAATCAGGAGCAAGACAGGGATGTCCGCCAAATGGTGAAAAACTACAGCCATTCCTTTTAAAATCAGGAGCAAGACAGGGATGTCCGCTCTCTCCCCTCCTCATCAACATAGTATTAGAATTCCTAGCTAGAGCAATTATGCAAGAAGAAAATATAAAGGGGATCCAAATAGGAAAAGATGAAGTTAAACTTTCTCTCTTTGCAGGTGACATGATCCTTTACCTAAAGAACCCCAATGACTCTACTTCCAAGCTACTAGAGCTCATCCAAAACTTTGGCAAATTTGGAGGATATAAAACAAACCCTCAAAAATCAATGGTCTTTCTATATGCTAATGAACCGAAGACCGAGGTTTAAATCAGGAAAGCAACTCCTTTTGCAATAGCTTCAAAAAACATAAAATACATAGGAAGAAACTTAACCAAAGAAGTGAAAGTCCTCTATGATGAGAACTTTAAAAACAGGAAAAATGAAATTAAGGCAAAACTAAGGAAGTGGAAAAACCTCCCATGTGCCTAAAATTCAAAGCAATACCCATTAATAGCCCAACACCATTTGTTAATGAAATAGAGGGAGCAATCCATAAATTCATATGGAACAATAAAGACCCAGAATATCAAAAAAAATCCTAAGCCTCAAGAACAGTGCTGAAGTAATTACAATACCCAACTTCAAGCTGCATTTTAAAGCTGTAGTAATAAAAACAGCTTGGTATTGGCACCGGAACAGGCCTGAAGACCAATGGAACAGAATTGAAGACCCAGAAATAAACCTACAGAACTATGCCTACTTAATCTTTGATAAAGGAGCTAAAATAATAGTATGGAAGAAAGATAGCCTCTTTAACAAATGGTGCTGTCAAACCTGGTTCAACACCTGCGATAAACTACAAGTAGATCCTTATATATCACCCTCCACCAAAATCAATTCGAAATGGAACAAAGACTTCAAAATTAAAACAGATACCCTGAAAACTCTAAAGGAATGAGTAAGAGAAACACTTGGGTTCCTTGGCACAGGATGGAACTTCCTTAACAAAGACCCAGAAATACGACCAATCAAAGAAAGAATGGACAAATGGGAATGCATCAAACTGCAGAGCTTCTGCAGGGCAAAAGACATAGCTGGTGAGATAAAAAAAAAACCCCACACATTGGGAAAAAATCTTTACCGGCCATACAATGGACAAAGGCCTCATATCTAAAATATATGCAGAACTAAAGAAATTACATTCCTACAAAACAAAACCGCAAAAAACCAATAGCCCTCTCAACAAGTGGGCTAAAGACTTAAAAAGAGACTTCTCTGATAAGGAAAAGAGAATGTCAAAGAGAAATATGAAAAAGTGCTCTACATCACTGGCCATAAAAGAAATGAAAATCAAAACAACATTGAGATTTCACCTCACCCCTGTAAGAATGATCTATATCAAGAAAACTAACAATAACAAATGTTGGAGAGGATGTGGCCAAATGGGAACCCTACTTCATTGGTGGTGGGAATGTAAACTGGTTCAGCTACTCTGGAAAGCGGTATGCAGACTCCTCAGAAGCTAAACATAGAGCTCCTCTATGACCCAGCAGCCCAACTTTTGCACATCTAACCAACAGATCACGAACAAGAAAACACTAAAGCCACCAGCACAACAATGTTCATTGCAGCACAATTTGTCATAGCTAGAACGTGGAACGAACCCAGATGCCCCTCAGTAGGCATATGGATCAGGAATATGTGGTACATATACACAATGGAATTTATGCCTGTATCAGAAGGAATGTCATTGCTGCATTAGTAAGGAAATGAAAGGAATTGGAAAAAATTATACTAACTGAAGTGAAACCGACCCAAAAAAACATGGACTCTATGGTCTGGATAATTAGCACAGGTTTAGGCTAGTCACAGCAGAGGATCACAACAGCCCAATAGCCCTTATGAACACATAAGTTGATGCTAAGTGAAATGAACTCCATGTTATGGAAACGACTGTCCTATCACTGTTGTAATTACTTTCAACATGCGATGTGAAATCATAGCTTCTATTATTGATGATCCTCTTGTATCCCCTTCCTATGGTTGTACCTGCACTATCTGTGTATCTTATCTGAATACATTGGAAACCATATATACTGGTATTAGAACTAGTTAATAGATAGGGAATACCAAAATTGAGAGAAACAGGGTAAAAAAAGACAAGCGACGACAAAAGTAATATTTGCAAAAGTGTTTGGCATAAATGAATTGAACAACTCATAGGCAGGAATGGGAAAGGAGGAGAGGGGAGGGGAGAATGAGGGAGGAGGTAACAAACAGTACAAGAAATGCATCCAATGTCTAATGTATGAAAGTGTAACCTCTCTGTACCTCAGTTTCACAATAAAAATTAAAAAAAAAAAGAGTGAAAGGAACAGTAGCGTTGGCAGATCTCCAAGGGCAGAGATGGTCAGGGCCTGGTTTCTCAGCAGACTTTACATGACAAGACGCTGGAGTGATGCTGGGGTCCTGATGCTCATCTTGATGGAGGAGATGTGGGTCAAGTGTGCTGGGCTCTCTGAATCCCAGCAGGGCCAGGCACTGACTGCAGGCCCCAGGATTCTGCTACTGTTTTCTGATTCCTGGGTATCTTTGTACACCAAACTCACCTTCACTATCCAGTATCAACCAATCAGAGAACAGGTAGCTCCTGGTGGGATTTCTGAGTCACACCCATCACATTTTCATTGGCTGTGCATTTGAAATTAATTCAATTAATGGTTTTAACAAAAACAAGTGGTAGTATTAAAGGATTGACACACACAGCCCTGCTTCTATGAATGTAAAACACAATAGTCAAAACGACTTTCCAGTCTTCTACCTTAATCCCTTCAGTCATTTCCACTGATGTTCCACTGCCTTGAGCCTGCAAAGGATCCAAGAAGAGCTCCTAGCCCAACATTACAGCATCCACAAAAACTTCTGGGACCCTGAGTCCAAGGTCCAGGACTGGCAAAAAAATAAAAAGTAAAAAGTAAAACTTCTGGGAATTTGGACCTTGTATTTCTTCCTCTTTCTTTCCTTCCTTCTTTCCTGGAGCCCTTGCATTCTGGCACCATCCCTCAATTTCCTTCTTGGAGGCCTTTCTAATTCCTTCCTTCATTTTTTACTTTGTTCTGAACTGGGACTTGAACTCGGCCACCTGTGATTTGTTTGTAAGCTGCTTTTTTTCTTTTTTTTTTTCTTTTTGTCAACCCTAGTGCTTTACCACTTGAGCCACAACAGTAATTTTTGAATCCTACAAAGTCTCACATATTTTGGCCCAGGTTGGGTTTGAACAGTCACCCTCATATCTCAGATCTGGAACATATTTGCAGGCATGAGAAACTGGAACCTGGTGTGAGTGTTTCTTGTTTGCTTTTCATTTTGGATTTTTTTTTTTTTGGTGTGCCTAGGTGGACAGGAAGGGAATATTCCTTATATTCCTTATAGAAGGGCAAATGAAGTGGTGACTGCCTTTTGAAGGCAAATTTGATCAACTCTCAACCAGTATAGCTTTAACTGCTGAGAATTCTCACTCCCAATTATGTTGGAGAATGAGAAAGAGTTCTCTTGCTTTCGTGCGATGTGATTGGGAATTTGAGGTTCAGTATCCCCTCATACCTTTTCCAGAAAATTTCATTTATGTATGTTTTACATTGGTCATGGGTTTGTTTTTGTCTGTTTGTCTCAGTTCTGGGGATTGAACTCTGGCCCTGGGAGCTATCCTTGAGTTTTTTTCCCTCAATGCCAGCACTCTACTACTTGAACCACAGTTCCATTTGTGGCTTTTTTAGTGTTTCACTAGAAATGATAATCTCACAGACATTTCTGCCCAGACTCGCTTTAAAATGTGATATGTAAGTTCCAGCCTGAGAGGGCTCCATGCAGATGCCCCTGCCAATCTGAATTCTCCACCCATTACCTGTGATACCTATGTAACTGGCATACCTAGAGGCAGTCTTCTCCCCACACCTCGCCACTGCTCCCCTCCCCTGGCCACACCATCCTACCCCTGCTCTAGATAAGGCAGGGAAGGCCGAGGTTGACTTTACCGCTGGCCTTGCATCATCCTTGGCACAAGCCAGCAGTTCAATCATAACCTTTTTTGCTCTTGCCTTAATACCACATCGTGTTCTCCTTTCTCAGCTACTATTTCAGTAAACCTTTATGATCCTCAGATCTCAAACATTTAGTGTAGCTAGGATTATAGACGTAATGGAGTTCGAGGGAGGAGATTCTGGAAATTCTGTCTCTGTCTTTTGCTTCCTTTCTTCTGTAAGGGATGAAATAAAAACTGGAGGAACTAAATACAAGTTTTAGTGCTAAAATTATAACAGCTTCTAAACTTTGGTAATGACTCCATGCTAGAGGGTTTCAACCCCACCCTTGAGACTAGTTTCTTGTAGTTTGACATTTAAAAATGTAGGGGGCATTTGTTCACCTCTATACCTGGGTAATTGTTGAAGATTGATCTTTGCCTTAACGGGGGAAGGGCGAGGAGAGCGCTCCCGAGACACCGCCCTTCCCCAAGCCCTGGGGCAGGGTGGAAGTGAGCCACTATCTCCTTCTGGGTGCAGATCCAGAAGGGGTAGCTTTGAGACCATCCCCCACCATGCGCCAGTGAGCATGGGTGCTCCCTTTTTCGTGGGCTTTCCCCAGATGGCGGTACTATGGGAAGTGATGTTAGCCCATGAGGGAGGTCTTTGGGAGCTGCTCTTGGATGGACAAGCTCACCAGCCTATCAACAGCTCATGCTCAATCCTCATCATCATCATCATTATATTACTGTAAGCCCCTCCCGATTAAATCAGATTGCTCTCCGAAGCATCTCCAAGATCATTTTGTGCCCAGCTTCCTTGGTGGGTAAGGAGGCAGGAAAAGGGGATCTCGTTCGGCCACTTGCACCGTAGGCTAGCCCGTGTCCCTTTGCAACACCTTGGCTGTCCACTGGTCGCGTGCCCAGGGTAGAGGGTGAAAAGGGGAGCACTGATAAGGGAGTAAGCTTAGCATCCCCACACCAGGGGAGGTAATTCTAGCCCAGCAGTTAACAACCATGGTAATGGACAGGAAAAAATGATCATCGTTATAGATTATAGAAATAACCATAATAGTAGTAGAAATGCCATGGTAACTTTTGGGTAGTTTCCTTATGGTTGAGTACTAGATTGTTTTAGCCCGCTCAAGCTTGCTTGGTGGTAATGGGAAAACATGGTGGCAATTGTTAAAATAAACTTGGTACTAGGTCAGCCTGACCGCAACATTCTTCTTTTGTAAATGGCTTGCTTAACCCATTTGTGACTTGCCCCGCATAACCCCTGCATCAGTGCTATGTGACCACCTATTGTCAATGCATGATATCGATGCCAGTTCCAGATATCTAAGCCAAAATAGATAACTAAGTGAGTAGATAGCCAGTAGAAATAGGACAAGACTTGCTTGCTAAACGCCATCTAATCAAGTATCTTCCAAGTTGGAAATACCCTGGTCCTGTTGTAATCACAATAAAAACTCTGCCTATCTGAGGGTTGGGACTCTGAATCCAGATGTGCTGTGTCGCTCACAGTTGGGAGTCCAGGCTTGAGCTTCCAATAAAGAATCTCATGCGTTTGCATCGGTATTGGCTCTTTGGTAGACTTTGGGGACCGGAAATCTAGATAGGAACTTGGGGGCTCATCCAGGATCCCCCAAGACCCCAGGATCCCCCAAGACCCCAGGACACCCGATCCAGGGGTCTGGCACCGATCAGAGAGTTTGTTTGTCTTGTTTTGTTCATCTTGTCTGTTGTGGTGCCCAAATCAGTATTCTGTATTCTGTATGGTTGGCATAAGACTTAAGCAGATGCGCAGGTTGGTCATCAACTGGGGGTCTTGTAAGATGTTCCAGACCTCCATCTGAGTAAATTTCCCTCCTCACACTTTATAGTTGGTAGGAACGAAGCAGGTCACTCCTGCGCATTGGCATAAGACCGACATTCCCATTCTGTTCTTCCTCCTCTGGGCAGAAGGAATCTATTTCATGAGGAATCTGCTTTGTGTCTTTTTGCGTGTCCATTTGGTGTTTGTTTTTGGCTGTTTGGATTTACTTTTCTGAAACTCACAAAAAGATGGGAAAGAATCAGACAACTCCTCTTTCTCTTCTGACGGGCAGACTCAGACATTTCCTCCTTCTCTTCTGAGGGACTATTTTAAGGACGTGAAAAGTCGTGCACTTGACTTGAATAAAGAAGTTTTAAAAAAAGAGAAAACTAATCACCTTTTTGTTCTACATCCTGGTCTTGCAGGACTTGGTGAAACCCCATCCCCTTTCCTGGTTAAGGCCCTTTCTAACCCCTCAGGATCAGCTTCCAAGGAAGACATGGGACACGCGGTCTCTGCTGGTATAGAGTTCCAAACAGTCTCCTCAGGTCCCCCAAAATCTGGAGGACCAAGGGGAAGAGAGATCAGCTTCAAGTAACCATTTTTTTTCCAACTGAAGGTATTTAAAGGTCAGTTGATTTGGTCAAATGCTCTAGTCAAAATTGGGCTGAGACTAGAGTCAAGTACTGGGTGGGCTGAGTCCTACCTAGCTCAGGGAATGCCCTTCCAACTATCTTCAGCAGAAAAGTATTTTGTGTGTTAAAATCTCTTGCTAAAATTAACAAGAATCTTAAAGTCATTTGTTAAAAGTTTTGTCTTAAATCTTGGATGGTTATTGCAAGAGTAAGATTGGCATAATGACACTGGAAAATATATGGCCGACATTTATTTTGCGCACTTTAAGATCTTTTACCTGTGTATGTGTGTGCATGTGTGAGTGAGAATATGTTCAAGATTAAAACTGTCAGTATAATGTAAAAATGGGTGAGTTTAAGTTTGAACTGAAAGGTCATCAAGTTCGGGCCTTACCAAATGTTTTAAAGAATTAGTACATAGTGAAAAAAACCACACAGTTAAAAGATATATAAGGATTCTTTAATTTGCAGTTTAAAAAATCTGGTATCTTAATGCATAAGGGTATTAAGACTGTAATCAAGTAATTTTTTTTTTTTTTTTTTTTTTTTTTTTTTTGGCCAGTCCTGGGCCTTGGGCTCAGGGCCTGAGCACTGTCCCTGGCTTCCTTTTGCTCAAGGCTAGCACTCTGCCACTTGAGCCACAGCGCCGCTTCTGGCCGTTTTCTGTATATGTGGTGCTGGGGAATCGAACCTAGGGCCTCGTGTATCCGAGGCAGGCACTCTTGCCACTAGGCTATATCCCCAGCCCAATTTTTTTAGCAAAGACATTGGAAATGTAAAATTTATTTTCCTCTACTGTTAAAATTTGGGAGAAAATATCAGAAATTTGGATATTAATGTTTGTTTTTCACTGTTAAAAAATTGCTTGGGTTTCTCAGTTAAAGATGCGGGTAAAAAAGGACAGAAAAACTTAGGACGAGCCTGTGTGCCTCTCCTTAGGAGTGAGGGGTGATCTGGTAAAGGTGCAGCTTAGCCAGTCTATGTGGTGGGACAGGCCCTTGGGGGAGTCCACACATGGTCAAAAAAGTGTAACCTGGCACAGAGGCAATTCATCAAGCCGTAAGGAATAGCATGGATAAATGGAGGCTTTGTCTTACATCTTTTCCTTACAGGTGGACAAAAATATCTGATGGTAAAATAGGTGATGTGATGATGGTATTGGAATCTAAAACTGCCCCTTGGGAGGTTTTAAATTTTTTTTAAAGTTTTCAAAAGAGAGTTAAAAATGTATCTGTACAATGTAATTTGATTTCTAGGCTATGTTGCAATTTGGATGTATCTTTACAAAAGGGACACAGATGCTAAGTGTAGATACTTGTGTTTGTTATTCCGGTACTTGTAATTCTTACATTAAGAGAAAACTGTCATTTGAGTTCAGAGGTGTTCTAGGAAGTAACTCAGACTACAGAAAAAAAAAAGGCCCTTTTAAAACAGGCCACCGTGAGGCAATGGACTGTGACCAGTGCCTCTAGATTTCAGAGATCTTCAAATACAATTTAAAGCTAAAGTGTAATTGTTAGAACAGAGGCTAATGTTAGACTTTTTTAAAAAATCAGGAATGTATTTCTAGATATGAGATTTGAAAATAGTTCTTCTAAATGTTTGTTTTAAATTGGACATAATAAATAATTAAGGCTTCCAAAATGATTGTTTAAATTGCTTTTCCAGTTTGCCTTGCAGGTTTTATAACAGTTTCCAGGTAGGACTATAGTAAAAGACAGATGATTCTTACAAGTTGATCAAAGGTAACTTTGGCATTTAATAATTTCCAGGTAAGATCATGCTTAAAAACTACTTCTGTGTGGACCATCTTGTTGTTTAATTGGAGTAAAGTGGCCTTTTGTAAGACATGTTGATCTGAAAACTGTGGTTCAGAGCCAGCCTGGGCAGAGAAAGGTCCCTGTGAGAGTCTTCATCTCTGTTCAACCAGCTGAGTGCTGGGAATAGAGTTGTGTGGAGCTCAAAGTGGCAGAGTGCTAGCCTTGAACTGGAGAGCTGAGGGACAGCACTCAGGCCCTGAGTCCAAGTCCAGCAACATATCAAGAGAAATGACAAAGGTGCATTTACCTCAGAATAAAAAAGTCACTCCTCGGACAAAAGTGATGGAGCATCCAGAGGCAGCAAGCCACTCCTTGGATGGCAGAGATGGTGTCAGATCCTACAGTCATGTGTGGTTAGCCCTTAAAAAGTTAATCAGAGGGCTGGGAATATGGCCTAGTGGCAAGAGTGCTTGCCTCCTACACATGAAGCTCTTGGTTCGATTCCCCAGCACCACATATATGGAAAATGGCCAGAAGGGGCGCTGTGGCTCAGGTGGCAGAGTGCTAGCCTGAGCGGGAAGAAGCCAGGGACAGTGCTCAGGCCAGGACTGGACAAAAAAAAAGATGTGAGCTTATTGGTCAAACAACTACAAAAGCAATACTTGCAAAACTGTTTGGTGTAAGTGAATTGAACACCACCGGGGAGGGGGGGGGAAGGGAAAGGGGGAGGAGAGAGGGAGTATGAGGGACAAGATAACAAACAGTACAAGAAATGTATCCAATGCCTAATGTAAGAAACTGTAACCTCTCTGTACATCAGTTTTATAATAAAAATTTGAAAAAAAAAAGTTAATCAGAGCTGGTAGCTCCTAGAAGAATAGTTTGTAAGCATTCCTCTCTAACAGCCATGTCTGTCTACTGGGCAGGAACTTGTCAGTCATCTCTGACAGTGGAGAGTAAAGCTAAGATTGTCAAATGGGGAGATAGTTTAAAATCCCAACCCCTGCATCTGCTCAAAGTCCTAACAGACAGGGAAAATTCTGAGTTATCATAGGGGATTTCACTAGTCAGGCCTTAGGATGAACTTCTTTAACCAGTCTATGCAGAAAGTTGCAGGCAACCCAGCAAGAGGTATGACATTCGATTGGAGCCACTGGGAGACACTGCTGCCTGCTGCCGCGACAATCCTTCCTATCCCATTTGGGTTAATATGAAGTATGGCCTGACAATCATCTGGAGCCATCTATAAACTTTTCACTGCTCAAGTATATTTGGACATCAGGGAATGCATGCATCCATTGATAAGCTGAAAGCATGTGATGATATGAGTCATTGTTTAACTGGTCCCCTTGGCTGACATAGTTAATAACCTCAGTAGCAGAACCTTTGGTGTTGGTAATATTTAATTTAATGGTTAGTCCTTATATTCGTAATAGGCTCACTACATTTGTAAGAGATTGTGTCAGTACAGTAGAAGTAATGATGCTCAGGTCTCAGTATCAGCCCCTGGATATTGAAGACATAGAAATGTATGATAATGAGGCCATGATTGGCCCCCTCAGTAACCAGTAGAAGAGGAGGAAATGTAAGGGCTGACCTGAAAACTGGAGAAATTAAATATAAGTTTGGTGTTAACATTATAACAGTTTCTAAACTCTGGTGATTACTCCATGTTAGAGGGCTGCACCCCCACCCGTGAAACTAGTTTCTTGTAATTTGACATTTTAAAATGTAGGGAGCATTTGTTCACCTCTATACCTGGGTAACAACCATGGTAACAGACCGGAAGAAATGATCATCGTCATTGACTATAGAAATAACCATAATAGTAGTAGAAATGCCATGGTAACTGTTGGGTGGTTTACTTATGATTGAGTACTGGATTGTTTTAGCCCGCTCAAGCTTGCTTAGTAGTAATGGGAAAACATGGTCGCAATTGTTAAAATAAAGTTGGTACTAGGTAAGCCTGACTGCAATATTCTGCTTCTGTAAATGGCTTGCTTAACCCATTTGTGACCTGCTCTACCCCTTGCATTAACCCCCTGCATCAGAGCTATGTGACCACCTGTTGTCAATGTCTGATATCGAGGCCAGTTCCCGATATCAAAGCCAAAATAGATAACTGAAAGGGTAGATAGCCAATAGAAATAGGACAAGATTTGCTAAATGCCATCTAATCAAGTATCTGCCAAGTTGGATCCTGGTCCTGTTGTAATCGCAATAAAATCCCTGCCTATCTGAGGGTCGGGACTCTCAATCCAGATTCCCCTGCGTCGGCGGTGGTTGGGAGTCCAGGCTGGAGCTTGCAATAAAGACTCATGCGTTTGCATCAGTATCGGCTGCTTGTTGGTCTTTGGGGACCGGAAATCTGGCATAACACTTCCTTCCTTTCTTGCTTCCACCCTCTGTACCTCCCTCTCTTACTTCAACACTTTCTTCCTCCTTTCCTTCCTGGCTTCCTTCTTCCATTCCTTCCTTCCCTTTTTAATTTGAGCTGAACTGGAATTGAACTTGGGGCAGCCTGGGGTCTATACCTGGGCTTTGTTTACGAGGCTAGTGCTCTACCACGTTTTGTCCAGTCCTGGGACTTGAACTCTAGGCCTATACTGTGTCCCCAAGCTTCTTTTGCTTGAGGAACTTTGAGCCAAAGTGATGCTTCTGGCTTTTTTCAGTAGTTTATGGGAGAAAAGAGACTCAGTTTCCTACTTGGGCTGGCTTCAAATCGTGATTCTCATATCTCAGCTCTCTAAGTAGCTAGGATCACAACAATCATGATCCACTGGCCACTGGCTTAAAACTTATTTTTCACCAGTCTACTCAGGAGGTCAAAAGTCCAAGAATCAAAGCCAGCCCAGGCAGGAAAGTCTATGAGACTCTCCAATTAACCAAGAGAAAACTGAAAGTGGTGATGTGTCTCAAAAGGGTAGAATACTAGCCTTGAGCAAAAGACCTCAGGGACAGCACCCAGGCCCTGATTGAAAGCACTATCCATGATAAAGAAATAAGAAGACTATTTGAAATGAGGATTTAATAAAGAATTGGGATTCAATGATGGATGCATTTTTCACATGTTGCATAACTCCCAGACTTCTGCCTGTGTGAGCTCATAATATTTCTGGATCATGGAGATGTGGTGCTTTAAACAATCAGCCAGAAAATAATCATGGCAGAACAACCAGACCCCCCTTTTTTTCCCATGTGTGATGGTATTGAGGCTTGAACTCAGGCCCTGAGCTCTGTCCTTGAGATTTTACACTCAAAGCAGGAGCTCAACTACTTGAGCCAAAGCTCTAATTCTTGGTTTCTCTGAGATTAATTGGATAGAAGTTTCACAGACTTTCCTGGCTGGCTTTTCTGTTTTGTTTTGTTTTTGTCATTGTTTTTGTTTTGCCAGTCCTGGGCCTTGGACTCAGGGCCTGAACACTGTCCCTGGCTTCTTTGTGCTCAAGGGTAGCACTCTGCCACTTGAGCCACAGTGCCACTTCTATATATGTGGTGCTGGGGAATCAAACCCAGGGCTTCATGTATAGGAGTCAAGCACTCTTGCCGCTAGGCCATGTTCCCAGCCACTCCTGGTTGGCTTTGAACCATGATCCTCAGAATATTAGAGTAGCTGAGAGTGCAGGCATGAGCCACTGGTACCCAGGACTGAGAATCCTCAGA
The DNA here is from genome assembly GCF_023159225.1 of Perognathus longimembris pacificus. Classification (NCBI taxonomy): domain Eukaryota; kingdom Metazoa; phylum Chordata; class Mammalia; order Rodentia; family Heteromyidae; genus Perognathus; species Perognathus longimembris. The sequence goes on from NW_025960455.1 coordinate 212,901, forward strand.
GATGACCCAGAGGCTCCCCAGGTCTCCAGAGACCCTAACTCAAGGTGCTGGAGGCCCTACTGCCTTCACAAAAAGTATAAATTTAAGGGCTGAGGATATGGTCTAGTGGCAAGAGTGCTTGACTCATATAAATGGAGACCTGGGTTTGATTCCTCAGCACCACATATATGCAAAATGGCCAGAAGTGGCACTGTGGCTCAGGTGGCAGAGTGCTAGCCTTGAGCATAAAGAAGCCAGGGACAGTGCTCAGGACATGAGTCCAAGGTCCAGGACTGGCAAAAAAAAAAAAAAGTATAAATTTCAAGTCAACATAGTGTGTAGTAAATATCAAAGAATCATGTATTTCTGTGGAAGAATCTTATCTCAGTATGCACACCTGCACACCTTTGACTATAGCACCAGAAGTTTTCTTTGGACAAAGTAGTGACCCAATTAACCCCAGATAAGGGCAGAAACGGTTCACATTCCATTATTTGTAAAGTTATCTACTGTTTGCTCTCATTATTTTTGCTACACATTTTATTTGTATTTAAAGGTTTTAGGCAACCTAAGAACAAATGTAAAAGTAAAGATGCCGTAAAAATGAACTGCTTGGTATTCACTATTCATGTCTATCAAGCACAGCAGTAAACAAAAACCCCATGTATTTAACCATTTTTTAGATTTTTTTTTGCTTTTGTGATTTTTTTTTGATATTTGCCTAACATGCATGTGCTGTAAAAATAGTTAATAGGGAAATAACTTGAGATGATGGATAGCTTTGTTTAATGTCTTATGAAATTTTCATGACCAATCCAAGCGTAATTGCGAAGAACACGTGTATTCAGTTCATGTAAGTGGAATACAAGTTTCATGAATGGAAAAAAAAGTTACTGGGGGATATTAATTGGATTCACCCCTCACTAAAAATTACTTCCAAACATTTACATCCTATTTTCCAGATTTTACAGGGAGACTCTAACCCAGCCTCTCCAAGAATACTTACACCTAAAGTGGTTGAGGCATTGAAAGTTATTGAGTGTGCAAATGGTAAGGCCCAACTTCTATGCATAGATTATTCCTAACCCATTGTTTTATGTATTTTAAGTTCTAGTAAATTCCCTATTGCTGTTCCTTGGCAGGATGCTCCCACTGAATGGATATTTTTGGCTTTACAGTCCATGAGTGCAATTAACCCTTTGATTGTTTTAATTTCCTCACTTATTTCTAAATGAGGCAGGCTCTGTATTCAGTTGAATGGGCATGAGCCTGATGCCTTAGGCCTGCTCATGACTAGGAATGAATTTTTACAAGCTTCCTTAGAATGGCAAATTGCCATGGCCAATTTGCCTGGGCAGGTACTTTTTCACTTGCCCGCATCACCATTATTGCAGTTTGCTGATGGTCACTATGGTACTGCCTGCTCCTTTATTTTCCCCAAACCTATTGCTAATGTTCCCAATGTGTTTATTGATAGGTCTAAAAATTTTAAAAAGTAGGGCTTTGGTTACACTGCCCTCATCATACGTCCACCACACAGGTTCAATATAATAGCACATCTACACAAAGCGTGGAGCTGTTGGCCACCATTTGGGCTTTACAACAGTATTCTTTTACTATAAATTTGTACTCAGTCAATATGTTGTTTCTGTTTTACAGCGCATCCAGGATGTCATTATTCTTACTTCAGATGAGAAGCTGCTGCACCTTTTTACTTCCCTCCAACAACTGTTGCAGCACACAACTCATATATATATATATATATATATATATATATATATATATATATATATATATATATATATATATTTGTTATATACGTGCTCATTCTCTTTTGTCTGGACATTTATTGTATAACAATGCCCTTCCTAATAAGTTTCCTTGGATTGACTTGCTTATTCAATTTCTGTTAATGCTACACATGATGCCCATCAAAAATTTCATCAAAATACAGCCACCCTTCCTAAGCAGCTTAAATTAACACATGAGAAAGCTCATACTATAGTTCTTCAGTGCGGACATTGTCCATTTACTCTTGCTATTCCCACCGTCAGGGTTAACCCATGGGATTTTCTGCCTAAACAATTGTGACAAATGGATGTGAACCATATCCCATCTTTTGGTGGCTGATCCTATGTTCATGTTTCTGTGGACACTTATTCTGGATTGCTTTTTGCCTCATTTCACACAAAAAGTCTTATAAAAATGTTGCTGCACATTTATTTATGGCTATTGCCTTTATGGATTTGCCTCAACAAATTAAAACTGATAATGGTCCTGCCTATACTTCTCAGGCCTTTAAAACATTGTGGTCACAACTACATTATTACTCTAACCACTGGCATTGCCTACAATGTACAAGGACAAGGCATTGTCGAGCGAGCCCATGCCATTTAAAAAAATCAAATTACAGGGGCTGGGAATATGGCCTAGTGGCAAGAGCACCTGCTTTATATACATGAAGCCCTGGGTTCAATTCCCCAGCACCACATATATAGAAAACAGCCAGAAGTGGTGCTGTGGCTCAAGTGGCAGAGTGCTAGCCTTGAACAAAAAGAAACCAGGGACAGTGCTCAGGCCCTGAATCCTAGGCCCAGGAATGGCAAAAAAAAAAAAAAAAAAAAGAAAAAAAAAGAAAAAAAATCAAGTTCTGAAACTTAAAAGGGGGAATTAGCTACTCGGAAGACTTTACCACATACTATTATATCTATTTGTGTTTCAAATGTCTTAATTTCAAATGTCTCCAAGGATGACCACTACTGTGCTGCACCGACGGAAAAAAAAATTGCCATGCCAACGGCAATGCTGTGATAGAAAGATCCTTTGACAGGAGTCTGTTATGGTCCTGATGCCTTCTTACGATGGAGCCAAGAATATGCTTGTGTTTTTACAGGATGTGGAGTCGCCGAGGTGGATTCCACGCCAGCTCGTTGACCATGCTGAGACTCTGTCGGTTGTTCCAAAAAATGGGCTTAAAGGAGTGCATGCCTCAAACCTGCAGCCAGAGGGCTCCATTCCCAACTTGGTAGTGAAAGAACTTCTTACCTAAAACCATGTTCGTGGCTATGCTGGCCTTGATAACTTGAGCCCAAGTGCCTGCAGAAGTCCACTGGGCCTACTTGCCTGGCCCGCCCCTCCTTGCCTGTCAAGTGATGTGGGAGGAACCATCTATTAGAGTGTTTACTAATGCCACAGGTAGCGTTTGGGGGAGAGAGTGTTGGATGTCAAGAGCCATATTCTAAGCTTACAAATTGGAGTGATCTGACTGCTACCCACCTGTTTGCATGACCATGGACAGCATACAAGGATGTTTTCTTGTAGTAGAATATACACATATGGTAAGGTATACAGGGATAGAATATGGCCTTGGTTTCTTCAGGAGGCAAAAGATATTTGGATGAAAAAAGATGGAACTTATGCATAACACTTCTAGAGTTGCTTTGACAGGAGCTGCTGTTTGCCCCACCAGGCTTCCACTATGCCCAGAGGTTTTTTCAGCTGCCATTGACCAGCCTGGATGGTCTGGAGGGCCTGTGGATTTGACATCTTCTCCACTGTTCCAGTGGTGAGAATCCCCTACTATGCATTGCAGGACTGGTCCCAGAGGAGTGACATGATCAACAGCATCTTTCCAGCCACCATCATTGTCAGCCCACATGGACAAGCTCACCCTGATATGTGGAGACTGGCTGATGCCTTGAGGCCTACTTGGACTAATGCCTCTTATCTTCCTGTACCTTTGTTCCAGGGACCTATCCCATCCCCTGAATTTGTGTAATTTACTGTGCAAACTTGTGTTATGCATCCTTACATGCTGGTGGTTGGATCAGTTGTGGTTGTAAAGGGTGGGGATGTGTTTCATGCTTCCTGCAAAACTGTGTTCTTACTAACTCCAAAAGCAATTTTATACATCCCGGAGCATGTACAGTATTTGTAACTATGAGCCCCCTTATCTTATGTTGCCTGTAAAGTTGATGGAATCATGGTATATTGACTTTGGGCCTCAATTGGCTGTTGAGGGTCAGAAATCTCTGAGCTGATCACGTAGATTTTTTGAGAATACTGATTGCCAGCATTATTGCTAATGTAACTCTTATTGGTAGTTCAACTGATTCCACTGTGGTTCTTACCCAAACCATGCATGTTAATACTTTGGCTAAAAATATATCTGGTGCCCTTGGGACTCAGGTGCGACTAGATAAAAAGATTGTGGAATGTATGGATGCTTTGGAAACAGACATGCTGTATGTTAATAGTCAGGTAAAACTGCTAAAGACCCAGTTAAAAATGACTTGCAATGCTAATTATCAATACATTTGTGTTACCCCTCTTATATATAATGAAAATGTGACTTGGAACAATATTCAGCATCATAGTCAAGAAATCTGGTCCCATGATAATTTGAGCTTTGTCATTAATACAGCTTCAGGGACAGATATTTGATATTGACCACTCTACCCTAAAGGCTGAGGATCCCGCAGACTTAGCTGCCTTAGTTCTCCATTACCTACAGGGATTTAACCCAGGAAATGTGTGGCAGCACTTCTTTTGTTATTTCTTGGGCATTTTTCTGTTCATTGTTTTGGTTTTTCTTTCTCTGCCATTCCTTCTGAGCTGTTTGACCTGCCCTTTAGTCCAGATCCAGGCTGATATGCACTTGCTCAACCTAAAAAACAAAACAGGTGGAAGATGGTGCAGACCCTGGGGTGCCAGGAGCTGGAAAGGTTTGAGTAAAGGCTCCATGGCCATGGACTTTAACCCTCAGGACTTCAAGCAGTTGCCCTTTTGTTTTGGGGAAGTTCTTCTTTCAGCTTTTGGGCCTAGGGGCTTATCTGAGGGAGCATGGTAGACAAGGATTGGTTGAGTTTTGCCATCAGCCTTCTCTAGGTCTCCATAATCAATCCCCTTCCCCCTTGGAAATACTTGTCTGTGCTGCAGCTGGCCTGTGGCAGGAGTTGTCTCCTTTTCTACTTGAATTCTCAGCACTTCCTGCCTTTGTGGGGTTGTCATCTGACTTCCTTTCTCCTGGACAGGTTTATTCTTGGTGCTGAGGTCCAAATGTGCTTAACTCTTCTTTCAAACGCTGTGCATGTGGCTGAGAAGAGATGGCCTCGCCACCCACACAGGAGCCAGGATTTCAGCTTAAGCTTCCTAAAGAAGCCACTACTAGAGGACATCCATTCATGCAGCATCTTTATGAGACACTCTGTTTCACATCTGGCTAGTTAAACTTATATCTCTCTCTCTCTCTCTGTGTGTGTGTGTGTGTGTGTGTGTGTGTGTGTGTGTGTGTGTTTGGTGCATTTTTCTATGGAAACCACATTTCCTTGCCTGCCCTGCAGTACTGGTAGGCCTAGATTTCCGATCCCCAAGAAGCCTATTCTGATGCCAACCCACAGGAGTCTTTATTGCAAGCTCGAGCATGGACTCTCAACCATCAACGACACAGTGGATGGGGATTGAGGGTCCCGACCCTCACATAGGCAGGGATTTTATTGCGATTACAACAGGGGCAGGGTATTTCATACTTGGCAGATACTTGATTGGATGCCATTTAGCAAGCAAGTCTTGTCCTATTTCTATTGTCTGTCTACACTTTCAGCTATCTAGTTTGGCTTTGATAACAGGAAATGGCCTAGATATCAGAACTGACAACAGGTGGTCAAATAGCACTGATGCAGGGGGTTAATGCAGGGGGTAGAGCATGTCACAAATGGGTTAAGCAAGCACAAGTAGAATTTTGTGGTGAGCCTGACCTAGGACCAACTTTATTTTAACAACTGCTACCATGCTTTCCCATTTCCAATAAGCAAGCTTGAGCAGGCTAAAACAATCCAGTACTCAATCATAAGTAAACCAACCCAACAATTACCATGGCATTTCTACTACTATTATGGTTATTTCTATAGTCTATGACTATGATCATGTTTTTTTCCTGTCCGTTATCATGGTTGCTACCCCGGTACAAAGGGGCAATTAGGGCTCCTTATATTTTCAAATGTCAAACTATAAGAAACGTCAAACGGGTGGGGGTGCAGCCCTCTAGCATGGAGTCATCACCAGAGTTTAGAAGCTGTATAATTTTAACACTAAAACTTATATTTAGTTACTCCAGTTTTCAGATCAGTCCTAGCATTCCCTCCTCTTCTACTGGTTACTGAGGGGGCGAATCATGGCCTCATTATCATACATCTTCCATGTCCAGGGGCTGATACTGAGACCTGAGCATCATTAGCTGTCCCGTACTAACACAATCTCTTACGAATGTAGTGAGCCTGATAATAATACAAAGAGCAACTATTTAAATAAATATTACCAATAACACTGGTCCTACTACTGAGGTTATTAACAATGTCAGCCAAGGGAACCACTTAAACAATGACTCATATCATCCCATGCTTTCAGCTTATCAATGAATGCATGCATTCGCTGATGTCCAAATCTACGGGAGCAGTGAGAAGTTTATAGATGGCTCCAGATAACTGTCAGGGTGTCTTTGATCTTAACCCAAATGGGATGGGAGGGAATGAGGCAGCAGGCAGCAGTATCTCCCAGTGGCTCCAACACAGTGTCATACCTCCTGCTGGGTTACCTGCAACTTTCTGCATAGACTGGTTAAAGAAGATTACCCTAAGGCCTGACTAGTCAAATCTCCTAATAATTTACTAGTTGCCTTTTAGCAAATGTTGGCTAGACAATTTAACTATTGCTTCAGAACCAAGCTTAGGGCATAAGGGAGGAGGCCTCCCAAACTTTCCTAAGGTGTGATAACCTTAAAGTCTGGTATAGGAGGACGGTCCAATTTTGTGCCACTCTCAAGGGCTAATTTGGTTAAAGTCCTTTTTCCTCTCTACCTGACCTGAATTTAAGGGGTGATAGGCACAAAGTAATTTTCAATTAATCCCTAATGACTTACCTTATAGCTGCATTATCTGAATGATGAAAGAGGGGCCATTGTCTGAGCCTATAGCTACTGGGACTCCAAACCTGGAAATTATTCCTCAAGCAGCTTCTTTGCTACTGTCTGTGTTGTTTCCCACTTTGTTGGGAAAGCTTCCTTCCATCCTGAAAAACTATCTACAAAAGCTAGCAGATACTTATATCCAAACTGGCCTATTTTTACCTCAGTAAAATCTACCGCCCAGTAGGCTCCTGGTACCGTTCCCCTTTCCCTCTTTCCCTTGGCGGCTACTCCACCAGCTACATTTGTTCTCTGGCATGGCACACACTGGCTGCTAATATTCTTTCTAATGCCTGGAGCTGCCTGTCCCACATATGCTACATTAATCACTTTTTAAAATTTTCCTCAGCCTCTATATCTATGGAAGTATAAGTATGGTAAGCACCAAGCAGCCTTTCTCAAAAGGCTGCTGGAGACTCATCCATTGCATGTCGAACTTTCCCTACCTTAGACAAATAGTTTGGGTGCTTTCTGGTGGCCAAGAGACCTCCCAGAAGAGCCTGGAGATAAACTTTTTTCCACTCGCTACTTGCCAAGGAATTCAGGGAAGAGGAGGTCTAGTGCCTGAGGGTTCTTTGAGAAGGGAGGGTCATAGAGGAAGTACAGTAGTGGGTGAAGGGGGTTCCCTACTTTATCCTGCCTCATCTTTTAAAGGGAGCTGATGGGCGAAGATCATTCATCTTCTATAACTTCTTCAGGCTGGCTGAGGGGCATTGACCTTACCTAGCCAGGAACATATAACCCTAGTCTACTTTATCTAGAGGCTGCAGAATTGGATGTGTATTAGGAGTTTTACTCCAAACTGGAAATTACATTAAACATTTAACTTTTAAACAACTATACAGACTTTTTTGGGCTACAGCCGTGTAGCCTTTTAACATTTTAGTTTGCAAAAGCATTTTCATGACTGGCTTGGGAAACTGATCTCTGATAACCTAACAATGCCTAAATTACCTTTGAAGGCCTCAGGTAGGTCTCAGTAAAGACACAATCTCAGGTCCACAAGTTTCCTTTCCTGAACAGATATGCCAAATCAGAATTTTCACTGGCACTTAGGGCTTTGAGCAGTTGCAGGGGGTTGGGATTTTAAAATATCCCCCCATTTGACAATCTTAGTTTTACTACACACTATCACAGATGACTGGCAAGTTCCTGCCCAGTAGATCGACATGGCTATTTGAAATGAATGCTTACAAACTGTTCTTCTAGGATCTCCTGGCTGTGATGAACTTTTCAAGGGCCAAGCACACATGATTCTAGGATCTGACACCATCTCTGCCATCCAAGCAGTGGCTTACTGCCTCTGGATGCTCCACCTCTTTGTCCCAGGAGTGACTTTTTGTGCTGAGGCAAATTCACTTTTGGCATTTCGCTTGGTCCATCTCTGGGCTTAGACTCAGGGCCTGAGTGCTGTCCCTCAGCTCTCCTCTTCAGGCTAGCACTCTGCCACTTTGAGCTCCACACAACTCTATTCCCAGCACTCAGCTGGTTGAACAGAGATGAAGACTCTCACAGGGACCTTTCTCTGCCCAGGCTGGCTCTGAACCACAGTTTTCAGATCAACAAGTCAAAAGGCCACTTTACTCCAATTAAAGCAACAAGATGGCCCATACAGAAGTAGTTTTTAAGCATGATCTTACCTGGAAATTATTAAAGGCCAAAGTTACCTTTGATCAACTTGTAAGAATCATCTGTCCTTACTGTAGTCCTACCTGGAAACTGTTATAAAACCTGCAAGGCAAACTGGAATAGCAATTTAAACAATCATTTTGGCTGCCTTAATCATTTTTTTGTCCAATTTAAAGCAAACATTTAGGACAACTTTATTTTCAAATCTCATATCTAGAAATACATTCCTGATTTTTTGAGTCTAACATAATCCTCTATTTTAACATTTATACTTTAGCTTTCAACTCTATTTGAAGAACTCTGAAATCTAGAGGCACTGGTCACAGTCCATTGCCTCACGGTGGCTTGTTTAAAAAGGGTCATTTTTTCTGAAGTCTGAGTTACTGACTAGAACACCTCTGAACTCAAATGACAATTTTCCCTTAATGTAAGAATTACAAGTACAAGAATTGCAAACACAAGAATCCAGACTTAGCATCTTTGTCTTATTTTTTAAAGACACATCCAAATTGCAACATAGCCTAGAATTCAAATTACATTGTACAGATAAACTTTTAACTCTCTCTTGAAAACTTTTCTTTAATTTTTAAAACCTCCCACGGGGCAGTTTTAGATTTCAATAGCATCATCACATCTACTATTTTACCATTAGGTTTTTATGTTCACCTGTAAGGAAAAGATACAGGACAAAGAAGAGCCTCCATCTCTCCATCCTACAGAATGGCCATGTACCCATCCTATTCTTTGGGGTTTGATGAATTGCTCCTGTTCTAGATTATTCTTGTTTCACCATATGTGGACTCCTCCCAGGGCCTGTCCCACCACATGGACTGGCTAAGCTGCACCATTGCCTGATCACCCCTCACTCCTAAGGATAGGCACAAAGGCTCATTCTAAGTTTTTCTGTCCTTTTTTCCCCATCTCTAACTGAGAATCCCAAGCAATTTTTAACAGTGATAAAAAAACATTAATATCCAAATTTCTGACATTTAGCCCCGAATTTTAACAGAAGAGGAAAATAAATTTCACATTTCCAATGTCTTTTGCTAAACAAAATAACTTGATTACAGTGTTAATACCCTTATGCATTAAGATACCAGGTATTTTTAAAACTGCACATTAAAGAATCTTTAGATACTTTAACTGCATTTTAAAAAGAAAACAAAAAAAAAAAACAACACAAAACCAAAAGCCTCAGCCCACCCAGTACTTGTCTGTAGTCTCAGCCCAATTTTGAGTAGAGCATTTACAGATCATTAGACCTTTAAATACCTTCAGTTGGAAGAAAATAGTTACTCGAAGCTGATCTCTCTTCCCTGGGTCCTCCAGATTTTAGGGAACCTGGGGATCCGCATGTCTCATGTCTTCCTCGGAAGCTGTTCCTGAATGGGAAAAAGGGCTTTAACCAGGAAGGGGAGTTGTCCACCAAATCCTGCCAGACCAGGATGTAGAAAAAAAGGTAATGATAAGTTTACCATTTTTTTTCATTTTTATACTCAAGTCATGTGCCAGACTTTTCACATCCTTGAAATTGTCCATCAGGAGAGAAAGAGGAGTTGTCTGAATCTGTCCCATCTTATTGTGAGTTTCAGAAAAATACATACAAACAGCTAAAAACAAACACCAAAGAGACACACAAAACGATCGAAAGAAGATTCCTCACAAAACAGATTCTTTCTGCCCAGAAGAGGAAGAACAGAATGGGGAACAACGGCCATATGCTCCTCCACAGGAGCTACCCGCTTCATTCCTATTAATTATACTGAGTGAGAAGGGGACTTTATTCCCTACTGAAAAGGGGGACTGGAACATCTTCCAAGACCCCCAGGTTACGATCCAACTGTGCATCCACTTAAGTTTTATGCCACCCTTACAGAATATTACTGATTTGGGAGCCACAACAGACAAGACAAGCAAAACAAGACACACAAGAATCACTGCTCGGTACCAGACTCTCCAGTTCAGGGGTCCTGGAGTTTTCAGGGACCTTGCATGAGTCCGCCAAGCTGTTATACCTAGATTTCCAGTCCCCAAAGAACACCAAGGGGCCTATTCCAATGGAAACACATGAGAGTCTTTATTGCAAGCTCGAGCCCAGACTCTCAACCTTCAACAACACAGCAGATCTGGATTGAGGGTCCCGACCCTCAGATAGGCAGGGATTTTATTGTGATTACAACAGGGGCAGGGTATTTCAAACTTGGCAGATACTTGATTAGATGGCATTCATCAAGCAAGTCTTGTCCTATTTCTATTGGCTATCTACACTCTCAGGTATCTATTTTGGATTTGATAACAGGAAATGGCCTTCATATCAGGAAATGACAACAGGTGGTCATATAGCACTGATACAGGGGGTTAATTGCAGGGGGTAGAGCAAGTCACAAATGGGTTAAACAAGCTGTTTACAGAAGCAGAATTTTATGGTCAGCCTGACCTAGTATCAACTATATTTTACCAATTGCTACCATGTTTTCCCATTACTACTAAGCAAGCTTGAGCAGGCTTCAACAATCCAGTACTCAATCATAAGTAAACCAAGCCAACATTAACATGGCATTTCTACTACTATTATGGTTATTTCTATAGTCTGTGACTATGATCATGTTTTTTCCTGCCCTTACCATGGTTGCTACCCAGGTACAGAGTGGAATTAGGGCTCCCTATATTTTTAAATGTCAAATTACAAGAAACTAGTCTCACGGGTGGGGGTGCAGCCCTCTAGCATGGAGTCATCACCAGGGTTTAGAAGCAGTTATAATTTTAACATTAAAACCTATATTTAGTTACTCAAATTTTCAGGTCAGACCTAACAGTACCTCCTAAGGCATGGCTAGGATGGGCCATTTGAGACGAGGGCTCTATCTGCTCCTCTGGACAGCTATTAAGTCCCAAAGGATATTGACCCTGAGAGATTTGCAGAGGGTCTTTCTGGGTTGGCACTGTCATTGACAGAAATGTGGGTAATGAAGAAGATCCAAATTGGTGGAGATTACTGTCCTGAATGGAAGTTCCAATTCTATAATCTGGAGCCTGATGGTTCTTGAGTAGTCACAGAGGAGGAACTTCTTGGCCTTTCTGATTTGCCTGTGTAGTCTGGCACCTCTTCTCAGCATCAGAAATGAAAGCCAGACATAAGTGTGTTCTCCAGGGTATACATAATGCACATTTACTTTGAGTGGACCAGAGAGAGTGTCTGGGCCTGAGCTTTTCATTTCAACCACAGCTCTGGAGCCCCAGGAGTTTTTGAGTGCTTTTGGGATTCATGTATCCTGTGAACACACTATAAGGAATCTGGAGTCAGTTCAGCCTGGAAAGACCTAGAACCTGATCATGTTTTCATCAATACTTGAAAGCAAACTCCTAAGGTGTGAAATAATCACTTACTACCTGTTAGTTACTGTATCAATTCATCAAAAATAAAAAGTTTGGAAAAACACAAGTAAGAAGATCTTGTTTTTCAGCAGCAAAGAATGAGAGTATTTTTCATCTCTAGAATCCTAGGTACCCTGAAAGTCTGAAATCTGAGGATCACAATGCAAGACCCATAAGGGCAGGATGTCCTTCAGACTCCCATCTCTAGTCAACCTCCAAAAGAACCAAATGCAGACTTGTGGTTCATGTCATAGAGTGTTGGCATTGAGCACAACAGCTAGGTGCCAGAACTGGCACAAAGAAACACACAAACAAATAAACCCAGGACCAAGGTAAAAAATACATAGACCATATTCTGGGGAAAAGGTTTGCAGGAAAATTCAACATCAAATAGCAAATGACTTCCCACTAAATTCAAGAGAATTTTTTCTACTCCTCCACCTTGCTTGGGGATGGGGATTCTCAGTACTTAAAGCTGCAGTGGTCGAGATTTGATCAAATCGGCCTTCAAAATGCAGACCACAGTTCATTTCTATAACCAATATTCACTTTCTGCTTGTTAGGTATGAAAGGGAAAATAGCTCCTCCCTTTCCTTTTCAATTGAACTTTGGGTCACTTTGTCTAGTTTAGATTTGCTCTTGACCTCTCTTTCCCCAATATATATCTATTACATAGTTATCATCATCTCTCCTCATATCCTATCCCTCCACTGCAAGAAAAAAATGACCATCACAACCACCATCTCACCTCCTCCTGACTGCAATGTCTACATCCAGAAAAGAGCATCCTCATTCCTAACTGTATCCTAGCTCCTATAGCCTGTCTCCCATAGCGAAAATCTCTTGGCGACTGGCACCTGGAGGTAGTTTCTATTCTGCCTGCAGTTTGTGCCTCACTGAGATGACAGAAATCAGCATCTATTACATAGAAATAATGTCCATTTGGCCCCAGTATGAGGTCCTGTCATATCGCTTGTGATTGCCAATTCCTGACTCCACCAACACCTGGCGACCTTGGTTCTGTCTCTGCAAGCTGCACTCTCCTTCTTCTTGCTCCATAGAAACCCTTTAAAGAACCAATGTGCAATGGAGGGGAGGGGATCTGGGCCCACTAAAGCAGGGTATTGACACGCATAGGACAAGCTAAGAATCCCTAGATCATTCTGTGTCAATCCACCATCATAACCATCTTCACTATCTCCTGTGGAATAACAACATGACCAATATGATCCGTATATCCACAAGCACTGACCTCATCATCACCACCAATACCACAATTAACACCATCAACATCACCATCACCATCACCATCACCTCTATCATCATGGTAGCCATTACCATCTTCATACTGAACAAACAAATGTCTTTATCTATTGTCTCTGCCAATTCTCACCACAACCCAATGACTTTTCTTGAAACAGGAGGCCAGGACCCAGGGAAGTCTAGCAGTGCCCACTTTCACTGCTCCCTGGCTCCTTCATACTCTGCCTGTCCCACATTGTCCTACTCCATTCTACCTCTACTCTGTCCTACCTCTACCCTGTTCTACTTGCCGTAACCTATCTTTAGCCCTAACTGAGGAATTGAATCCTGAACCTCAGGAATTCTATGCAAGTGCTCTACCCCTAAGCTAATTCCTTGCGCCGAGTTTCAGTTTGTCTTTGATCCTACTCCTCTTCTCCTATTTCTCTCTATGCCTTCACCACTTTCCTTCCCCTCCCATTCTTCCTTTCCTACAGCTGTTCCCTATCTTCAGTATTGAAGAATACAGGGCTTTGGGATTAACAGGCACTAATTCTGCCACTAACCCTTCCAACCCAGACAGATTCTCTGAAACGTGATTTTATTTCAATTCAACGCAAAGTACACTTGTGCAAAGTGATATATTTTGCGGAAGTGTCGGAGTTTTTAGCCCCCTGGCTCCCCTGACCTGCGGGAGAAGTGGGGAAGGCACGCCCTGATGGGATGAGTCAAGAAAGGAAAGGGTTGACAGACTGCCCACACCCAGCCCTCCCTCACTGGAGGACAATCAGATGCTTCTGGGAGTCAGGTCAGCACAAGATCTCATTTATTGAGGGGAGTACATGTAACTTATAAGGCACAAGAGCCAATCAGATAAGGGGAGGCATGAGCTGTCCATAAGGGCTGAAAATCTGGGGACCAATCCTACAGGCAGCCAGATTTTTCTTCACAGCCCACAAAACCATCTCTGGATTCAGCGCCATGCGCCATCTTAGCCACACATGGCCCCAGGACTGAAACAGGCGGGGCCAGCTAGTTGACTTCCTCTTTCTGATCTAGGTGTGTCCAACAGGGAAATTGCATTCTGAACTTCAAAATTTGACAAGCCAAATGAAAATACAATATTTTAAAATATAATAGCAATTTAAAAGATGTCTCATTAGTCCAACTCAAGTGGATAATGCTGTTTTTATTCATGTCAATGGACCAGGAAGACTCTTCTACAATGTGGCAGTTGGAATGGTACAGGCAACTTGGGGCCTGTTTCAAATCATTGGCAAATCTCTGCCTTGGAATACATTGACAGTGTAAAAGGCTCCTGGCTTAACTTGGTAAAAGTTAGTCAGGCCAACTGGTGGGCTAAGAGATCACATAAACCACCTTCTTTCCTCAGCTGAAGTTATTCAAAAGGTAAAGTGAGAACTTAAAATGCTCTAGTCAAAATTGGGCTAAAGACTCCAGTCAAGTACTGGGACACCTCAATTGAGGTGGGGAACCCCACTCAGCTTTCTTCAACCAAAAACTCTCTGGTGTCCTAAAATGCCTTGCTACAGAAGCAAGTCCTGGTGAAAGAGGCCCTAGAATGCCAGTAATTTGTTAAAAAAAGTTTTAAATCTTGGTGATTTGAAAGATTGGCACAAAATACCTCTTAGAATACAGAAATACTGGAAAAGGTACAACCCATATTTATTTTGCCCAATTTAGTATCTTTTGTGCAAATATATTTGAGTGTGCGTGTGTGTGAGTGTGAACATATTCAAGATTAAAACTGTAAGTATGACATAAAAATGGTTGAGTTTCAGTTCAAACTCCAAACACGTCATCAAGTTTGGGTCTTCCCAAGTGTTTTAAAGGATTTTTGCATTGCTTTAAAGAGGAATTATAGTTTAAACAAAATATTTAATTTGCAGTTGCAAAATATTGGTATTTTAATGGTATTTTAAAGCTGTGTGCACTGTAATCAAGTTACCTGGTATAGCAAAAGGCATCAGGAATTTGAAATTTATCTTCCTCCACTGTTTCCAAATTTGAGGCTAAATGTCAGAAATTTGGATGTTAATGTTTATCACTGTTAAAGAACTGCTTCGGGTTTGTCAGTCAGAGATCAAAAGGAAAGGACAGGAAAACTTAGGATGAACCTGTGTGCCTATCTTTGGGGTGGAGGGGTGAATTGGCAAAGGTGAAACATAGCTGGTCCATGCATGGTGAATCAGGCCCCAGGGGGGAGTCCACACATGATGGAAAAAGTATAAGCAGGCACAAAGGCAGTTCATTGAGCCCAAGGAATCAGATGGAAATATGCCCATTCTGCAGGACAGGCCTATATTTGTCTGTTCCTTGCTGATGGACATTTGAAACCTGAAGATAAAAGGGCCAATGTGATGATTTGTTTGGTATTTCTAAAACTGCCCCTTGGGATGTATTAAAACTTGGAAGTCTTAAAAAGAGGGTTAAAACGTTTATCTGTATGATGTAATTTGATTTCTATGCTATTTTTCACTATGGATGTATTTTTTTAAAGCAAAGATAACAAGTCAGCATCCTTCTGTTTGTAATTCTGGTGCTTGTATTTCTTGCCTAATGATTCTTGATAGAGATACTTAGCAGAGAAATATGATTATAATACATTATAATGCATTTGAAATGCAAATATACTTTGGCGTGAATTTGAAAGTATTTCCTACTAGGTGATTATTCTTGATGGTTTAAAATTTTTCTTCCCATATATTGAAAGTCGTTCCTTGGTCTTCTCTTTCTAAAATCTCTTTTTAATATTTTATTTTATTGAAAACATGATGTACAGAGGGATGACAATTACTGAAGGAAATGAGTATATTTCTTCTCAAACACTGTTATGCTCCTCATTTATTCCCACTTTCCTTTGCCACTGAGTACCTTCCCCACAGTTGTAAAGTTCATTTCCAAAAATAGTCTTGATGCATTGGTTTGCCCTGTGTCCTATGTCTCACCATTATTTAATTCCTCAAATTAGATCAACATACATACAGCACACAGGTCACCAATACCTGAACCTTGTCCCCTGCAGACAGCACCCATATGGGCATGTCTAAAGGAATTTCCAGAGGAGAGTGAGATGAGAGGCTGCTTCTATTCAGTAGAAGAACATTCTAGTTCACACTTTAGCCTTCATGAACCAGGGTGGCCCAGCATGTCCTTATCATGGTGATGGGAGTGATTTTACAATCTGCCATTTGCACTTGAGACCCATGGGTCTTCCCACAGATGGGAGGTTACCCATATGGACATGACCCATGCTGTCCTCTTAGAGTTGGAACTGTGAAACTTCTGGGGGGAAAAAGATTCCACTTCTATGAATTCTGCATTCCTCACCTTATCTGTCCACCTCCAAGATGCTATGGCCATCAGTGAGTTTTCTGAGATTCTGGGAGAACGGATTTCAATCCCTCCTCATGTATAAGTCCCAGTTCCTTACAAAGTAATTTTTAACTGCTTCTGACATGTTCAGCAGCCCAGGCCACAGAGAAATTCAGAGATCCCCTTGCTTTGCTAATAGACATCATGGTAGAAAACTAATTGAGGACAACACAAGAATAATCCCTGACTGCTCATGGAACAAGCAGCTGAACAACTTTGAAATGACTCCTTTTATATTATCTTATGCATCTAAGACCACCCTGAAAAAGGTGAGAATCTACAGTGAGTAGAGTACTATTTAACTCTTCTGATTCATTCCTGAACATTAAAGATATCCTGTCTTGTGGGAGGCTTCATTAGTAACTCTCAGGGCTGAAGAAGGGGAGGTCGTGCCAAGAGCCAGACCTCAGTCTTCAGCTATAGCATCTAGTTAGCCATAATCTAGGAAGATAGATCCCTTGTTCTGTCTTACCAAAGCTCATCTTAGGAGCACTGGAATTTTTCTGGAGAATGTGGGCATGGATGGGTGCTTGCTAACATCTTCCAGCCTCTCTTGTTTTCAATATAGCTATGAAAGGCATCATGCCAGTTGTCCTAACCCAAGGACACTTCTCTCTGACCTCCATCCAAGTTACTATCTTAGATATTTCCGAAAAATGTCCTAAAGCAGCTAGGCTCCAAGCACAAGGGCACATCTCATCTAATAAATAACAGAAAACAACGGTAGACATGGGTGTTGATCTGAGGCTCTTTTTCCTGACATGGAAATTCACACCTCCACTCTATGGGCTTCCTTCCAGAGTTACCAGAGACACAATCACAAATGACCTAGAGTTTACTATGCAAGAACATACACATCTTTGTCCCCACTTCCTACTCTTTTAACATTTATGCCTCTTTTGGGATTGCTGGCATTGCTTCACATGCACATGTCAATGACACAGAATGTATAAAATCCAGGCTAGACACCCTGGTTTCCTTTTCAAAGGATTCTTTTCAGCTGCCTTCCATGGGTATGATTTGTCACAAGGAGAATTACACAGAACAGAGCTTAAGTCACACATATAGGAAGGCTTCCACATGTTTTACACATCTTACATGCTTTCCATTCAGTCAATGTTACATGTTTTGTCATTTGAAATTACTTTAATCTTACAATTAGACAGTGTACAAGATATGCAACTTGTTCATTACAAGAGATTTGCTAATGCAAAATTCCCCATTCAAGTACTTAAGACAATGTTTGATTGCTTCCATTTTGTGTAAAAAAACTCTAGCCAATTTGTACTTTACTTGGAAAAACTGAATATATTTCTGATTTCTTCTGGGGCTGAATATTCTTTATTTACCATGGAGACCTGGTCTAGGATGAAGCGTGGAATTGAGACAAAGCTCTTCAATTGCATCAATGCCTCAGCTCATGCCATTCCCAGATCTCTTTAAATTGTATTCCTTATCTTTGTTACTTTGACAATTATCAACTATGTACAGTTTAACAAAGCATCTCTTCACTGATTATAACCACCAACCTCACAACAATTCTGGGAGATGCACAGACGCATGGGCGCACGAGCCAGAGAAATTTACTGTGACTCAGAAGAAGAAAGGCAGCATCCAGCACCAAAGGCTGTAACCCAAAGCACAGAGTTGTGAAGGAAAAATGCTGCAGTTCATGCACATATCCCAAGGCAGCTCTGTCCCTCTCCTCTTTGGTCACTACATCCTGTGCCAAAGGCGAAGCCTTGTCGGTCAGTGAGCCCCAATATCACTTCCACGTGTCCTTCAGAATTTACCAAGGAATACTGTGTAGGTGTGCATTTGCCCCCTCATTCTTCATCAAGGAAGACCCCACCAGTGCTACAAACACACTCAGAACAAAGGGTGGGCTTTTAGTTTTGAACAAGTGATCCATTAGGAGAAATACAAAAGAAAAGAAGAAGAGGGCAAAGAATCAAATTTCAATTCATTAAAAGAAAAAATTACCACATTGAGAGATGATCTAGCAGCCATAAACAGTTCAATTTTCACAATGCAAACTACCCTGGAACCAAAAAACTCAGCACCCAAACTCCTAGAACCAATACACTGTTTTGGCAATGTACGAGGTTACAAAATCAATCCACAAAAATCAGCAACCTTTCTGTATATCAGCAATGTACAAGCAGAAAAGGAAATTATGAAAACAATACCATTTGCAATAGCTAAAAAAAGATTAAAATACTTAGGGATTAACTTAACCAAAGATGTCAATGACCTATTAAATGAGAACTATAAAAATCTAAAAAGAGAAATCAAAGAGGACACCAGGAGATGGAAAGGCATCCCACGCAGAATCAATATGTTGAAAATGGCCATATTGCCCAAAATGTTATACAAATTCAATGAAATACCCATCAAAGTCCCAGCTACATTCTTCACTGAAATAGTGCAAACAACCCATAAACTCATGTGGAACAACAAAAGACATAAAATACCCAAAGAAACTTTAGGCAAAAGAAGCAGTGGAGGAGGTATCACAATACCAGCTCTGCTGGGCTCTAGGCAATGGAGAGTTTGTTCTTAATACTTGGCTTCCTGTACAGGTTCAATAAGTGTGAAGCCCAGCGCTCATAGTCTCTAGACACAATGAAATTGTCCCCTACTCCTATTTGAACTTCACATCACAGGACCGACTTACAAAGTGAGTGTGTCTTAGACTTCAGGGAGGCTACATTTCTTCAGCATGGTGGTATTTAGGGTGTGCTCTTGAGCAGTGAGATGTAGCGCATTCTCCACAAGATGAAGAAGATACTGGAGAGTGGATACTGTTCTGAGCTCCAATTGAGACTGCAGCTCAGAACTGAATTCTGTGAGAAACCATCATCATGACAAAGGATGGCATGCAACTTTAAGAAAATGGTAGCACTACTAATGACAGGTTTTCTAGCTACCTCCCTAGAGGCTATTGCCACTAACTTTTGGGATTTCCTATAATTTCATTGCCTAGGCAGCAAAAGGGGTTTAGCTAATGTGCTGATCTTTGAACTGACAGCAACAACCATGGGGTAATAATTGAGAATATATTAGAATTTATGGACTTCTTTGGATTCTTGTTATCTCCTGTCTACCTCAAGTGCCATTGGCTCCATCTTGGCCATGTGGCAGGCTGACTACTGAGAGATCTGTCAACACCTACATTGTGCCTGTCTGCTGCCTCAACTGAAACTCTGTAAGTCTGGGTCAGAACTAGAATTCTGTGCCCTCCTTCTCCTACCCCCAGTGGAGATCCACAAGTCCAGCAAAACCAAGCTGGATGGTTCATTTCTCAAGGCTAAAAAAGACATTGTATCTGGATATCAACAATTTAGGGCTCCACTGGCAGGAAGCTTCAACCTTGGCCTTGGCCAGGAGTAAGCAGACTCTGAAATACAAAAGAAGAAAGTTGAAATATTTTCTCTATTGAAGGATGTAGTTTGGGTATTATAAGGAATGTGGCCTTTCTTGGTATTTGCAAAGACTTAAAACATTAAAATATAGCACTTTGCTGCCTCATTCAGCTATCACAATTCCCCATACTTATTCTGAATGAAAGGCCAGAGATGGATTTAGATACATCAGTGACTATAGCACTTAGTAGGAGAACCATTATCAGTCCCATGTTTACACTTACCTCTGATATCCAAGAAACTGAGCAGTTCATTTTCGGTACACACAAAGACAAATTGCTGGACTATTCTATGGTGTCCCCTCTAGTGATAATACTATGATTCATTTAACAGATAGAGCCAGAACCAGCTCTAGCACCTGGTCTTGTTCTAGAAATTGATACTGTCTAAAAAAAAGCTCATACACAAAAAATTATTAGTACCTGTTCCAGAGCTGTACGTGACTTCCTGGAATTCTGTATTTTCTAAAACCAATCCAATCCATTTCCAATGAAAGTTTAGAGGTCTCAACCATTTGCCTATAGACTCATATGGCTCTTACCAAACTTGTGGCTTCTCCCCCCAATTCCTCCATCAACTCACAGTTTAATCTGCTCTTGGCCATTCTTTTCCTGCTTTTAAGTTGCTGCACTGTGACTCCCCCAAGAGCTGAAGGGAAAGGTGAGATGTAGCTGACACCACTATCCTGCCAACCAAAATTGAGGCCTCAAACCTTTGTCTTGCTGAGAAATTTTATGTAGGTTTATCCACTGTGTCTTGGCAAAGGTAAAGTATTTTTATGGTGATACTCTGAAGTTTATTCATCATTGGGAGTTCTTAGAATGCAACAATGGACATAATCCTTGCATTTACCCTAATTGAAGCCTATTTTGGGGCCATAGATCGATACAAAATTGCTTTGCCTCCAGCCGTCATTTTCTTAACACTTGTGATGTGACTCATATGTGAGACTATTTTATTTACTTGAGTATTTCCATAAGGAAGCCTAAATTGTAATGTTATTCCAACACAATCTGCCATATCTCTGCTGCTAGATGTATTCTTTTTTGTGCCAGTCCTAGGGCTTGAAATGAGGACCAGGACACTATCCCTGTGTTTTTTATGCTCAAGAAGAGTGATCTACCACTTTGAGCCATGGCACCATTTCCGTATTTGGGGTAGTTCAGTGAACATAAGAGGCTTACTATCATTCCTGTCTGGGCTAGCTTTGAACCACAGTTCTCAAGTCTCAAGTTCCTAAGTAGCTAAGATTATAGCCTTGAACCACCAATGCCCAGATCACTCTGTATATTTTTGTAGTAAGTTTTCATTTTCTGGCTCTGCAAACAAATATGATTTAATCCTTTTTACATTCCCAACTTAGCGGAATCACCACTATTGAGGTTACCATCCACACAGCATTAGACGGGAACTCTGATTCCTTCAATCTCTACCTCATACATAGCTATCATGAGACATTTGCCATAACACCTAGGTAAGAGATCCCAGAAAATGTTTCCCAGCCTGGATTCAGGCAATGATCTTCTCATTTTCAAATAGGATTATACTTGTTTGCCAGTTGATGCTTTAAGATTAATCATTCTATTCTTGAAAAAAGAATGCACTAACCTTTTCTGGGATATAGCATTGGATCTATAGAATACTTTTGGGAATATACCCACTTATTTCAATTATGCCAGTTTGTGAATATAGGAAGTCTTTCCATTTTCTGTTTCTTATCCAGTTTTGAACTTACAAGCTTTATTTTTCATCA
The DNA here is from genome assembly GCF_023159225.1 of Perognathus longimembris pacificus. Lineage (NCBI taxonomy): Eukaryota > Metazoa > Chordata > Mammalia > Rodentia > Heteromyidae > Perognathus > Perognathus longimembris. The sequence continues at coordinate 234,661 of NW_025960455.1, forward strand.
TAGAGGTGTTTTCCACATCATTACTTAAGTTTAGAGTTCTAGGTATTTATTTTCAGCAAAGCTGACATTTGAACACCTATATTAAATGAACTGTGGATTAGTCTTTAATTTTTTATCGTCATGGATTAAAAAAAAGCCTTAAGTTTGGGCCAAACACACAACAAAGAAATTATTGTTTCTAATCTAAAGATATTAACTGTTACATTTTATATTGCTATCTTGTAAGAATGAGTTTCATTGTAGTTGTTTGATACTATCATGGAGTCTCCTGATCAAATACACCTACACCCATTACTTTTTATTTCCTCTAAAAAGTTTTAAAATATCCTAATGGCCTCCATTATCTCATTTTCATTCATATGTATGAAATTTCTAATGTTTTTATAGAATATATCTAAACTTTTTGAAAGCAACAGAAAATCAGATAAAATGTTCATATGGTTACATATTCATTCTTCCCTTCTTACCACTGTACTTCTTTCTATATTCATCCATGAAGTTATTTTGTGTGGTACTTACTTACTCCCTACTTCCCATTCATCTACTCTTGCCTTAGTACATCAGTCCATCCATGTGTACACTCTAAATGTTCCTTTTTCTTTTTTTTTTTTTTGGTATTACCCATTTTCTTTTCTTTTCTTATTTATTGTCAATGTGATGTACAGAGAGGTTACAGTTTCATAGGTTAGGCATTGGATAAATTTCTTGTATTCTTTGTTACATCCTCCCTTATTCCCTCTCCCCTTACTCCCTTTCCCTCTCCCATAGTGAGTTGTTCAGATGGTTTACAATAAACAGTTTTGCAAGAATTGATTTTGTAGTCGTTTGTCTTTTTATCCTGTGTTTCTCAATTTTGCTATTTCTTTTCACTTTCCTAGTTCTAATACCACTATATACAGTTTCCAACCTACTCAGATTAGATGTAGTGATATTGCAGTTACAACAACAGGAAGGGGATACAAGAGGATCATCAACAATAGAAGCTACAGTTTCACATGGATTGTTGAAAGTAATTACACGAGTGATATAACACTTATTTCCATAACATGGAATTCATTTCACTTAGCATTATCTTATGCATTCATAGAGGCATAGCTATTAGGCTCTTGTGATCCTCTGCTGTGACTATCCTAAACCTGTGCTAATAATTTCCTATGAGGGAGACCACAGAGTCCATGTTTCTTTGGTCTGGTTCACTTCACTTATTATCAGTTTTTCTGATTCTTTCCATTTTCTTACGAATGGGAAAGTGTCATTATTTCTGATAGAGGCATAAAATTCCATTGTGTATATGAACCACATTTTTCTGATCCACTCCTCTACTGAAGGGCATCTGGGTTGGTTCCATATTTTAGCTATGACAAATTGTGTTGCAAAGAACATTGTTGTGCTGGTGGCTTTAGTGTGTTCTTGTTTGTGGTCTTTTGGGTAGATGCCCAAAAGTGGGGCTGCTGGGTCATAGGGGAGCTCTATGTTTAGCCTTCTGAGGAATTCCAATACCGCTTGCCAGAGTGGCTGAACCAGTTTACATTTCCACCATCAATGAAGTAAGGTTCTCTTTTGGCCACACCCCTTCCAATGTTTGTTATTGTTAGTTTTCTTGGTACAGGACATTCTTACTTGGGTGAGATGGAATCTCAATGTTGTTTTGATTTTCATTTCTTTATGGCCAGTGATGTAGAGCCCTTTTTCATATGTCTCTCAGCCATTCTCATTCCTTATCAGAGAAGTCTCTTTTTAAGTCTTTAGCCCACTTCTTGAGGGGGCTGTTGGTTCTTTGCGGTTTTGTTTTGGAGGAATTTACTTTTTTTAGTTCTGGATATATTTTATATATGAGGCCTTTGTCCATTGGAAAGAGAGAGGACATTGTGAGGTACAAATAGAAAGAGAGAGTGACATAGACACAGAGAAAGGTCTCATAAAAGAAGCCCAGAATTATTGCAAAAAGTAAATGGGTGAGTGGAACTATTCACATATTCAAGAAAACAACCTTTAAGGATCATATTAAAAGGCAAATTTTTGTGAAGAGGAAAATATTAATGAAATTTATTAGAGGATTATGAGATATGATGGCATGTAGACAGAAGGTTAGGATATTTAAAAGTTTTTTAAAAAGTTCCAGGCACTGGTGTTTCGTACTTGTAATCTTAGCTAGTCAGAAGCTGAGATCTGAGGATTGTGGTCAAAGCCAGCTCTGACAGAAAAGTCTCCATGAGGCTCTTTTATCCAATTACTGACTGAAAAACTGTAAGTAGTACTGTGGCTCAAGTAGTAAAATGCTAGAATCATTCACAAGTTGGTTCATTGACGGCATACAGAGTTCAAGCTCTATAATCCATAATAATTTATGGTAATTGAGAAAGCCACTACTGAAAAGACACTGGAAAGGAGGGGTAATAGGATTTATGTAAGAAAATAAAATCTCAATTTAAATAGTGATCACCACATGTCATACTAGAAAAATGAGTACTAGACCCTCAATCATTTAAATAAAATTCCACAATAAATACTAATTTAAGACTGAAAAATTGTTGTAGATTTACATCAGACCTGTATACTAATGAAAAATATCAGATTAATCTTAAGAATGCTTATCTTATTTCTCCTTCTATATCTTTTATCCCTGAAGCCATGCAGATAATTTCTATGCAACCTTAACAAGATGATATTGCACTTGATGGCAGAGACTAGGAGCTTTGCACTAGAAGCCAAGATAGAGAAGACCTCCACATCCCCTGGCTGTTGTAGTAGTTAAGCAGAAAGGTAACCCAGACACTGCAGAACACTACTGTGCTGAATGTCAGGAAAGTGACTCATTAAATATGTGAGAATGATTTCAGGCCAGAAAAAGCTATAGGGAGGCGGATCAAGGTCAGAGAGCCCAGCTATTCCCGAACACAGTAGAAGGCAATGAACATACCCATAGTGCACAGGATGATGTTACTATGTTCAGAATATATATTTGTGTCCGTGAAGAGAGGAGAGGTTCCCACCCAGAGTCCACTAAGAGTCAACTAGATCTGAGTACAGATGGTTGTGATGAAGTTTAAGCCCATGATACCAGAAGCCACTTCATCCTTCTCCCTGATGGAGTGGCTTTGAGGGCCAGAACAACAGTCACATTATTTATGCTGGTCATGGATATTGAACTCAGGACCTAGGCACTATCCCTGAACCATTTTGTGCTCAAGGCTAAAATTCTACCAGTTGAGCCACAGCACCACTTATGGATTTTCAGTGGTTAATTGGTGATAAGGATCTCTTTAGTGGAACTTTTCTGCTGGGACTGGCTTTGAACAGCAATCCTCAGATTTCAGCCTCCTGAGTAGCTAGGATTATAGGCATCAGCCATTGGCACTTGGCCATAGTCAGAGTTTTGACAACAGTGAACACAATTGCACATGTGGCTTGTTGTTGGGTCCAAGTAACTGATGTCCAGTAAAGAGCAATTAACGTATAAAACCAATTATGAAATATATGAGCAAGGTGTACCTGAAAGTTAACACCCCAAGAACAATAGTATTGAGCATTGAGAAGCAAAGAGACAAGCATGCAGAGCCATGTCCAAAGAATCTCCAAAAGTTAGGAAATTTGCACCTGTCATGAGGCACTGTTTGTTCTCTGTGTTGGCATACTGATCATCTGGACACTTCAGACACTGGTCCATATCTGGTGAGAAGTAAAAACTAAGACCATATCTTGTTGCATATTTTTCTTCAAAGAAATTAGGAAACATTTTACAGTACATCAGCATTTACTATCATAAAAATATTTTGATTTTTCTACAACATATTCCCTGCCAATTTCCACCCTCTTCTTCCTTCAGTCTTTTTTGGTTTCAACTCATGTTTCCTGCAGTAATTATCACACATACTGATAACGTTCCATTTTTTTGGCCATTTTAATGCCTTAACAACATTTTCTACACCTTTTGATTCTCCTATTAACGGAAATGTTCAGAATTCTCCAACTATATTGAAAATAGTGAACAATACAATTTACACTTTCCTACATATCTCTGTGAAACACTAATTTAGTCCTTGTGATATATCCTTGAATTTATCATTATATTTGTCACTCCTCATCTGTGAAGCAATAGGAACAGAGAAAACACTCTATCATTAAGCTCTGTGCAACACTCATGCTCATTTCATAAACCAAGTGTATCTCTCAGAGCACTTGCAGTGTTGCATGAAGACTTCTGGGCACTGCAAAATAAAATTCTATAAGATACATATTTTCTACATGGGCTAAATGTAACTTTTAAGATGAACACTGTCCTAAATAAGTTTCATGATTAATTTCTTGTTCTATTTGAATTGTACATAATGGGTAGTGGTTAGTGAGATTTCCAGGAGATACTTTTGCCTACAATAGACTAGAATATATTAATAAAATATGTACTTCAAAATATGATCTGTGGCATTTCAACTAGGAATACTATCAGTACTCACAATTAAATTATTAACAAAGAGAAAGTTGGCATCTCTACTGCTAACATACAACTATTATATTGACTTCATTGGATTGTGGAAAACCAGGGAGAGAGGAAGAATTTCTTCATAAGTCATAGTCATAGACTTACTTGTCCCACTAGCAATTTCATTAGCCAGGCAACTGGCACAATCAGAGTAACAGGAAGAATTCCTTCATGAGATTTCCTAAATCCAGGGCCTCAGGTCTGAATGTTGACTGGGTGAGGATGCTGAGGAAAATCAGATATATGTGTGTAAGTGTTCAGGCTATTATCAAATACACAAATACTTCAGGGTTTCAAAGAACTAGATTATTAAACACAATATTTTATGCTTAAACCTAATGAATTAACTGAATGCTGGTTTAGATTTCATGTCCCATGATTCCCAAAGGAAAGTATTCTATAAATTGATGTCTAGCCTACAGAAATGTTTAGAAATGTGAAATGTTTAAAAGATGGAAACTAATGGTGAGAAAATAAGTCCTGCTGGCCAGCCCTATGTATCTTTCTTGAATTCATGATATTTTATGTTGTCTCCTACTCATTTGTGACATTGTGGATAGCAAGGAGGAATTATCCTCTTTAAAAATTTAAATGTATGTTGCAAACCACAGACCTCTGTTTTATAGGGTTAAACGAACACCAAGACCATCATACCTTCCTACTTTTCCCATGGTCATGAGAAGAGAATCTGCTTCTCACAGAGGCTCCTTCAGTGATTTCCTCTCACCAAAGCCATTTAAGTGTTAGGCTAAGCACTGAATGAAACCTCCACAGGGGGAGCAAAATAAATCTGGCAAAAAAAAATATTCTTCAGTCACTTTGTCATAGTGTTAGAAAGCTGCTAATAAAGATGTAATTTATATTTTATGAAAAATTATAAATCAACATTTGGGAACACAGTTAAATTTTGGCTCCTGATGCTGGGGCTTGATCTCAGCATCTGGGCACTGTCCTTCAGTTTTCTGTGTTCAAGGATGGCATTCTACCAACTGAGCCATAGCTCCACTTAAGTTTTGGGTATATAACTGAGATAAGTGTCTCACAGTTGTTTCTGTAAGTCTGGCATTAAACTGCTCTGTAACCCTAGGTCTGATATTGTCAGCCCGCTGAGCAGATAGATTTCTCTGCATGAGGCATCAATGCTCAGCCCTATTTCATTAAGTTCCTTTTCTAGCCATTAATTAGTAAATATAATTTCTTAAGCTGGATATATTTCAATGTGCAATATTGAGTTGTTAGTGTGCACATAGTTTATAAATTTTTATTTCTTTGTTTATCAGTCTAACACTTGAACTCAGGTCTTGGGATTTCTCTCTGAGCTTTGCCACTTTAGGTTAGCACTTGATTCAAACATATATTTCCAGGTTTTGTTGGAAAAATGAACATATGAGTCTTACAGACCTCCCTGCTTGGGCTAATTTTAAAACCTAATATTCAGATCTCAGACACCTAAGATTCTGGCCGACAACTACATATAGATTTTAAGAGTGAAATTTGTTTATTTTTGTGTCTATAAAGTCATTCCAATTAGATTAAACCTATGTCTGTTGTTCCTATGGCCCACTCTACTATAACTGCAGGTAAAGACAGTTGATTTCCATGTACAGTATATGGAGAATATTTCCTGATTTCTCCTCACGTTCAAGACCTGGAAAATTCCTAATGTTCACAGTGTCGTACTCTGTTTCAAACTTTCTTTTCTCATCCCAAATCAAATGATGTCCAGCATGATTGTGAAATTGGATGTTTTTTGAAGTTCATCTTAGAGTTAAGACATAAAGCCTAATCTAAGAAAAGGTTCTGATTCCCTTTAAGTTCTGATGCAGAATTCAAGAACAGCAGAGACACCTAATGAAGTATCCCAGAAGAGAATATATGTATGAATAAAAATAATATGAATTCTGGTCACTCAGCAAAAGGGTATAAAGCAAGAATCCAATTTCATGTAAATAGTCATGAGTGAGACAATTCTCAGTTGCCTCGCTTGAATTTTCCCTGATCATTAATTTTATAAATGTCTATAGTTTGAGTTTGCTAAAATTTTAATACCTATGGTAGAATGAAACTGATCATCTGTGAAAAATATGGAAAATTATGTTCAGCAAGTGATTCTTTGAGTTTACTTAAGGAACTCAGAGGAAAAGGTGAACTTATAGTTTTTAAAACCTTAGCTTTGAGCACAGTGAGGTTTCTTGTAGCTAAAAAGATTTATAGACATTTGGAATATACCTCCCTCTTGTCACTGGCATGCTTTTCCATAAAGAACATGAACACATGTCTAAAGCATTTGTAAACAAGTATACTTTGTTAGACTTTGAAAAAATACCTGAAATATTTAATTTCATATGTTTGGAGACCCTTCTAGGATGTAACTTTTTTTCTCAGTGTGTGCCATTAATCACAGAAAGTCTTAACTGTGTGGGGGATGTCACTGTCTTTTTATGTTTCCTGTATTTGGACGTCTTTTCAATGAAGAAGCATTTCATGGAGACCCTGGGCTACAGCATACACAGTATAGTATATGTTGTAACTGTCCAGACATAGTCTTGACAAATATTTGCCCTGACAACCAATCCCAGAAGCCATCATAAGTACAGTTCTCTCATATTAAACAGACAGACTCAGAATCTGAGCAATTACAAGAGAAAAAAAACACACAGCCTAGTAAGGAAAAGGTCTTCTGGGTATTTGGAAAGGTTAAGTGCCATGAGACATCTATGAATCCCACAATATCTGGGTGACGATGTGGAAAAAATTAAAGGTACTTCGAATGAGCCTAGCATGTAATATCTCCTCAGTTCTGAAAAGTCTCATTGTGAGGTCATGTCACAAACTGCATTTTACTAAAAAATCATTCACTACACATCATTAAATGTAGTAGGGATTCATTATCTCTATTAATGATAAGGACATTGGTTGAAGATTCATTACTCTGGTGATAAACGACTACGATGCTGATTATATTTGACAATGAATGCTTTGGAATCACTATCTCCACAGCTATACAGACACTATTCTTTTCCATTTTTTCCTCAGTCTCAAAGTGTCTGGAAACTATTCTCATCTTGTGAAGTGAACAGTTTCATCCAGTTCCAGCTGATGAGAAGCAGGAAGAGGCTACCAAGGTGTCTTTTTGAGCCAATTTATGAAGAGATGGAATCTTCCTCTCTCAGGATGTTGTAAGTGAGATTGAAATGCTGGAGTTCAGATCCCCGGAGAGACCACCAGAGACCAAGACCAATGCAAGCAGCAAACAGGGCGTTTATTTTGGGCCTCTGTGCACTCAGTAATCTACTTACGCTAAGAGGCCCTGAGCCTAGGGCTTTCAGCTGTTTTATACATACTTTGGGGAAGGCTGGGGCTTAGGATAAACCATAGCATCATTTAACAAAGCAAAACAAACCGCGGGAAAATTATAAAACTATTCCGAAGCATGTTTGGTGCATTCGGTGGTGGGAAGGAATCTGGAAAGGGTCATTGGTCAGATCACGGTCCCGACGAATTTAAAATTGATTGGTTAAGCCATAGGGGTGTAGCAAGGGGAATACATGCACAGCTGCAGGGTTTTAATTAGATACTGGAAACCACACCTGGGTGGGGGAGTACTGGAGTAACTCCAAAACTTGTTTTTCTTCTCTGCTGGTCACTTTTATGGGTGTTTATATTTTTTTCTGAGAAGTCTCTGTCCCAGGGCGTATTATGATCTTTAATGGAAAGCGAGGGGTGGGGGGGAGGGCTTACAGTAAGGTCAATCACGTACAGAATGGGGTCTTAGTACAATATGGTGTTACTCTGGTCCTTCACTTTGGCTCTTCAAGATACGTGGAAGTCACATATTGAGAGGTTGCATAGAAATCTTTATTATAATGCAGGCACCTGCAAGTTGACTATTGTCACAAAGATCTGCCCCCTGTGAATATAACTAACATGGCTAGAAAACTAACTTATGAGAGCAGGAGTGTATAAAAAGAACAGTAAAACAGTACCAACAACTCGGATCAACCTAGTGGAGAGGTGAAAAGGGATGCCATTTTTACCAGAGCATAGCCAGGATATTGGATGTAGCATGATGACATCTGACCTGGTCTGACTCTTAAATTATGTAAGGTCCAGTGTTAGGTAAGGTCCAGGAAATTCAACATTCTTGCAAGTTCAAGGCACAGGACTGACCAGTAACATGTCATCTAAGTCCCTGCCCCTGCCTTTAGTAATTCAAGCACACCCACCCATTACCAGGTAGGTGGGAGTTTCCTGAGGCTATTTACACTACTTATTTACATATCCCCTCTGGGTGTAAACAAAATGATATAGCTGCAATAAAAAGAATGGATTATATATGATCTGTAAGCCTTAGAAGCTGTTGGACAGCCACCAATACCTGGTTAAATGCCACGATAGCTGTGAAAACAAGGTGACCTACTTAGGTCTAGTATTTCCCTTACTTCATAATCACTCAGGAAAAGGTCAGAAAGTACAAACTTAAACTACACTGGAAGAAAATTGGAGACATGAGTAAGAGGATGGCATTACAAGATTTGAGTCTTGATATACATTAAGAAATAGGTGCAAGTGGAGGGAAGGAAGGTTATTTTTTATATTTTTCTTACATTTTGTCCTTAAATAGTTTTACAGTGATATTAAATTCATTGTGTGAAGTGCTGTGTACAATTCACCTTGATCAGTGCCACAATTCTCACCATTCTCCTTTTCACTACATATTGGTGAGGTTTAGTAAAGTTTCCCTTTAGATATAGGAACTCTTCACTTACGGTCCTTGACTTTGATTGCAGAATAAGAATATATGGGCAAGTCACAATTGTAAGAAATCTTGGCAGAGCTTTATTGAGTAATTAAGCAAGCAGCCAAAAGACAAACAAAAACCCAACAGAGGGCAGGGTCACACTCTTGCAGAGTGTGGGTGTTCTCAAATGAAGTTAGACATACACCAGACATACACACATGGAGAGACACAGAGATAGTGGAAGCCTCCAAATCCTTGTGTTGTTTTACGGTATTTATAGGGTAAACCCAAGGAGTCTGGATTGCTCTAACCACACCTGGTTTTATTCTCTAAGTTTCCAGGAAGAAATGCATTCTGTCAGACAGTTGTTAATCCTTGGGGGAGAATTGCCGTTGTTAATCCATCAAGAAGAGTGCATCCTGTTGTTTTTCTTTGAAGCAAAGATGGCACTTATGTATTTCTTTTTTTTTTTTTTTTTTTTGCCAGTCCTGGGCCTTGGACTCAGGGCCTGAGCACTGTCCCTGGCTTCTTCCCGCTCAAGGCTAGCACTCTGCTGCTTGAGCCACAGCGCCGCTTCCGGCCGTTTTCTGTATATGTGGTGCTGGGAAATCTAACCTAGGGCCTCGTGTATCCGAGGCAGGCACTCTTGCCACTAGGCCATATCCCCAGCCCCACTTATGTATTTCTTAATACCATATTTCTGAGTTTCCTTCATCAGTCCTCAGTTTCCTTAAGTTATCCTGCTTCATTTTTCCTATACTGACTTCTGTATCTTAATCTTTAGGAAAGTATATGGACAAACCCTAAGTTTGAGTCTTTGAATCCCTGGTAGCCAATTTCCATGCCTCATTTTCCCTAGGCTATCTTGCCTCATCCCCACATATATAGAAACTCTCATCCTCCCAACTTATCTAGTTCTACATTCACCCGTACATTATTATTTTGAATGTACTTGCTTGTCATGTCACCCTACATTTCTCATTCCCCTCCTCTTAATCATTAGCTCCTTCAGACAAGACATTATTGGAATCCTGGTATTCATTTTGGTAAACTGTATGTTAATTGTTCAGAGAGGATTCACCAATTGAGTGTGATTCTATGCATGTGAGATGGATGTTCTATATTTCATGTTTGATCTTAAAATCTAACTTCCACTTATGAAAGGAAAATAGGCTTCTTTTGTCTTTCTGAGCCTGTCTTCATGATTTCATTGAAATTTTAAGTGCTTTTCCAATTATAGAGATCCATCTAGAAAATTACTAATCAAGACTACAGCTATAGGTAAACCCTGAAATTTTAGTGAGTTTTAAGAAAATCCAAGGGCCTAATACCTATAGCAGATCTGTATGGAAAGAAAATTGTTGAAGCAGAAATATCAATGACCAAAAAATATAGAGGAATGTATGAAACTGGTAAGAGTAATGATATCAACAAGATTAGAATGATAAAGTGCTAGGTATACCACACAAATACTTCAAATACTGCGGCGGGCGGCAACCTCGTCCAGCGAGGAAAGGCGACCACCACACGAGGATCCTTCCCAATCACATTTTATTGAGGAGCTGCTTGGTTGAGGGAGAGCTGAAGCGAGGGGCACCAAAAGGCCAAAACCGCCTGCTTATATACCGTTGGGTGAGCATGGGTCGTTCCCTGATTGGTCTGTGACTGGTTGCTACTAGCAGCTGCCACGGGATTGGCTGGGACTAGAACTCACTTGCGCATGCGCAGGGTTCAGGCCGGTAAGTCCGTTAGGCTTTGCCGTTTGCCGGCTTCCTGCAGTTCCCCCTTTTTGTTTTTGTGCAGGTAAGAGTAGAGGTCTGATCTCTGTGTGCTATTTTGGAACATTGTACTGGCTTTCCCATGAGTGTTATCCATTCATCGGACGCCAGACCCGTCCGATACCTTTTTTCCAGAGGTGGGGTCTAGGGTATCTACCCACGTGCAATCAGACTTGCTCTTCTTGGGGCCTGTTACCCCAGGACTCCCAAGTGCGGTGCTATTGCCCGGCATCCTGCTCTGCTCAAATGCACGCCTATCCCTAGTGCAAGTGAAGCTACCAGCTTCCTGGGGTGCAAAGGCCGTGCAATTGAGGGCTTAGTCCCTTTTTAGGGCTGAAAGCCAAATCTGGGGGGAAGCTCCATACTCCAAGGCGGCTAAAGCCTGTGAAATTACAACCTTGTCCCTTCGTGTTTGGGTTCGCAGGTGACAGACCAACCAGAGGCAGACCATACTGCCCCCTAGGCATAGTAGTAAAAATACGAGTAATACATGGGACTTCCATGTTGCAGTCTGCAGAAAACAAGGTGGGGAGGAAGGGAGAATCTGCATGCAAGGGCATAGGTACTGGCCATGCCTTAGTCACAGCCCATAGTGTCATTTCTTTTGCTGCCATCGGGGCTGCAGTCAGCACTGTTGCAAGTAGCAGGGGGATCAGTTGCACCACAGGGCAAGTGGATGGCGTCTTCGCAATGGGTTTCTTCTGTCGTTTCCACAGGCCTGGTCAATCTCGTTGGCACCCAGTGAGGCACTTCTTGGCCCTGAGGAAAAACACAAACAGCTCCCCTGGATCTCGTTATCACCAGATCCGGTCCATACCATTTGTTATTCAAAACCTCTTTCCACATGACCATATCCTTTCTGACAGTGACCTTAGTGGCTGCATGTCTATCAGCAGCTGACTCACAGGCATCATTTACATTTAAAAAATTTAAGGTAAAAAGTACAAGTGAAAGCCTTTCCCTGGGGGTCGCTGTCTCAGCTATTCCCCCTTTTTGTTTTTGCAGTAATTCCTTTAGGCTCTTGTTAGCCCTTTCGACAATTCCTTGGTACTTTGCTCATAGATTATTTGTTGTACAAGTGGCATGGCAGCATCCAAATTCCCAAGTACACGCTCCGCCGTCTCAAGCATGCGTGCCACAAAATCAGAAAATGGTTCATTGGGCGCCTGAATCACTTTTGTAAGGTTGCCAGCCACCTCTCCTTTGTTTGGCAAGGCCCGCCAAGCCTTGTAAAATATCTCATTTACCTGGCGGTAGACTTCAAAGGGGTAGGTGGTCTGTTCCACTGCATAAGCTCCCTGTCCTAGAAGCATGTCCACCTACCATTCGGCTCTCCCTTCTTGGAGATTCTTTCTGAATTGTATTTGTGCCTTGTCCTGAACAATGGACCTAAAGTCAAGGAACTGCCCGTGACTGAGACATGTGCGCGCAATCTCAAACCAATCCGTGGGCGTCATGGCATTAACCGTGAGTCGCCGCAATAAAGCAGTGGTATAACTGGCTGTAACTCCATATGTGCGCACTGACTCCATTAGATCCCTTAGTTGTTTATAAGAGACTGGCTCATAGGTCCTTTCATCTGTTATCGGGTTCTCAAAGACTGGAAAAGCCGTGGCCAACCTAGACCACGTACTTCTCTTTATGAAGTTGCTCCGCCCGGACACCGCATAAGGCGGGGGGGGGGGGGGGGGCAGAGGGTGTTTTTTGCCTGGGGGCCTTGGCCCCAAGGGGGTAACCAGGTCCGTATCTGTCCTCTTTGTATCTAGCAGCGGCTTCCTCCAAGCCCTCTTCATCTTCTGGGCTCAGCTTGCTGCCCGAGGTATGGCCACTCTCGGCCTCGCTCTCTGATTCACTGCCCTCTATACTAAGAGCTGAGAAGGAGTTATCAATCTTAAATTCCTCCAAAGAAGGATACAATGGGGCAACTGGTTCTTGTCCTTGTCCCTTTTGAGTTTGTCCCCGCCGCCTGCGCGGTCGAGGATTTCCGGAGGGCTGCAGTCCCTCCTCCAGACCCTTATGGGGTCTCCCTTTTCTTTCTTATTTTTATTTTTATTTTCCTTAGGCCTAACCACTTCCCCCTTTACTGATGAGGATTCCGAAAGACTATCCTGGTGCTTACTAAGGGCCCTTTGACCTTCCTTTATATCTGTGGAGTGTCCATCTTCCAGGCATGAGCGTACCATGCGCCATAAGGGCATCACAGCGCAAACAGAGCAAGCACACACCAGCCACCAGCACTCACAGCGGAAGGATAATAAGAAGCACCAGACAGGAACGGCAGTCCACATACCTGAGGGAAGTTACCTCCTCATGTGTTGGGTTCTGGATCCTCTTCGACCCCTCGCCTGGTCCCGGGTTTCGGCACCAGTTGCGGCGGGCGGCAACCTCGTCCAGCGAGGAAAGGCGACCACCACACGAGGATCCTTCCCAATCACATTTTATTGAGGAGCTGCTTGGTTGAGGGAGAGCTGAAGCGAGGGGCACCAAAAGGCCAAAACCGCCTGCTTATATACCGTTGGGTGAGCATGGGTCGTTCCCTGATTGGTCTGTGACTGGTTGCTACTAGCAGCTGCCACGGGATTGGCTGGGACTAGAACTCACTTGCGCATGCGCAGGGTTCAGGCCGGTAAGTCCGTTAGGCTTTGCCGTTTGCCGGCTTCCTGCACCAAGGGCCTAATACCTATAGCAGATCTGTATGGAAAGAAAATTGTTGAAACAGAAATATCAATGACCAAAAAATATAGAGGAATGTATGAAACTGGTAAGAGTAATGATATCAACAAGATTAGAATGATAAAGTGCTAGGTATACCACACAAATACTTCTTACAAACATAGACAATCAGAATTATCAAAATAAGTTATTGCCTAGTATTCAACAAAAACAATATAAAATCGACGCTTGATATTTTGGGAATAAGAAAAGAACAAATATATAAATGAACATTGAACACAAACTTACAAGGAGCAGCACAGATCTCCCATTGTAGTCAATAATCAGAATCTCTCAATATTATAGTTGTAGAGTCAAATATATATATATGTATGTATATATGTATATATATGTGCATACATGTATGGAAATGTCTGTATAAATATATACACATATACAAATCTCTTATGTGTATACATAAACATGTGCAGCAGTATGTGTGCTTCTATGTACACATACACGTGTTTATAAACCCCCACACAAAAGAAGTAAAATAGTAGACCTGTGAAATAAAAATCAGAAACATCTGATTCATGGAGGCACTTATAAAGTATTAATTACTGGATGAGGTCCTGCTTAGTGAGTGTGGCTGTGTTGACATGGTAGTTACCCATATTTTGAGCAATGAGGCAAGACTATCCTTCAAATTTTAAACATGAAATTAGGAGATTAAAAACAGAAAAAAACACTTCAAGCCATAGGCACAATGAAATTTCATAATAGGTTTCAAATAGCTCAGAAAATAGTAGCAAAAACTGTGTTTTGGATTTGGATCAGTGCTGGGATCCTTTTTTGCACTCACAAGGACTAAGTTTTCTTTCCTTACACTGGAAGTAAAACAATTAAAAAAAGTGGGTCAAATTAAAAAATTCAACACAATATCAGAAACATTTAATACAGTCAAGAGAAAGGCAAATGAAAGGTTGGAAATGTTTGGTAGCTATTCAACTTACGGGATGAATATAATTGTATTAAAGAATAAAAATTGGGACAGATTAGGGAAAATAATCAGGAGATGGGACCATCAAAGCAAGGACAAATAAGAAGTCAAAAATATACTCCTTATCTGACTTACATAACAGTAACCCATCTAGACATTGCCATTGAGTAATATTTTTTAAGAAATTAAAAATGTCAATACAATAAAATATTTGACCCCTGTAGCCAAGAGGAACATGAAAATCAAAAGTACTTTGCATTATCATATCACATAATCTGGAATGGCTATTACCAGGAACACTTAAATTACAAATTTCTGTCAGGCTCTACAGAAATAATAAACAATAGAAGATTATCAAGAAATTGAAAATAGAGTTAACCTTTGATACAGATATACAACCCTGTGTGTGTGTGTTGCTCAGTTTTCTATAGAGATTCATGTTTCATCTGATTTTTTCATCTTCAGGTACTTGATCCAGATAGTGTAGTTTTTGCAGTTGAGAAAGGTTGAGAAGGGACAGTCTGAAGGACATGTTTAGGTTTTATCTACTGGACAATGAATTTGATGGACAATGAGTTGATGTAAAGGTGTGGTATAATTTTTACTTACTGGCCTATTTGGAAGGTCTAGTATATTATGAGCAATGGGAGCATCTTATTTTTCATACTCATCCAACATGAGGAGAATGGATGTTAATGAAGGACTCATGTGCCAGCACTCTATCACTTCAGGAAGGTGATGGTCACTAGACAGAGTTAACCCATGATTTGCACTGGTGTCTTCCCTATTCAATGTACTGAGACTGAGATCTGAACATGTATGGATATTCTAAGTCTAGGCAATGTAAGAATTGAATTTTGGTCATCTAATTGGTGTTGGAGAATGATTTGGGTTTCAAGGAACACCACAGGTTGGGTGTCACAAGTGTTGGAAGAGAAATAACATTACAGAACACCATCTGCAGTGTCTTTGGAACAGTGTTTGCTGACTAGTTATGCTTAGGTCTGTGAAAGAGAGAGTTACAGTATTGATTACTTGATATCTCTTTCTTTGTTTCTTTGTCTTTGTCTTTTTCTTCTTTCTTTCTTTGTTTATTTCCTCCCTCCTTCACTCCCTTTCTCCTTCTTTCTTTCTATCTTTCTTTCATTATTATTACCATTATTGTTATTATTATTATTATTGATTCTTGTTGTTCTTGGGGCTTGAACTTCAGCTAGCGTACTTTCCCTGAGCCTTTTTTTTTTTAATTTTTTTTTGCTTAAAGGTGGATCTCCAAATTTGAGTCACAGCACCACTTCCAGCTTTTTCTGAGTAGCTTGGATTACAGGCATGAGCCACTGATGCCAGGCTACTTAACTTCTTTTAGTGTTGGACCCAGGTAACTGTAGCTGTAGTCGGGACACAGGGGATGCAAGGCAAGTGAACCAATGCATACTTTATTTCAGGAGGGCCAGGATTTATATAGGGTTAGAAATCAATTTCACAACTTCAAGGGTAAAAATTAATACAGCATGATATCCATCTCAAATACAAAACTGGAGGATGTTACTACTGTGAGGGAGGAAACTAATACAAAATCTTTCCTATTATAGGAGGTAGTTACTACTTCCCTATCTACAGTGAGAATCTATCACTATAGGCAGCTGGTCAAGCCAGTCTCCTCAGGGAGACTCTGTAAGGGGAAAGGGGAGATTCTCATAACAAAAGGTGGGGTCCTTTGGCCCTCAAACACAATGGAACTCATTAGGAGAGACTTTTTCCCCAGGGCCTATTAGTGTGCTAATGAGGCATCTGAGTAACTATGCCTAGGCTAAGTTTTCCACTGGTCAGAGAAGTTAATTCTCCAACATTTCCCCCTTGATTTATTAATTTTCAACAACTGCTTTTCTACTAAGCTTAAGGGAAGTGAGTAAAATATCAGAAGAATTATTTTTAGCTTAACGCTTCATTATTCCTATGATAGAACAATATCCTAAGAAAAAGACACATAGCATAAGTGTTAAGGTAATAGAAGTGCTTCCAACACTATGGGTAATACTATGCCACCACCCCCTGGGGTCCAATCCTTCTAAGGTCTGGGCTAGTCCCTGGGCTATCTCATCAATTGAAGAGGCATCTGGTAATTCTTTTTGAAAAGCTTCAAACGTCCCCATATAAACTTTGCTCACTTAAATTACCATTTACTATGGCTCCATCTATAAGCATTTGTATATCATTCCATTCACAATCAGAGGCCTTATATTTATAAGGTGTTAAACTCACATGACTAGAATTCCAATCACTGGTTAAAAGCAATCGTTGCTGCAAAGCCAGATATTTCTGTCCAAGCCAAAACACCCCTCCTTTGATGGCTTCTATCTCATCTTGAAGATGGGCGTTTACTTCCAGTTGCTGTTGCCATAAATTGTGGGAGTCCTAGTGCCAATGCACCATAAAGTCATGAGTTTGTACAGATTGTCCCAATGCGGCTCCAGATATCACTGCGGTAGTAGCAATGGCAATCAGTCCGATAATCAGTCCTGCAATAATCAGTCCAATTGTATGAGGACTCCTCGTTAAAAGCTGCTTGAAAAATTGCATTACTAGTCCTTATATAGGTCCTAGAGCCCTGGGATGATGCATGTGAACAGGCACCCAAAGTGAGTGGCAATGGGTCAAAAATCACTATAGAGAGAGAGAAAGAGAGAGAGAGATAGAGAGAGACAGTTAATGAGAGTTGTTTACTTCTATCCCCATTAGTTTATGTACTTTAAAATATTTAGCTGATTATATGTAACTTAAGATAGTCTTACCATTACATCACAATTTACACTCATAAAATTTAGTACCTGATTCATTAAACTGATACCCAGAACAATTGTAACAAGAGTACACTTAGCAGTGTGCACCAGAATTATAAACCATGAGATTCTAGCCTTAGCATCTTTGCCTTTTTAATACATCCAAATTGCAAAACTGTACAGAAATCAAATTATACCAATTAAATAAACTTTTAACTCTCCTTTAAGATATTCCAGTTTGAATCCATCCGAAGGGGCAGTTTTAGAATTATTAGTCAAAGCATTTATTTTTACCACCAGGTTTTCAATGTTTACCTGAAAACAAAAGAAACAAAAGAAAGGCCTCCATTGGCCTGTCCTATAGAACGGG
Organism: Perognathus longimembris pacificus; assembly: GCF_023159225.1. Classification (NCBI taxonomy): domain Eukaryota; kingdom Metazoa; phylum Chordata; class Mammalia; order Rodentia; family Heteromyidae; genus Perognathus; species Perognathus longimembris. Next base: position 252,462 of record NW_025960455.1, read on the forward strand.
CCTATCTTCATCCTACTCCTTAAAGCTTGATGAACTGCCTTGGTGCCAGCTTGCCTTCTTCCACCGTGAATGGACGGCCCCTATGGCTGTCCCATTACATGGACTGGCTAAGCTGCACCTTTGTCAGAGTACCACTCATTCCTGAGGATAGGCTCACCGGCCCATGCTAAATTGTTATGTATTTATATTTAAACATGAATTAAAGAAATTTTAACTATATTTCTTCTTTAAAATAAAGTAATAATCCTTTAAAACTTTTGACAATGCCCAAACTTGATGACCTTTTCAAGTTTAAAGTTAAACTAACCCATTTTTACATCACACATTCACACCCACATACATGCGTGCATGCACACACACACATTCACACATGCAAGTGCTTAGGCAAAAGAACTTAAAAGCACTCAAAACAACTACTGGCCCTACATTTTTTAGTGGCAAGAGGTATTATTTTCCCAATATTACTCTTTCAATGATCAAAACTTGAGACAAATCCTTTAATGAATGATTTTAGCATTTTTTACTCTTATTCACTAGAACCTGTTAGTTGTAGCAAAATATCTTAGCATACTACTTTTTAGCTGAAGATAACTGGGTTGGGGTCCCCTGGAGTATAACTGAGTCTACCCAGTATTTGACTCTAGTGTTTAGCCCAATTTTAGCTATGGGCATTTTACACTTTTGAATCGGCTGCCCGAACTCTGCTCTTAGCAGCCTGCACCTTTTCAACTGCCTTCCAGCAGAATGGGACACAACACATGGTAGACTCTGTTTTCCCCATAGTCATGTAAAAGGACAACCAAAATATGGGAAACAAAAGTTTGTATTTAAAACTGGTACCAACCTCAAAGACAAAACTTGTCAAGACAAAACAGGACATAGCAATAGAGGCTTTATGCCTTGGATGGCATGTCCAGCATCCACAAGCGGCCAACCAGAGTGATGGAAAGTCCATAGGGCCCTGAAAATTCTCATGGGTATCCTCCCCAGCAGAGATTTCCATTCCTCAGTAACCAGCCTGCCGAGGCCATCTGCCCAGAGGCCTTTTTTCCCAATATAGCAGTCCACACAAAACACAACTATTCAGACAAGGACAAAGACACATGAAACATATGCATGAAACATGTAACACAGGTGAAAATTAAAAGTGCAATTCTGCACTTTTACTGCTCAAAAGTGCAGTAAAAATTCTCTTGAGAGGTAAAAGAAAAATCATTAGTCCTTCCCCAATTCCAGGCTGATGGAATGAAACAGGGAGTATAAGCTCCCCTGCTAGTGGCAGGCAGTAAAGAAAAGATGATGGGGAAGACTCCTTTACTGGAATGGAACCACAAGTCAGCCCCATATTACAGCAGTCCTAAGTTAAATGAATCTGGTTAATATTTTCATAATGAGGGGGCTGTACTACACCTACAGTTGGAGAGGGTCAAATGAGAGGAAATGTTTGATAGCAAGAGAGAGAAACAGAACCATAGGAATTAGAATAGGAGAAATAAAAGTGGGCACCGTGGCTGCAATCTTTTGTTTTTCACTTTCTCCTTCCTGCTGGCCCCTGGCAGATCTCAAGACAGTCTGTAGCACTCCGACTGCACTGTTGAGCTACCTATGTTAGTGTCATTCTCTGAAGGAGCATATGTAGAGCCTGAAGGCTTATTTGAATTTAATTTTTCTTAAACAAAACTGACAGGAGATTGTTCAGGTGAAGCCATCTCTTTTAGCTTCTGCCCAATTTGAGTTTCTGCCTCCTCTGGCATGTTATAGGCCTTAATGGCTTTCTCCATGTCAGCCTCTAGCTCAGCAGCTGATGTTATGATAGCATCGGGAGATATCATACTCAGAGCTGCACGTGTTAGTGGCCAAACAGACCAAAATGTAACTGGAACCTTGTCACCACACCTATATACCTTTTCCACATTATTCTTTACTCATTCCCAGACTTCTAAATCTAAATTATCTCCTTCGGGAACCAAGGATTATACTCCACTACAACCTGCATGCACTCATCTCTTTGTGAACGTGAGACCATAGCTCCATTCCATTTTAGTACATCGTGGATAAAATTAGAAAAAGGAGTTGATTTAGCTTGTCCCATAACCCCGTAATTTTTTAAGAATAGGAGCTCACCACACAGATCCCTTATCTCCTGTGAATTACACACAGTTCCCTTATCTCCTGTGAATTAAAAATGTCTCTCACCTCCACTTGAGAGCTCCGCAGTTCCGCAGTCTCCTGTGGATCAATTATCAAGTCCCTGGATCTGGACGCCACTTGTACCCGGGTAAGTGCAGCTGTAGTCAGGACACAGGGGATGCAAGGCAAGTGAACCAATGCATACTTTATTTCAGGAGGGCCAGGATTTATATAGGGTTAGAAATCAATTTCACAACTTCAAGGGTAAAAATTAATACAGCATGATATCCATCTTATATACAAAATTGGAAGATGTTACTACTGTGAGGGAGGAAACTAATACAAAAGCTTTCCTATTATAGGAGGTAGTTACTACTTCCCTATCTACAGTGAGAATCTATCACTATAGGCAGCTGGTCAAGCCAGTCTCCTCAGGGAGACTCTGTAAGGGGAAAGGGGAGATTCTCATAACAAAAGGTGGGGTCCTTTGGCCCTCAAACACAAAGGAACTCATTAGGAGGGAATTTTCCCCCAGGGCCTATTAGTGTACTAATGAGGCATCTGAGTAACTGTGCCAAGGCTGTTATCCACTGGTCAGAGAAGTTAATTCTCCAACATTATAGCTTTACCATCTTTCATGGTTTTCCAATGTTGGATTTGGATATGTTTTTGTTTTTCATCTAATCATGCAGAGAAAGTTTGGTAGTTCACCAGTTATAAACTCTTACACATATGAATATCTTTATTCTTCTTGCTCTAAGGTTCCATTGAGCAGTTGTAGCAATGGCTTCATTTAAGGGACTTTATAAAAATATAATCTCTCTGTGGCCCATTTGATGATCTCTTTGTTTATGTTTCTTTTTTAAAAAAGATATTTTTCCTTTGTTCCTAACGTTTTTTCTGACTATTGTGGCTCTGAGCACTTTCATCATACTTCTGACATTGCTAAAATGTGTGGTCAACTTAGTCTTGTGTTTTCAGAAGTTGTTTCATTTCCATTAATAAACAATTTCCCTTTTCATTATTCATATTTATGTCATATATTTACATTTTATTCTCATACTTTACTTCTTCCTTGAAATTGGATAGGGGACATTTTCATGGTAAAATGGCATAAGTTTTGACATCAGTTTCACTTTTTTCCAATGTAGGAATCTTTGGTTGTGAAATTTGTGAGGTGGTTAGGCATTTGTGAAACCTCTTTTGTTTATTTTACAGCAAAATATATACCAAAGCCCAGAGTTTCCGTCTGGATTCTTTACCTCTTCTTGCTATTTTAAGAAGTAGTCAGGGAATTTTCTCTCTATGCCAGTGTGATAACGTGCATGGTACAAGTTTTTGTTTGTTTTGATTTCCTGAGTATAAAACTATTTTTGTTTACAATTAGGGATGTTTAAGTCTGTGTGTTTCACCCTTTAAGAAAACATAAGATGTAAATTCCTTATGTTTGCAATTCAGTGTAAACTATTTACCCAAACTTAGACCATAAACTCAAGGGTGTTTTTCCACTAGGTTTAAACTAGATGGGAAAGTTATAGGTTCATTCCATGTAATCACTACATTTGAACAAAACATTCTTGGTAAATCTTTCTTTTGTTGTTGTTGCCTGTGGGGCTTCAACCCTGGGCCTAGGCACCATCCCTCAGGTTCTTCAGCTCAAGGCTAGAGCTCTACCAGTTGAGCCACAGGGCCACTTCCTCTTGGCAAATCTTTATTACAATGTTACTGTAATTAAAGTTTTGGAGACTAGTGAATGTCATGTACTTGCAAGGCTCTGTTTCCTACTACATTGTAACATATTTCCTCCAAAAAATTTCAAAAGGTTTGTAATGTCTGTCTTTTAAGAAAATAGTGATACAGTTTTACATTTAGCAAGGCAGGGATTCATGTTGGATTAAGGAGAGGAAGTACACATTACATCTTTCATCATTCTTTGTTTTTAGATACAAGATTTGAGACAGGTTGATTAAGAATGTCCAACAGAGTGTGTGTCAAGATACTTCAAAAGACATATGTCAGAATGTAATATTTACTTCCCAACTATAAGTATAATCGGTAAATTACTTTTAAGTGGCTCCTTTTTAGTTAATTTCAGTACTCATAATGTAGCTATTGTAACATAATTCAGTTTCCCATGGCTTCATGGTATGGCTTTGGTATCTACAATGTTGTCTGTAGTTCATACCTTTTGTTGGAGAATAGAGGGCTAATAGAGAATGTTCCTCCTCACTTTCAACAGCTATCTTCTATCAAAAATAGATATATGGTGTATTCTTCATTTTAACCGCAAACTTTAAAGAGAGGCACAAGCACTCTCAAAAAATGTGTGCCTTGTTTAAATTTCCTGGTAACTTTGCTTTGAGTATGTGATACTTGGTCCAGACATGAGAGGAAATAATTTGCTTTGTAATTCTCCTTTGTGAACCTGGACAAGTAGCAGCTAATGTTTGACTAGAGAGCTGGAGTTATGAAGTGGTCCTTCCAGGGTTTTTCTTTGACAACAAGAATCATCATGGCCTAAAAGCAACAATATCAGGCATTCTGCAGCAATAGTCTGGCATCTTCCAGTCCTGATGTAATCAGGTATGGGTTTGTAAATATTAGATTATTTAGAAACTACAAACACACCTCATGGAGTGTTTTGAAATTTGTTTTCTCTCAGCTTTCTGCAGATCACCAAAACACATTTTCATTTTTTTGTCTTTGTATTTATGGACTTTTTGTGATAGAAATTATTGCTTACCTGAGTCATTTGGGGGGATGGGTAGAGGGTGTTGAAGCTTAAATTCAGGGCACAGGTGCTGTCCCTGTTCTCTTTTTTTGTTCTAGGCTAGCACTATAACTATTTCACCAGCAGCTCCACTTCTGGTTCTCTGGTGGTTAATTGGAGATAACTCTATCATGAATTTCCTGCCTGGCCTGACAGTAAATCACCATTTTCAGATCTCATCTTCCTGAACAGCTAGGGTTACAGGGAGCCACCCATAACTGGCGAGTTGTTTTCTTTTTATCACCAGCGTGGTAATCAAAAGTTATGGATAGTTGGGGATCTCTCATGCTGTGATGAGTATTAATGGCTTGTTACTGAATGAGTAATCAGAGTTTAACTGCTCAATAAAAATGCCATTGTGGGAATAAAATTATTAAAATCAAGAAGTAAGATAAAATGTTAACTTTAATAGAAACTGAATATTTGACCATCTCATAATAAAAATATTAGTAATTTAGGAATATATTTAAATAGTATACTTGTAGAAAGGAATATATACACAATGTGGGGTCTTTTTGACCAATAATTCCAATTTAAAACTAAAGCATATAATCACTCACATAGTAGAAAACAAATGTCATTGTATTCATAAACTGACATGTCAAAATGAAAACCTCCATAGAACTAAATAAAGATATAAAAATAAATTTAAAAAAGGAATACAAGTTTCAGAAAAAATAAAGGTGCAATGACCAATAGGAGAGAGCAGAAAGCCATGCTATTATATGACCATGTGTTTTAGTAGTCATGTGGTTCTTTAAATATAGTATAGACCTCAATAATTCAGTCTGCTTAATAATGAATGTTGCATTTCTTATAAAATTTAAATATCAGAAATGTAACATTTATTTGCTGCCAGTAGACAAAACATCAGGTGATACCAAAAAAATGTATATAGACATAGATAAAATGTATATAACTTTCTATGTATTATATGTTTCAATTTGCTAAATGAAAATTTAAAAAACTATTATGAATCTCTACTTTGTTCAGCTATTATTTCATAAAGACTATAATTTATTATATAAAATTGAAGTGTATTTTGTAATATATGGAACCCATTCCTGAAAATTTAAAACTGTTACGGGGTTTGAGGGAGGAGATTCCAGGTCCCTCCAAGAGACCACCACTCAGAGACAGTCTCAAGCAAAAGGATGGATTTATTGGGGAAGCAAAAGGCAAACTGACTAGCTAGGTATGCAGCACAGACTCAGGAGCTGAAACTGTGACCCAAAAAACGAGCAGGCTGACAGGTTAGGGTCACCTAACCTGCAGACTCAGGCACCAAAACTGTGACAACTAACAGTACTTCAGCTGGGGTTTATAAATGTAAAACCACAGCAAAATTGTAGGGAGTTGACACAAGGGTAGCGCAAGCAACAAACAAGTTAAGTAAGCCATTTACAGAAGCAGAATTTGGGGGTCAGGGTGACTGAATATTTAACTTCATTTTCACAATTGCTACCATGTTTCCCTAATCAAGATGGAGTCACCTGTACTCCCTACAACAAAAACAATATAGAGAAATCAGAGAGGGAGGAGGAAGAAGAAAGGAGATGAAAAGAAAGAGTGAGGAAATGGAATCAGAGAGGATATGGGAGAATTATCCAACAAAACAGGTTGAAGATGAGAGAAAAAGGCCACCACAGAGTCAAAAAGGCAGCTATGGCTCAAGAACTAGCTTTGAGCAAAAAACAAAGCCAGCAAAAGTAAACAAACAAAAAATCAAACAATCTCAGGGATAGTACCCAGACTTAAAGTCCAAGATCTAAAATTGACAGCAAAAAAAAAGATTTTTTGTGCAAATTATTAAGAAAGCACAAATAGGGCTGGGGATATGGCCTAGTGGCAAGAGTGCCTGCCTCATATACATGAGGCCCTGGGTTCGATTCCCCAGCATCACATATACAGAAAATGGCCAGAAGTGGCGCTGTGGCTCAAGTGGCAGAGTGCTAGCCTTGAGCAAAAAGAACCCAGGGACAGTGCTCAGGCCCTGAGTCCAAGGCCCAGGAATGGCAAGAAAAAAAAAAAAAAAGAAAGAAAGCACAATTAGAAAACTAGTAACAGCGATTATATAGCAGTGGAGATGATTGGACATACAGAGAAAATAAAATGAACCAAAAATATATAGAAAAAGTGGAAATACTCTACAATTTCTCTACACTTCAACAAATATTTAAGATTCACCCAAAGACGGATGATTCCTCTTAGTCCGGGTTCTGTCCCAGAAACAGTGCAGAAAATTTCTGTCTGGCCTTAAAAAGATGATGTAGCACTTGGGGGCAAAGATGCAGCCCAAGAGCCCTGCACTGGAAGCCAAGATGGAGAAGACCTCCACAGCCACCATGACTTTCCCCTTGGCACTGTGGTAGACAGGCAAGAAGGTGAGCCACACACTGCAGAATACTAGCATGCTGAAGGTCAGGAATTTGGCTTCATTTAAGATGTCAGGCAGGTTCCTGGCCAGGAACGCCACAGTGAAGCTGGCAAGGGCAAGAAATACCAGGTATCCCAAGACACAATAGAAAAAAAAGAGGAAACCCTTGTTACACAGGATGATGATGTGACCATATTCAGAGTGTATATCTGTGTCAATGAAAGGAGGTGAATTCACTAGTCAGAGTACACAGAGAGTCACCTGGATCAGGGTGCAGATGGGAATGATGAAGTTAGGAGCCCCTGATAACAGTAGCCACCTCATCCTTCTCCCTGGAGAAGTGAACTTGAAGGCCAAAACCACAGTCACAGTTTTGGCCAAGACAGCAGACACAGCCACAGTGAACACAACTCCAAATGTGGTCTGCTGTAGAATGCAGGTCAATGTGTTGGGACGGCCCAAAAAGAGCAAGGAACAAAGAAAACAGAGGATGAGGGAGATGAGCAGGATATAGCTGAGAGGTTGGTTATTAGCCTTGACAATGGGGGTGTTCTGATATTTTACAAAGACCCCAAGAACAACAGCTGTGAGTGTAGATAAACAAATAGCCATACAGGCCAAAGCCATCCCCAAGGGATCTCCATATGCCAGGAAACTTGCAGTTCTTTGGAGGCACTGGTTTCTCTGTGTGTTGGCATACTGATGATCTGGACACTTCACACACTGTTCCATATCTGTTAAGGAAGTCAAGTAACCATTAGTCCCTTCTCATTACTTATAAGGAGATTAGGAAATCCCTACAATGATAATCCTAACATGTCAATATTGTTGAACATAATTGTAAACATAACCAAATATTACCAGACATGTTCAATATTATTTTATGTCTTCATCATATTTCAACAAACATTCCCACATTCTCTCTTATTTATTTTTTACCATAAGTGACTATCACACTTATTACTCATTGCTATATCTAATATCCAAAAATATGTTTTTTATGCCTTTTAGTGTAACATTGTTATTTTCAGTTTTGGGAGCACTACTCAACCCCTCATCAAAAAGTGTGCAGAGTAGGGCATGTATTTCCCTACAAGTCTCTGTCCCATATAAATGGGTGCCACTTACACTTATCTCTTCCATGCAGCGACTGTATTTGCCATTGCTACTCACCTGTAAAGCAGTGGGAAACCAAAAATCAAATTGCTCTGTGAAATTCTAAATTCATGCTGAGCATGACATCTTGCCTGATTTTTACACAAAACGCAACCCACAGCACTTGCTCTGTTGCTTTAGGAAATAAAGCTGTGCAAGATATCTGTTTTCTTTGTATTCTAAAACTCATTTTTAAGAAAATGGAGGCCTTATCTTTAATAAGGCTTCGACTTAATAGGATACATGTTAAACTTACACTTATGTTTACTTGAATAAACATTGGTATAAGAGAGTGGAAAAAAATAATCCTAAACGTAATTCAGATTCCATCATTTTTTTTTCAAGGAGTGGTGTCTTTTATAGCCAGAATTAAATTACCAAGTAAAGGAAGAAAAACTTTGATGCTACAATTCTAATAAACAACTTTTGCTTTGCATAGATTCAGGGACATTGGGAGAGACAGTGAGAATATATAAAGTTCTCCCTAAGTCCTGAACTTACCTGTCCCATTAGCCATCTCATTCTCTAAGCAACGGGTGCAATCAAAGCAACAGACAGCCTTTCCCTCCTGAGGAGATTTCCTGAAGCCAGTACCACAACTCTCACTGCAGACAGAGTGAGGAGGCTAAGGGAAATCAGATATGTACCCATAAATATTCAGACTTTTAGCTGACATTCCCAAAATTCCATTTTTTTTAAAGAACAGGATTATTTAAAATTGTATTGTATGTACAGAAATCTGTCATCTAATTGAATTCTATTATAGATCGCATATCATACCACAAAAGGCTTATGCTCTATCTAGAGTTTTGAAATACTGAGAGTTGTGAATCCTTTAAAAGTTAGAGATTAATGGTGAGAAACTATGTCCTACTGGCAAGCTCAATGGAGTTTCCTTGATTTCATGTCCTTATATGTTATTTCCTACTCATTTGTGACTGATGAGGAGTAAGTAAGATATGTTTTTGGCCATTCCTAGTCCTTGAACTCAGGGCCCTGGCACAGTCCCTGGTATTTTTTTTTCAATGCTAGCACTATATCACATGAGCCACAGTGCCACTTCTGGCCATTTTCTATATGTGGTGCTGAGGAATCAAACCCAGGTCTTCATGTATGCCAGTCAAGCACTCTTGACACTAGGCCATATTCCCAGCCCAGTAAAACAATTTTTTTGAATCTTTAATAGACTGCTGTAAGACAATACACAGATCTTACATTTCATGGCTATGTGAACCACAGAACCATCATATCTTTTTAATCGAGTGTCCATACAGTAAGAATCTTCTTTTAGCTCAGGCTCCTTCACTGATTCCTCTCACTAAAGATGCCTAAGTAACTGACAACCAACCAATAAATAGGACTTACACAATGGAGCAAAATAAACTTTTAAAACACATACAGTGTATGTTCCAGTAGTTTGCCAGAGCAATGAAAAGTGGTAATAAAAATGCAGTTTAGATTTTATGATAGAATTCTCAATAAATATTTAGAAACACACTGTAAACTTTTTTTTTTCCCAAGCCGATCCTGGGACTTGAACTCAGAGTCTAGTCACTGCCTTGGAGATTTCTATGCTTAAGTCTACCCCTTGAGCAAAGCCTCCAATTGAGCTTTGTGCTAGTCAATAGAAATAAGAGTCTCACAGACTTTTCTTCCCAGATGAGCATTAAGCGGACTGTTATCTTAGATCAAAGGTTTTCAACCACCTGAGTAGATAAGATTACATACAGATGCCACCAGAACCCAGCCATCTTTATTTATTTTCTTCCTTTCCTGCTCAACAGTCAGTCAATACAATTTCTTAAATAGAAATATTCAAATGTATAAGACTTCAGTTAAGTGATCATACAAGGTATACATTTTTGTGTATGTGTCAGAACTACGTCTTGAAATGAGAGTCTATTATGTCTATATGAGCATTGTTCCTTAAGGTTAGCCCTCTAATGCTTGGCCCAGAGCTCCACTTCAAGCTTTACCAACACTTAATGGGCATAGAGTTTCACAGCCTTTCAACCCGATTTTCAGATCTCAGCCAGGTAACTAGCTAGTATGACAGAAGTAAGATGCTGACATCCAACTAGCTACAAATGTCAAGGGTGAAATTTTCTTGCTTATATGTCCTTAAACTCATTATGTTTAGATCCAACACACCTCTGTAGTTTCTGTGGCCCACTCTACCATGTCTTCTGATAAAGATAGTTGATTGCCATGTAAAGTATATGGAGAATAATTTCCTACTTTCACTTCAAGTTGAAGACCTTCTGGAAAATTCCAAATGTTCACAATGTCATACTCTGCATCCAGTTTCCCTTTGTCATGCAGAAGCACTTGACCTCCAGCAGGACTGTGAAAGTAGATGTTCTTCAGAAAAGGATGTAGCTGAAACAGATATGTTGTCTTATGAAGTACATCCCACAGTTCAGATGGAAAACGTGCACTAAGAGAAGCTCTTCATTGCCTTAAATTTCTCATTCAGAATTCAAGAATGGAAGAGACATATAAAGAAATATCCTAGAAGAAAATCTTTGGAGGAATAAAAAAATCTTTCTGAATCCTGGTCAATCAGCAAGGAAATAAAAGGCTTCAAGAAAAACCAATTCCATATATATAGTCATGAGTGAGGCAATTCTCAGACACCTAACTACAGTTTTCCACTATCTTTATGAATGTCTATAGTTTGAGTCTGATAAATTTTATTTATTCATTTTCTTTCTTTTCTTTTTAGAGCCTCCACCACATGCTAGTTGTTATTTAGCTAAGAGTAGATGAACAAGATGGCACAGGCAATGTGATCTTTTTTCACTATACCCTGGGGCCTCTAGAGGGCATTCATAATATTTGTGTAGTTATGAATGCCCTCTGGAAAAGGTTGTCACCAAGGTCCATTTGGGCAGTCCATGAAACAGCAGGGTACATATGCTAGGTATGTTAGCAGGCAGGGTTTGCTCACAAGGGTCTCACAAGGATGGGACCTATCAGTCTTATTTCCACAGGTAGTTGCTACTCTTAGGGTTTGACAGAAACAGTCATTATTTATATCTGCAAGTAAAGTTTGGAAACAAGGTACCTGCTAAAAAGCTATAGTTTAATAATTTTAATTATTAAAATTATTAAGAAATAATTAGTTAAATAATGTTCCTGTTGGGGATGAAATGTTCTATCATGGTAGAGAATGGATGGACTAATTATCAATTCCCATTGTGGCTTAGCATCTATGCTTGCTCCATATATTTTTCCATTGTATTAGCTAACAGCTAGGATAAGCAGGAAAACACAACTAGGAACAATTTTGTCTTGATGATTATAGTATGATTGTCTTGAAATTAGGGAAGCTTAGAAAAGAGAAAGGATGGGGTGTTATCACAGGCCATTATGGCTGGTTTGCCTAATGGAGTAGCCCCTCAACTAGAGTGTCTGTTAATGGCTAGATTCAGTACAGTAATTCTCAGACTGTATGACTTATTACAGTGAAAAGGAAATGATACCACCTATGTCCACCAAGGGGCATTTCCAAAATCGAATGTATAAAATGATGTTGCAAAGTGTGCTCTTTGGGGTATTATTCAAAGTTACAAGATTGATATTTAGTTTCAGACAGGGGATGTCCTTGAACATTTGTTAAGAACACTTCTTAATAGAGAAGAAAGCAATGGTGTAAATTGAGGTGCTGGAAATGTCAGTTTGTCCCCTTTGGTGAGAAAGAATGAGGTTTCATCTGATTTTATAGGGGATTGCAGAGGGTAGACTAGGAGGTCTAAGAATGTGAGTCTGTCAGGAAGAAATGTTTACCCAGTTCTAAGTCTGGAAACTAGTGTTAGTGAAAAAAAATTGAAAGAAAAAGATGTGTAAGACACAAGTAAGTTTGGCAAAATAGGAGTTAAGTACATGGGATTCTCTCTCAAGGAGATGGATCTCACCCAGGGAGCACCAGAGTTTGTAAGACGTACCCAGAAGATAGGGAAAAGGGCTAGGACTGGAGGGGAAGGCAGTGAGTTACCTAGTGCATACAACGTAGAGGCAGCACTCACTCTTAGGGTCCTGCAGTCATTGTACAGAATATCCAGATTGGTAAATTTTAATATGTAAAATGGAACAAACCTTCATAAGTTATGAGAAATACAAATAATTAGGTACAGGATGTCATAATTTGGAATGACAAGAAAGAGGGAAGCATCATTTTGTTATTAACATTAATTATTAACATGTTGGGGATATTTGTAGCTAAAAATATTTTTGATGGCTGAGAATAATGGCCTAGGGGTAGAGTGCTTGCCCTGTACACATGAAACCCTGGGTTCAATTCCTCAGCATCACATACATAAGAGAAGAAAGCCAGAAGTAGTGCTGAGGCTCAACTGGTAGTGTGCTAGCCTTGAGCAAAACGAAGCCTTGGACAGTATGCAGGACCTCAGTTCAAGCCCCAGGATTGGAAAAAATAATGTTTTTCTTTTAGAAATATGGAATATATCTTATTCCTGTAACTAGCCTGGTTTCCTGTAGGGTACACGAACATATGTGTCGATAATCTCACAAACATTTTAAAAAGTATAGAATCTGGAGTTTTGGAAAAACCCAGAACTATTTAATTTCATACAGTAAGAAACAGCTCTACAAAGTGACTTTCTTCTTGGCATTTGTCTTCCAATCCAGAAGGCTTTACCTGTTCAGGGGAAGGCAGGATCCATTTCCTATTTCCCATTGCTTGTAATTCTGTTTGTTGAAGAAGCTTCTCATGGAGAGCCTGGGCCACAGCATACACAGCATTGTATATATTGTAACTGTCTCCAGACATCGTCATGCCAAAAATGTGCCCAGGCAACCAATCCAAGGAGGCATCATGTGGACAGGTTTCCCACATTACACAATCAGACTCAGAATCTGAGCAATTGAAAGAGAGAAACCACAGCCTAGCAAGGAAAAAGTCTTCTGGGTATTTGGAAGGTCTAGCTGCCTTTACAAAATTTGTGAATCCAGAAACATCTGGGTGATGGTGTGTAAAAATGAGAGGTACATGGAATGAGCCTAGCATGAAATATCTCTTTCCCATGGTTAAATCCCACTCTGAATACATGATTATAACCTTACTTTTTATTAAAAATTGCTCAAGAAATGTCATTAAGTATAGTAGGAATTCATTATCAACATATATGATGACAACATTTGCTGAAGATTTATTAATCTGGTTATAATATGCCATGAATTTCACATCATTTAACATAGACTGGTTTGATAATGCTACCTCAAAGGCTACACAAACTCTGTTCTTGGCCATTTCTTCTTTCAAAGCAGGAAGAATCCAAAAACCACTCTCATTTTGTAAGGTTATCAGTCCCACCCAATTCCAGCTGAAGTGAAGCAGTAATAAGACCATGACACTGGCTAATGATGTATCCTTTGGGGCCATCTGATAGAGACCAGGAAACTTGTTTTTGTCACTTAGGGCATACTCATATGGCCCACAGGTTAGCTAAAGGGAACAAAAACAGGATGCTGCATCAATGAGAAGATTTTAATCCATCATAATCCCAGTCATTATGTCTGTTTTGTAACCATGTGAATAAGGCAGAAGACATGACTTTTTTTTTACTTTTTGAAAATAAATAAATTTTAAAATTATTGCACACTGTATCAACATGTACAATGCCTCTTGATTTTTGTCACTGTTTCCAACAACTCTTGTCATCTATATCCATCCCACATATTCCCTGACTTCAGTATTGCATTTACTCATATATAAATGGAATATCATGTTGTATTTGCCCACCAATTTAGTGCTTCTTCATATGCCTCTTTCCACATCCTCATGACACTTATCAACATCTCAGAGATGATATACTTCAGTTTTCTGGTTTTCATGTTTGTACTGTCTATTTTTCAGATAGGTTGCACCATGAAATTCTACCCTGAGATGTACCATCATTTAGTAAGAGTGATCATGTATACATATTTTAATATATCATGTTCATATTTTATACTTAATATTACATATGAGAGAACATATTCCTCCTTTCTCTGTCTGAGCCTGATTTCTTTCATTCAATGAATCTTAGACATGAGCATGAGTATGTGGAAGGGAGGGTATATGTGACTACAGGGTCAGGGACTCAGGCCCCCATGCACTTCTTGGCATGTTCCTTCAAAGCTAGCATGCTAATACTTGAACCACACATTACAGCCTCTTTCTTCATGGTTTATTAGAAATATGTTTCTTAAGTCACTAAGTCACAAGAGAGAACCTCCAGCACACAGTTCAACATATCTTGACACTTTAAGACATTTTCCATTTCCTGATTTTTCAAAGAAAATTAATGAAAAGACTTAATCCCGCCATACCAATTTGTCTGATCTAAATTTTCAATCCCCATTTCCAAACCCATGTGACTATAGAAATCCCATTGTCTTGGAATACTTGCTCTTCGATATGACAAGGATTGGCAGGTTCATAATACAGTCTCTTTGTATCACTCTTTCCCAACACCCGAAAAGGCAGCAAATTCGATATTCTTAATATCACCCACCCCACCCACTCTCACCTGTGGAAACCTGTAGAGGTGCAGCAGTGTACCAATCTCGGAAGATATTTTTCCTGAAGTTCCTGTCAGTAATGCTGTAGGATTGTTGTCTCTCATACAGTTGTAGTTTGGAAGCTTGTACTTCCCAAAGAGGAAAATGAAGGGATTTTTAAGTGCAGTATGTCTTCCATATTGAACATCATAGATACTAAATCCCAGAGTCAAGTTATTTAAAAGATCAAGGTTTTTGTTGATCTCTTCAACAGCAAAAGCCAAGGCCAAAACAAACTGGTAGTTCTTGAAGAAAAACCTGCATAATAAAGGTAGAAATTCAGGATGATTATTTCAAGCTTATGACTCTGGTGGATTGAATGCTTTCTTCTCTGCCCATGAATATGTAAAAGCATTACCCCAAATGGGAAGGAATAAACATGTATTCTCTTGTGCTTATATATAGGACTAGGTAAGGATATAAAGTAAATTTGTCATGACTCACATGTAGAAATTTCATTAATTTCAAAGAGTATTTGTTTCATCTCCTACTATATGCAGGGACCACAGTAAAAATTTTTCACTTAAACATGGAGTAGGTTTACATGAGAACACCAAATGTTTAGTTGTCTTCACCTTGGATAACTATCAGCGCCTGTGTGAGAAATCTTGCATTTCAAGTCTCCCAGTTAATTTTATGTGATTATATCTCAGGTCCAGTTAACTAACAAATCTTCAATTTAAGAGCACTTTTTTCAGAATCAAAGCATCATTTAATGAAGATTCTATAGCAAACTCTGCTCACAAACACAAGAAAATGAACAGTTCTTCTTTCAATATCAACCAGAACAAGAGCTTAAATATCCGGGGAGTGAACCTTATTCTTATTAAGGTAATGAAACCAAAGGCAGTCATCCCATCAGAAGGCACTCATTATGGAGAGAAAAACCTCAAAATTCGGGGACAAAATTCAACTTCCAAGGCCACCATGGGAATTTTAACTCATCACAACACTCTTTCTTGCATTTAGATTGAGATACTGGAAAGAACATAGAGGAGTAAAGAGGATGGAAGTATTTTTCTTTCTCCTTTGTCTTGTCTTGTGCACAGTACCATGTGTATGTGTGTTCACTATCTAAAAAAATTAATATATTAAACATAAATTTTTCAAAGAAGGAAACATCAGAGGCAACATAGAAATACAAATGACTCAAAATCTATGGCAAGAATCCTAAGAAATACAGAAAAATGGAAATTAAAGGAAGCTTAATTCTCACAGAAAATAACCAGGCTATAGTGTAGACAAGGAAGGCCTGAGAAGATAGATCTAAAAATGCCTTAAAAACACTGTGATGAATATATTTTTGAAAGGAAAGAAAATATTCACAAAGCAATTCTTGACCATGATGAAATTAACTAAAGTTATTAGAAAAATTCATGAGATTAAGCTAAATGAGTATTACAAGATGGAAAGGCATCAAATGAAAATATAATTTCTGTGTGCAAGATATTAGGGAAGACACACATTAAACAAAATAGAAGGCCATATAAAACCAAAAAAGAAAATTTTGGTACAATGATACAAGCCATCAAAAATGATCAATTAAAAGGGAAAGTAGTTTTTAAAAATTAGCAAGTATTGACAGCGCCATACATGACATGGAAGACAGAATATATGGAGAGGACAGTTTTCTCAAACAAACCCAAGTACCAATAAAGAAGCTTGCAAGAATTTCTAGAATCAATCAAATGTCCTAATTTAAGAGTAGGAATTCAGGAAGGAGAAGGGCAAGCAATGAAAGTGAGAGGAAAAATAGTTAACAGATTCTAGCAGAGAATGCCTGACCATGGAAAATGGTGGACACATTCAGGTACAAGGAGCAACAGAAGTCCAAACAGACCAGCTCAGAAAAGAACATGCTACTGCCACATTGTAATGCCCACAAGACTTATAGACACTGATAAAAGTATCCTGGAAATGATCAGGGAAGAAGAATTGAGTATTTATGAAGGAAAAGCTGTCAGTATAACTACAAATTTCTGATCTGAGACAATTATAGCAAGGAGAGCCTAAAATGATGTATACCACAGTTTACAGTCAAAGAACTACCAATCAAAAACAGTGTACCCAGGAAAGTACTCCTTAATATCTGAGGGAAAAATACAAAAATGTGTAAGAAGAAAATTTCAACTAATTTTCTTGACTGAACCAGCAATAGAAAAGCAAGCGAAATATTTCCTACATATAGAAAACAAACTGGAATTCAATAGTGGCAGGAAGAATACAATGTATTAGAGAGCCAGATCAGTATACTTAGCAAAGATGAGGCACAGCCACCAAGTAAGTGGAAATTATGTCGAGTTATTACACACTTTTCAAGTCACAATATGAATAGACATAATTCTCCAACTAAATGACCCAGATTGAGTAACTGGATCAAAAAACTACATACATCCATCTGCTGTATACAAGAGAACCATGTTCCCAATAGAAAAGAACATTCTCAAATTGAAAGTCTGGAAAAAAGTCTTTCAAGCAAATAACCCTGATAAACAGGGTGGAGTAGCAATCTTAATGTTAAACAAAATAGAGTTCAATTTAAAATTATTGAGAATAAACAAAGAAGGAACTTACATACTTATAAACGGAACTCTCTCTCTCAGGAGGAAATCAAAATACTAAATATCTATGCACCAAATACAGGAGCACACAATTTCACCAAACAAACAGTTCTTAACCTAAAACTTGTTAATCTAAAAATAGATCTAACACCGTTCATTGATGGAGGTATCAACACATCACTGCTGTTGCTGGATAGATCATCAAGGGAAAAACTCTGCAAAGAAATGTCAGAGCTCCATAATTGCACGGACCAACCAAACTTACCAGTTTAATACTGAGTACTTAACTGGGTTGAATATTAAATATTTAACCGATAGTCATCAAATGTGTATTCCTCTCAGCCGCTCAAAGAATATTCTCCAAAGTGGATCATACTTTTGGTCGAAAAACACATCTCTGTGAATTAAAAAAAACTGTCATAATTCCCTGCATCCTAATAGATCATAATGAAATAAAATTAGAGCTCAGCAGGAAAAGCTATTACAGAAAATTATCAAACACATGATTACTGAATGATATATTCTGAAATGACCAGATGGTTATTAAAGAGATTATAAGGAAAATTCAAATATTTATGAAACTTAACAAAAATGAACACATAAAAAAAAACCGTGCCTTTGGTACACATGAAGGAATTATTCACAGAAAAAATGTATAGCTCTAAGTACCTACAAACACAAATTGGAGAAACCTAAAAACAGTATTTTTATGATAAGCACTAATTCTTTTGAGCAAAAGGAACCAGTCTAATCTCAAATCACTGGATCTAAACAATAACATTTAAATCAGAAGTAAACAAAATAAAGAGGAAAACTACCTTAGAAATCATTAACAAAACATATTGGTTCTTTGAAAAAATTAACAAAATTGCCAGACGCTTAGCAAATCTTATCACAAAAGGAATAGAACACATGCAAGTCAAAAAAACTAGAGAGAAACATTAGAAATCAAGACAATCAAACTTCAGAACATTAGATAAGAGTAATATGCCAACTTTTATCATAACAAATTGCAGAATCTGTAAGAAATGGTAAAATTGCCAGACAATATTGTTACGCCTTAACTAATAAAAGAGATTAAGGCCAATGAAATAGACCCATAACAAGAAAAGAAAAATGAAACGGCAATAAGAGGCCTCCTGCCCAAGTAAAGCTCAGGAACTGATGGTTGTTAAACTGAGTTCTATAAGGTATTCAGAGGAACTCACTTAAATATTTCTTAAGCTCTTCAATTAAATCAAAAGAAAAAGGTGGCTATAAAAGTCACTCTTTGAAGCCAAAAAAAACCACTCATCCAAAACCCTGACATGGACTCATCAAAGAAAGATCTATAGACCAATTTCTTAGATGAACATCAATAGACAACTTCTCATCAAAATTCCAGCCAAACTTATACAACAGCTATCCAAAAACGCACGTAGTAGGATCAAATGGGATTCATTCGAGTTCAATATACACAAATCAGTTGATGTAAATAAACACATCCACAGAAGAAAGACAACAACTACATGTCGTCTAAAATGATGCAGTTCCCGGGATAAACACAAAAGAACACAAGATAAGAAAACCCATTACTGGCAAATCAAATAATGACCTGTGTCTTCTAAAGCAGGGTAGTGAATAATTCTTATCCCTGCAATTTATGCTTCCATTTGTGCCTCAGGCTACCTGTCATACCCACACATGTAATGAAGTACACAGGGTGGAAGCAATGAACATTTTCTCCTGAATTATGTATCAAATCAGCTGGAATAGTTACTTACAGTTCTGTATAAACATTTTTCTTTCACATTTTTCATTTTTGTATAGCCTTTTATCAGTCTGACCCTCTGCAACAGAGCAAAAGCCAAGGACATGCATGTGCAGATATCTGAACTGAAGTAACAATGACACATTGCTGATTTTCAAACAGCAACTATGTGTCGACAGTAAATGAGCAGAGCAGAGAAAGAGTGAGGGAGGGAGACAAGCAGAGAGACAGTGTCCTAGGGCATGCAATTAGAGCCTGGACAATGTCCTTGAGTTTTTTTGCTCAAGCCTGTCACGGTGCTACTTGAGCTGCATCTCCACTTCCAGCTCTGACTGATTAAAATGAGATAAATGTCTCAGGAATTTTCATAAACCTGCTGCCTTCAAACCGTGATCTTTAGATATTAGCCTCCTGAGTAGTTAGCAGCCTGATGAGGCACAAGTCAACAATAAGAAGATTTTCATCTTCCTAAAATTATAATTGTTACCAAAGACAATTTCTCAGACCACTGGCTAGTGAAGGAGGAAATGTATCTGCTGGCTTTTAGTGCAGAAGGCATGACACTTAATCAAGTTGTTTCTAGATACATTATTTCATCCTGAGCAGTGACAGCTGGGGTAGAGAAGATACTGGAGTAAAGGGAAGTGCCTACAGCCTTGGAAAGAGAAGCTAACAAGAAAGGAAACCTGATTCCTTTCTATTAGTAGGTAGAAATTTACTCAACAGTAGATAGAAGATAAAACAATGAAACTGAGCTGTTTGTGGTGCAATAAAGGTGGTTGCTAGGGGCAAGCAGACAAAAAACACTCATCTCTGCACCCAGAGCTCCTTCATTCATTGCCTATCCTGAGAACAGAACAGGAAATGGAAAAAATGGATGAATTACTTACAGCCTATTCTCTTCATTCCCTGAAGTATCCTTGTTAATGCCATCTGTTCCCGAAGTGTAGAGAGGGAAAAACCCAGCAAGCATTGCATCTCCATCCATGTGTGCTCGTTGCTTCATGGTAGACAAGCAGCTAGTGCCTGCCAAGGAACAGACAAAGAGGGGAAACTGGAGAAGAAGGAATGTGAAAGCCAAGAGGCACATGCCTGAAGTATCTGCCAAGCTGAAATCTGGGCTGGAAGTGAGGTCTTCTGGTTGAGGTATATATATTCATGTATCTTCACTTATGTGAATGTGTCCTTTTGTCCACAGAGATGTTTACTGTAGCCACCTTCAAATGGAACCTCTTGTAAGTTTCCAGGAAGAATGTGTAAAACTCTTCCCTGGGGCTCTGCATCTGAGGCCTCACATTCAGGAGGAAAATGCAAGCTGGAAAACATGTTTGCAGTTTTTCCTTTTTAATCCCAGGTGCTATTATTTCCTCCAAGATTACAGTTAGTGAGGCCCTAGGAATGAAGTTTACTTCGATAGATTTGGTCTAACATCTGTGCCCAGAAACTACTTGCATGAAAGCCATTACAGGTGATACAACTGGATTACATCAGAGAATTCCAAGTCAGGTGAATGGTCAAAAGGGTAGAAAAAAATATATGCCAGTAGGTGATCAACAAAGTTGTCAAGGCATCACACCCAGTGGGTCAAATTATAAAGTCAATATCCAGAGTAGACACAGAACATTGCTGTATATTCAGGCAGGTTTCCATAAAATATCCATGTGCACAGGCCTTTACAAATGCACCTGCTTAATTTTTCACTGGAAAGTGATATTGCATCTTCTTTAGGTCTATGCATGGAATTTGTGTATTAGTGTTTTTTGACAAATTCTAAAACCAATTCCATTCTAATCTTTCACCTTGTTGTAGGTAAATTTTACTAAACACACTTACATAGTTAAAAATATTATTTTTCATGATGCACTAGTCAGAGAACATGTGGGAGTTGATGAAATTCTTCACTATGTCAATTATTAATATCAAAACTCTACTGGAGGTTTTGTACTCGTCAAAAGATATTAGGCCCAAATTGCATGCAGAGACCACAGTGGTGCTGAAGACCAGAGCTAATTCAGGACAGTGAACATACTCTGCATAAAGTTGTAGTAGTGGAAGCCCATTTACATGATGGTTTAAATAAAGATACATATGTACTTTAAAATAATAGGGGAAAAACACTCTAATGAGGTTTCCATTGGCCTTTTGTACTTATATGCTCTTAACCATATAGAGGATTTTATTAATTAAGTTTTAAATTCTAGGTAGCATTTGTTAGCTCTGGAGAGGGTTAATTTATGCACGTACATGTATGCATGGAATGAACTTGTGTCACAAGGCAGTGGCGTTGGTTCACATACTGAATCTATTTATATTTTCTTAAGGAAACTTCAAACATTTCTATGGTAGTTTCATGCAATGATATTGCCAAGAATTGTGTGTAAGTATTTCGTTTCCTTTCATTCTTTCCAGCGTTTGTTATTTTTGTTCTTGCTGATAGACACTGTTACAGTAGTGTGATAAGATTCAATATCCTTCGGCCTTGCATTTCATTTATGCAAAGGATGTTGAAAATCTGTGTTTTTTCATTATCCCTTTAATTTCTGGACTTGAGAATTATATTTATCTTTGGCCTTAACAAGATGATGTTGTACTTGGAGGTTTCTAGGCTTTGCACTAGAAACCAAGATAGAGAAGAACTCCAGAAGCATCCTTGATCTTCCCCTTGTTGTGGGAGTTAGGCAGAAAGTTGACCCAGACCTTGCTGAACACCAGCATGATGAATATCAGGAACTTAGCTTCACTAAACGTGTCAGGAAGGTGTGTGGCAAGAAAAGCAACAAAGACACTGGCTATGTCTTACAGCCATGTTATCCCACGACTCAGTAGATGGCACTGAGCAAACTCTTGTTACACTGGATGATGATATGCATCTGTATTAATGAAGGAAGGAGAGTTTCCCAGCCATAGTCTAGAATTTCCTTCACCTGGAACTGGGTACAGATGGGTGTGATGAATTTGGAGGTCCCTTGATGCCACCAACAGACACCTCATCCTTCTCCCTGAAGAAATGATATCGAGGACCAGAATCAGAGTCAGAGTTTTGGCCACATGGGGTTTGCTGTAGGATATGAGTGACTGTGTTCTGAAAGCCAATAAAGAGCAAGAAGCATTTAAAACAGATAAAACAGGAACATAAAAACAAATAAACAAGTAAAACAAGGAACATATGAATCAGATTATGAAAAATATGACCAAGGTGTAGCTGAGAGAAAACAAAACATGAAAAATAGCAATGAACATGGAGAAGCAAATAGACCATCAGGCCAGAACCATGCCCAAGGCATCTCCAAAAGCTAGGAAAAGTGTAGCTGTCAGGAGGTATATATTTTTCTTTGTATTGGCATACTGATGACCTGGACAACTCACACACTGGTTGATATCTAGTGAGAAGTAAAACCTACCATCCTATTTTGTGTTCTTCTTTTGCTTCAAAGAAATTAGGGAAATATTCACTTTGACATAATCATACCTTGTCAGCATTGACTTCCATAAAAGATTTCTTGTTTCTTTTCTACACTATAAGTCTCTCCTATTTCCACCCTCTTCTGTGGACACTTGTTTCAACTTATTTTACAGTAGTAATTATCCCATATATTGTTGAGGTCTTAATGTGCTAACAACCATTTTTGATACCTTCTTTCTCGCTTATTAAGGAAATGTGAACAGTTCTGCAGCCATATTGAAAATTGTGAATACTACAGTTTATACTTTGCTATATGTCTTTGTGAAATACTCACTTAATTCTTGGGTACATGCTTGAGTTCATTTCATTGTATTTCTCTCTCCTCACCTGTGAAGCAATGAGAACAGAGAAAGCACTCTAACTCTGAAGAGTCATGCTATGTACCCTCTTCATTTCTTAAACTAAATACAACAGTCAGAGCACTTGCTTTGTGGAATGAACCATTTTGGGCACAGGAAAATAAAGACCTGAAGGTGCATGCTTTCTGTGGGGGAAAATGTAACTTTTCAAATGAACAGTATCCTAAATAAGGATATTGTTTAATTTTTGGTTAGGGTTGGAACTTATCATAATGGATAGTGTTCACAGGTACTTCCTGGAGAAAATTTTGCCTGGAATAGCTTAGCAAAGTTTCATTAAATGTGTAATTGAAAGCTGTGGTCTGTGATAGTTCACCTGGGCATACCATCAATTCTCACAATTAAAATGAAAGAGAGAAAGATGTCAATCTTGTAATACTGATACAACTCTATCACATTGCCTTAGTTGGAGTGGGGAAAACTAGGGAGACCTAAAGAATTTCTTCATAGCTCAAAGACTTATTTGTCCTACTACCAATCTCATTATCTGGGCAGGTGGTACAATCTAAACAACAGCCTTTCCTTCCTGAGATTTCCTAAATGAAGGACCACTACTCTCATGGCAGGCAGGGTGAAGAGGGTGAGGAACATGAGATGTGTGTCAGTAAGTACTCAGTCGTTTAGCTAACACATCAATAATTTTAGGGTATTGAAGAACTGGATTATTAAGCATAATATTTCTATGCTAAAATACAATGGATTCATTGAATGCTGTTATAGACCCGTATCCCGTAATTCCCAAAGACATGTATTCTGTGACTTGAGCTCTAGTCGACAGAGTTCTTCAGGAATGCGGGATGTTTATAAGGTGGAAACTAATGGTGAAAAGCTAAGTCCTACTGGCCAGCCCTATAGAGCTTCCTTGAATTCATAGATGCTTAAGTTGCAGGTAAGTAAGTATTGAATGAAATCTCTCAAAGGGTGGGGGGCACAATAAATCTGGTAAACATAAAAAGTGATTCCACAGACATTTTGTCACAGTGCTAGAAACCTGCTAATAAAGATATAACTTATATTTTATGAAGAATTATAAATCAACATTCAGGAACACACTTAAAATACTTTTGTGTTGATGCTGGGGTTGAACTTGGGCTCTGGGCATTCTATGACTTTTTATGCTCACAGATGGCAATCTACCACTTGAGTCACAGCTCCACTTACATTTTTTGGTGGTTTACTTTGATAAGTGTCTCAGAGACTTTTCTGTTTGGGTTGGCTTTAAACTTACCTGTAGCCCGAGGTGTGAAGATGTCTGCCTCTTGAGTGGATAGAATGCTACCTATCAGCCACCAGTGGTTGGCCCTATTACATTAAGTTCCTTTTCTAACCAATAGGCAACCAATACAATTTCTTAAGTTGCATATATAATGAATAAAATTAAGTTGTTAGTGAGTACATAGTGTACACATTTTTCTTTCTGTGATTGCTAAATATAAGGCATAAAATCGGGTCCTGAGCTTCCTATCAGAGCTTTGCTGCTTGAGGCTAGCACTTGATCCACACCTCATTTCCAGGATTTGGGTGATTAAATAAAGATAACAGCATCCCAGGCTTTCCTGTTAGTATGGTTTCAGAACACAATATTCAGACCTCAGTCACTTGAGTTGATAGTGTTACAGAAGTAAGATGTGGGCTCACAAAGAGTTTCCTTTTTTTTTTGCCAGTCCTGGGGCTTGGATTCAGGGCCTGAGCACTGTCCCTGGCTTCTCCTTTGCTCAAGGCTAGCACTCTGCCACTTGAGCCACAGCACCATTTCTGGCCATTTTTCTGTATATGTGGTGCTGGGGAATCGAACCCAGGGCCTCATGTATATGAGGCAAGCAATCTAGCCACTAGGCCATATCCCCAGCCCCAAGAGTTTCAAATTTTAAGGGTGAATTTGTCTGCATATATGTCAACAACATCAATACATATGAGAAGAAAAATACATCTATGGTTCCTATGATCCACCTTGTTATATCTGCAAATAAAGACAGTTCAAGGGCATGTACAGTATATAGTCAAAATTCCCTAATTTCACCTCAAGTTCAAGTGCTTCTGGAATATTCCAAATGTTCATAATGTCATAGTCTGTCTCTAACTTTCCTTTCTCATTCAAAATCACTTGATCTCCAGCAGGATTCTTGAACTGGGTATTCTACAGAAAGCCTGTAACCAAAAAAATGCATCATCTTTGACTGAATGACATCCCAGAGTTAAGGGAGAAAACCTGAACTAAGAAAAGCTTGTGATTGCCTTTATTTTCTGGTGAAGAATTCAAGACTAGTAGAAACATTTAAAGAACTATCTCAGAAGCAAAGCTCTGGAGAACTAAACTTAATCCTTCTGAATCCTGGTTACTCAGCAAAGGAGTATAAGGCCTCTTTACAAGAAAATCCAATTTCACAAAAGTGGTCTTGACTGAGACAATTCTCAGTTGTGCATCTAGAGATTTCCATAACCACTAACATTATAAATATGTATCTTTTGAGTCTGCTATATTTTTAATATCTAAGGTAGAATAAACCATGGTAACCAATAAAGTATAAGGATAATTCTGTTTACCAGGTCAGCCTTTGCTATTACTTATGTAACCCAGTGGGATAGATGAATTGATCATTGCTAAATGTTTAGCTATGAGCATTTTTATGTTATTTGTAACTAAAAGGATTTACAGACCACTGGAATATATTTATGCCTTGTTACTAGGCTATGTTTTCCTAAAGATAACATGAACATAAGCCTAAAGTACCTCGGAGACATTTAACAAGTATAATTTATTAGATTTTGAAAAAATATCTGGAATATTTTATTTCACAGGGTAAGAGAACCCTCTAGGAAATGACTTTCTTCTTGGTGTGTGCCATCTAACACAAAAGGCCTTAACTGTGTAGGGGATCACATTGTCTATTTATATTCCCCATTCTTTGTACTTTTGTTTGATGAAGAAACATCTCATGGAGAGCCTGGGCCATAGCATACACAGTATTGTTCCTGTTGCAACTCTATCGAGACATAATCACTTCAAAAATGTATCTAGATGTCCAATCCAAGAGGCATCATGAGGAGAGTTCTCTCACCATACACAGACAGACTCAGAATCTAACCAATTAAAAGGGCAAAACTATAGACTAACAAGGAATAATTTTTCTGGGAACTTGGAAGGGTTCAGTGCCATGTTAAAATCTGAACGCTGAAACATCTGGGTGATGATGTGAAAAGATGAGAGGTATAAAGAAGGAGCCTAGCATGAAATATCTCCGTCTCATTGTTAAAATCATTGTGTGTTCATGACACAAACATTGCCTTTTATTAAGAATTATTAAGTTGATCTTATCCTCCTTTCTCTGTAATTGCCTGTTTGGCATGGTTGGCACACAGCATGTGTTGGCTGGCCAGAGAAGAGCAGCTGGCTGGTCTGCTGGCTTTTCTGGAGCTAACACTGGAGGGTTTTCCCCTGCAGATCAGCACACACCAGATGATACTCATAATTATACCACTTGAACTTTGCTTCTACTTCTTTGCAGCTTTCTGACATTGCTTGGTGCTGTGTAGAACTCTGAGCTCCTTGTCTTTAGTCTAGCCAGTTGCTCTTTGTGGAATGGATCCTGCTTCTTTTTCTTTTGGTGTTTTTCTTGCAACTTCTTAGCCAGGTGCTTTGCCTTCTGGCTTTCTGTTCCCTTGTTCTTCTTTCCTGCAGAATGGCTCTAGTTCACCACTCATTAGCTGCAGCATCTCCTCTCCAGCTGCTTGGCTTGCTGTAGTCGCCGCTGACCTTCCGAAAACTTTTGGGCTTTCCCCAATGCCACCTACTCAATCACTCTTCTTTTTAATTCTTCATCAGAAACCAACACTTTGGGCCAGATAGGGAGGGTTCTTTCATTCAATCAATCACATTTCCCAAAAGCAGGATGCCCTTCACCATGGTGATATCCTCATTCTCATCAGTCTGGAAAGTGACCCTGAATGCTGGCGGCCCCACCTGTGGCTCCTACTTTGGTCCCTGCAGTCTCTTCAAGGGAACAGGAGCAGCTAGGTTCCCACTCACAAACTGGGGCATGGAACCAGAGGACAGTTCCTGCGTATCCCTGTATGTGCAAGGCCACTCCTTAAGAAGTAAGGAGAAGACGCGGAGATCTTACCATTTCTTATCAACAGAAATCATCATCATTCCAAACAGCTTCTTGCAGTCCAATATATATGTTTTTAATATTATAAATTATTATTAAATATTTTATTGTTTTAAGATCACAGCTAAAGTACTTTGGCATGTTTTACACATGTCATACATGTATAGTTACTAGAAATATCAAATTAGGTATAAAATTTTGAAGAAATTATTTAAATGTGTATATTGACTTTACCACACGTATATCTAAGAAAGGAATAATTCTGTTGTACCATTAAGTGTTAATTGTTTATTACATGGCATGTTCACACCACTTGTAAAGAGAACCAAGCCAATTTCTCAAAGCAAAAATAAAAATTAATTAAAAAGTAATTCAGTCATAGTGAATCTGCCAACCAACAATACCAGGTGGTCAAATGAGCTATGGCTGATTTATAACATGCAAGTGGAGAAAGATCTGAATCTAATATCTGGCATCTTAAGTGTTTTTATTCTCTGATAGAATAATTCCCGAGAGGAAACATA
This sequence comes from Perognathus longimembris pacificus, assembly GCF_023159225.1. Lineage (NCBI taxonomy): Eukaryota > Metazoa > Chordata > Mammalia > Rodentia > Heteromyidae > Perognathus > Perognathus longimembris. The sequence goes on from NW_025960455.1 coordinate 280,224, forward strand.
TTTTGTGCAAATGAAATGAAACCACCACCAATACAAATACAAATGTTGCTGAGCAACCTACTGATCTCTTGATTGCAAATCCACTCCCTATATCCTCCAAGCTGGGTTGGGTGTTATCTTGACATGGAACATCAAGACATGTACAAAGGCCATGGATGGCACAGCTAGGGAGAGCAATAACCTGTATGGGAAATCTGTATTTCCAAGGGATCCCCTGAGCATCAGGTACAAGGCATTATAGATTAAAGCTGTCTAAGGTGGCTAGGCCTAAGACAATCTCATACCACACAACTCAAGCTTCACTTTGCTTCAACAAAGCACAAAAATGTAGAAGGTTCCCTGGGACAATAAAAGAGGTGGTGCAGGTACCTGAGAATGAAGAACTGAGAAATCGACCTGCAGTGGTTCACTGAGACACAAGATGGAAGTACTGAGGGAGAGACCAACAGGGAAGTCTGGACAGATGTGGAGAGCTAATGGAGATATGGTCAAGAATCAAAGGGCCAGAAATACCTCTGCTGGCCTCAGCAGAAGAGAAGCTGAATTTGCAAGTTGTGGACCCCAGGTCAATTCCTGAAATAGGGAAATCTGTGAGGCTAGAAGACAAGCCCCAGAGGACGGAGACAGAGGACTCCTCCACTCTGTTAAGGAGGTCGAAGAGTTCTTATCTTTTACCTCCTCCACTTTACCTTGACAAAGGACAAAGGACAACCTGTGGAAAGAAGGAAAAATAGATCTTAAAAGAAACAATTGTAGTGTCTACCCAGCAGAGAATAATTTGAACTGGGGAGACTGTTTTCCTTCATCAGTATCTGCTATGTGTGCCCCACCCTGGAAGAAAATAATGATGTAATGCTCAATTTCAAACAGTAACTTCGTGTGTAATGTAAGAATATTTAAATCAAGGTAGTTAAAATGTATTTCAATTCATAGTTCCTAAAGGAAACTACTCAGTCCACTGTCATATGTCAAAGGAGATGTTCCTGTACCTTCTTAGTAGAGAATTTATGCCAATGATTTAGGTAGTGTTTGTCAAAGCATCATTTCCTCCTTTGCAATGACAGTTATGATAGAGGAAGGTGCAGAGAGCATAAATGTTAGAACCCAGAGTTCCCTTGGACATTGACAATGCTAAGAACAAAACAGTTATGGAAATTAAAAAATTACTTTTGCTGCGTTTTCTAAATGGTTTGAAGCATCACTTTTAATGTTATATGTTTTAATCATGTAGAGAGTGAAAATACAGCAATCATCACTTCTGCATCCATGTGTGCTATGTGCTACATTCTGAAAAAGCAGCTAGTGTCAGACAAGGACCTGACAAGGAGGGAAAACTGGAGAAAAACAAAGAGAAAAACCAAAGGGAACATCATTGAGCCACTGCTAAGGTGAAATTCTAATTGAAAGTGAAGCCTGTTTTATATATACATATGTGTGTGTGTGTGCGTGCATATATATATATATATATACATATGTATATAATTGTTCGTATGTTATCTATGTCTTTTTATTGTTAGAGATGGTGATTCCAACCCAGCTTTTTTCATGGCAGTTTCCAGCAGTCTTCTGTAGAAACATGTAAACTGTCTTTCCTGGGACTCTGCATCAAGGCCCAGAATTGCAGCCAAAAATCATAAGTCAGAAAACATATGCTGAAGAATGGAACCCTGGGCCTCATGCATGCTAGACAAGCACTCTACCAGTAAGTCATATTTTCAGCCTGCAGTTCCCTTTTGATAAATATTTCTGGCACAGTGTCAAGAAAGTTTTTGCATCAAGCCAATTGCATGGTGCAACAGGATTGCATCAGAGGCAGTCATGTAAATGTGAAATGGTCAGAGAGCTCTCAGGGAAATAGGAAGAGGTCAAATAAGTCATTATGGCATCACACTGTATTATGTCAAATATAGGCACAGAAACTGTACACCTCCATTCTCCAAAGCAGCCATGGAAAATTATTGGTTAACCAGGAGGTGTCAATTAGAAATCTATGTGCAGATAGAGCCACAAATGCAACCAATTACTGCTTGAGCAGGCAATGATAATGGCAAAATCAACAATTTCAGGTCAGCAACTCAAAGTCACTGAACAAATTGAGTTACACATTTGCATTCTGAAATTTTGCCTTTTTAATTATTAATAGTGTTTCTAGGTATGCTAAATTTATGGTTAAGCCTACTATTGTAATGTAGCAATACATTTGCCATTGATACATTCTCTTTATTGTTTTCTGAGAACATGGTGCTCTTTCCTCCCCCAAACTAAGACAATAATACAAAAATAACTCTTATTTGCTCATCCTGAAAATATATGAAACTCAGAGTCCATAAAATGACCTTAGCAGTCTGGGAGTAAAAAGAATTTTCAGGACAGTGAACTAGCTGATAGTGTCCAACAGAAAATTAGAACTACTGTTTTTAAGTCATGGCCCCGACAACATGGTGATATATTGATGTTGGCTCATATATTGTGCCATGTGTCACAATGTGTGTCTCATTGCAGTGCCACATGGAAACAATATATGTGAGGAGTGTCTCCTGTTCTGTTCCTTCTCTATCTCTCTCATTCTGTATGTGTGTGTGTGTGTGTGTGTGTGTGTGTGTGTGTGTGTGTGTGATGGTGGGAGAGAGAGAGAGAGAAAGAGAGAGAGAGAAAGAAAGAGAATATGTGGTGATACTAGTTCTTAAACTTGGCTCCTCTGTGCTGTCATTTACTTGTTTCACTCCAGGCTAGTAATTTACAGTTTGAACCGCTCTTTGACCTTCAGCTTTTGTGTAGTTAATTCAACATCAGAATTACACGGACTTTCTTGCCTGCTCTGGCTTTGAACTGCGATACTCAGATATCTAGCTCATGAATATCTAGGATTTCAAACATCAGGGGACATGGCCAGACTTCTGTTTAACTTTTGGTTAGATGATATATCTCTGATAAACAGAGCGTACCTCTTGTTTAAAAAAAACACAATTTCTATTCATAAAAGAAACTTTACAAAACCCATGGTAATACAAGTATATGAATTTATTTGAAGATTTCAGTACAAGTACAGCTATACCATATACAAAGGCAAAACATTAGTAATAACGGAGTGTAACAACAACATCTACAAGTGGGCTTGATTTATACCAGACATTTCTCTATAAAATATCTTGAGATTGAATACCATTAGTCATATAGCATGAAATATTTCAATATATAATCTGTACTCCCTGCTGTAACAAGTCTAAGTCCTTAACTGGTCTAAGAATATATAAATCAAGGTTGGCAATCCCCAGAGAAAGAACGCTATCACTCTGAGGCTCCCAGGTACTGGAAATAGAATGCTTGTCCTTGCTAACAGTTTAGTCTGTCATGGAGGTACTTCCTGTGCATGTCATATTTGAGTCCTTTGTATACATGTGATGAAAACCTGCCAAGGTTTGGCCACTCAATTAGGCTATCAACAGATGTAACAGTTTTGCATTCGATAGTGTGTTATCAACAAATCTATTTTGAGTGAAGGGAGACTGCCACTGCCCTCTGCTGAGTACAAAGGTGTAGGAGGACAGATATCTAAGTAGAGTGGACAGTAGTGGATAGTGAGTTTCCTGTTAAATCCTTTTGTAACTGCATTATAGACATTTCACTACTGACTGATCCCCTTCAGGTATCCATTCTGGATTCAATATCATCCTTGAGTTTGGGGATATCTTTAGACTTGCAACTGTAGGTTTTTCTAAGACCTTGGGAAAGAAGTCTCATTCTATTAGCTAGTTCAGTGTTGCTTTTCTTTCCACAATGTGGCTGATATTTTTCTGTATGCATTGCATAAATTCATTTTCTTTCATGTTTCTTTCTTTTTGTTTGGGGGGAGGTGAAAAAGGATAGATTCACACCTAACACCTAACATCTTGGCAAACTTGGGCATTTTCCTCATTGCAAGCACCTGAGTGAATATCTTGGATGAGATAGTGTCTGATTCCCATGTAATAGCCTGGTCCAGTTTTCCTCCTTTGTTGAAATATGTGTTTTTCCACAGACACTATGTAAGGAATTTGCTGATAACTCCTGTGGCATAATTTACACAAGGAATGAACAGAGAGGATGTCTTGAGTAAAGAAACACACATATGTATTATGAAAAGCTAGGAGCCAATACCTGGAAAATGCGTTCAGTCCTCAGACAGGGCAAGATCCATGACAGGAAAAGTCAAGCTCTGTTGCTGGAATTGTTATCAGAGGATAAGGTTTGCAAGGCTTGTCAATCAGATGTCAGGGAATTGGACCATATTTCCTAGCCAATCAAGAAGGCGGTTTTTTTTTTTTTTTTTTTTGCTCCAGAACTGTCTAATGAGGAGTATGGTGGAGGGGGTGAGGCACAGTTGCTTCCGGTGCTTGGCCGCCATGTTTGCTCCCCATGTCTGGTGCTTAGGGAAGCCTGAGGTGACATGGTGGGGAGACTCTGCTTCTGCCATGACTATGGGAGTCCTCAGGGGAGACCCAACAACAAGTGAGAAGAAGGCAATGGTGCACGTAGGTGGGAATCTGGGGTTCTGGAGGACAAGCTATGGCAACCAGAAATAGCTGTGGTGCCCTCAGGTCACCTCAGTGGGCCCATGTTAGGTGGGCTGAGCCCTCAGTTACCCCGTGGAGCCCCGGGTTCATAGTCCTGGCTGCGTCTTGTTTTGGATGACCAGAGTGGATATTATGGATTGTATATGATCATAATTCGCAGCATCTCAAAGAGTGGTTGATTTTTAGTGTGTATGTGTGTGTATGAATGAGAATATAGCTTTCCATATCCTCCCAGGAAGTACTATAAAGCAAAAGTATGTGATATAATTTATTCCTGATATAAGAGAGTTTCACCCTGTTTCCGTGCCTCACACCAAGTTAAGGTGAGGACATTATCCTATGGAGTTGGCAGGAGATTCATACCATGCTCTCCTCTGCCCCTGTCAGTGAATACTCACTATATATACATGAAATATTATATGTGTATATTTCATATGCACTTTCTGTAATACTTGCTACAAGTTTGAGGGCTCTGCTCATTTCGTGACCTTTCGTTTTAGTTGATATTTTTGACTATCCTCTTTTATGGCCATATCTCCAACATCAACACCAGAACTTCACCTCCACAGTTGACTATAACATTTGCTCACTACTGACAGAGTTTCTTAAGGACCATCCCTTGTCTCCTTTTGCTTGCAGGCTTTTTATTTTATCATCAAATTGATGTACAGAGAGGTTACAGTTTCATGTGTTAGGCATTGGATACATTTCTTGTACAGTTTGTTACCTCCCCCCTCATTCTGCTCTCCCTGATCCATTTTGCCCTCTCTCCCCATGAGTTGTTCAGTTGGTTTACAACAAACAGTTTTGCTTGCACAGACTTTATAACATTCTCTATTTTGTGATGGCAAAATTCATAGTGTATAATAGGGAGCTGATATGCTGTGAGGAGAGATAATTGCTTCCTACTGAATGGTAATCAGTGTTTTATTTAGCAATAGTAATCTCACCCTATTGATTAAATTACTAAAATCAAGAACAATGATAAAATATCAACGTCTGTAGAAATTGAAGTATTTTGATGATCTATTGATAAAATGGTAACGATTTAGTAATACTCCCTAAGTTGTATCCCATTTAAAAAAATAAAAATACAATGTTTATTTTGCCATAGCTTAGTTATATTTCCAAATCAAAACTAAAGCACTAAAAGTGTATTGTATACCTAATGTATAATCACTCACATATTACAAAAATACATGTTGGAAGAAAGGCATAAGGGAAAATAAAAGAGAGCATGAAGGCCTGCCATTATATGACCATTCTTTTTAAGTAGCCAAACATATTATAGAAAGCAATAATTCACATGTTTAATAATAAATATTGAATTTCTTATTAAATTAATATTGGGCATAAAATTAATATTGTTATCAACAGATGTAACATCAAGTGTCACCATAAATTGGAAAAGCTATACATATAAATCTAATGTGTATAACTTTATAAGTATGAAATTGCTGAAGCAATTAAAAAGGACTATGTTGAAAAGTATATCCAGCCATGCATAAGCAAACTATTATGAATCTACACTTTCTTCAGCTTTACACCACACATCCAGTATATCGTGACATACAATTAAATTGTAGTTTTGTACCATATAAAATCCATTCTTGAAATTCTTTTTTTTTTGTTTTGTCTTACTCAAAATTACATTTTTTATTATAAAAGTGATGTACAGAGAGGTTACAGTTTCATACGTTAGGCATTGAATACATTTCTTGTACTGTTTGTTACCTTGTCCCTCATATCCCCCTTCCTCCTCCCCCTTTCCCCCCTGAGGTGTGCAGTTCACTTACAACAAACAGTTTTGCAAGTATTGCTTTTGTTGTTGTTTCTCTTATTTTACCCTTTGTCTCTCAATTTTGGTATACCCTTTCAATTTCCTAATTCTAATACCAGTATACACGGTTTCCAATATACTCAGATAAGATTACAGGGATAGTGTAGATACATTCACAAGAAGGTGATACAAGAACATCATCAATAGTAGAAACTACAGATACACATGGCATGTTGAAAGTAGTTACAACTGTGATATAACAATCCTTTCCATAAAATGGGGTTCATTTCACTTAGCATCATCTTATGTGATCATAATGGTATAGCTATTAGGCTCTTGTGATCCTCTGCTGTGACTTGCCTAAACCTGTGCTAATTATTCCCAATAAGGGAGACCATAGAGTCCATGTTTCTTTGGGTCTGGCTCACTTCACTTAGTATAATTTTTTCCAAGTCCTTCCATTTCCTTACAAATGGGGCAATGTCATTCTTTCTGATAGAGGCATAAAATTCCATTGTGTATATGTACCACATTTTCCTGATCCATTCGTCTATGGAGGGGCATCTGGGTTGGTTCCAGATTCTCGCTATGACAAATTGCGCTGCAATGAACATTGTTGTGCTGGTGGCTTTACTGTGATTTTGTTTGTGGCTTTTTGGATAAATACCCAAAAGTGGGGTTGCTGGGTCATAGGGGAGTTCTACATTTAGCCTTCTGAAGAATCTCCATACTGCTTGCCAGAGTGGCTGAACCAGTTTACATTCCCACCAACAGTGAAGTAGGGTTCCCTTTTGGCCACATCCCCTCCAACAACTGTTATTGTTAGTTTTCTTGATATATGATATTCTTACTGGGTGAGATGAAATCTCAATGTTGTTTTGATTTGCATTTCTTTTATGGCCAGTGATGTAGAGCATTTTTTCATATGTCTCTTGGCCGTTCTCATTTCCTCATCGGAGAAGTCTCTTTGTAGGTCTTTAGCCCACTTGATGAGCGGGCTATTAGTTCTTTGCGGTTTTGTTTTGGAGGAAGGTAATGTTTTTAGTTCTGCATATATTTTAGATATGAGGCCTTTGTCCGTTGAATGGCCGGTAAAGATCTTCTCTCAGTCTGTGGGCTTTCTGTATATCTTGCGAGCTATGCAATTTGATGCAGTCCCATTTGTCCAACCTTTCTTTGATTTGTAGCCTTTCTTGGTCTTTGTTGAGGAAGTTCCGTCCTGTGCCAAGGAGCCCAAGTTTTTCTCCTACTTCTTCCTTTAGTGTTTTCAGGGTGTCTGTTTTGATTTTGAGGTCTTTAATCCATTTGGAATTGATTTTGGTGCAGGGTGATATATAAGGATCTAGTTTTAGTTTGTTGCATGTGTTGAGCCAGTTTTTCCAGCACAATTTGTTAAAGAGGCTATCCTTCTTCCAAACTATTGTTTTAGCCCCTTTATCAAAGATTAAGTAGGCATAGTTCTGTGGGTTCATTCCCGGGTCTTCAATTCTGTTCCATTGGTCTTCAGGCCTGTTCCGGTGCCAAAAACAAGCTGTTTTTATTACTATAACTTTATAATACAACTTGAAGTTGGGTATTGTAATTCCTCCAGCACTGTTCTTTCTGCTTAGGATTGTTTTTGCTATTCTAGGTCTTTTATTATTCCATATGAATTTCTGGATTGCTTCCTCTATTTCATCAAAAAATGGTGTTGGGATATTAATGGGTATTGCATTGAATTTGTAGATAGCCTTTGGCAATATTGCCATTTTGATTATATTAATCCTCCCAATCCAGAAGCATGGGAGGTTTTTCCATTTCCTTAGTTCTGACTTAATTTTGTTTTTCAAGGTTTTAAAGTTCTCCTCAAAGAGGTCTTTCACTTCTTTGGTTAAGGTTATTCCTAGGTATTTTATGTTTTTGGGGGCTATTGCGAAGGGTGTTGCTTTCCTGATAACAGCCTCGGTCTTTGGGTCGTTAGCATACAGATAGGCCGTTGATTTTTGAAGGTTTATTTTATATCCTGAAACTTTGCCAAAGTTTTGAATCAGCTCTAGTAGCTTGCGGGTAGAGTCTATGGGATTCTTTAGGTATAGGATCATGTCATCTGCAAAGAGAGAGAATTTAACTTCATCTTTACCTACTTGGATCCCCTTTATATTTTCTTCTCCCTTGATTGCTCTGGCTAGGAATTCTAGTACTATGTTGAAGAGCAGGGGAGACAGTGGACATCCCTGCCTTGTTCCTGATTTTAAAGGGAATGGCTTATTTTTTCACCATTTAGAGTTATGCTTGCTGTTGGTTTGTCATAAACTGCCTTGATTATATTCAGGAATGTTCCCTGTAATCCCAGTTTTTCCAGGGCTTTTAGCATAAATGGGTGCTGGATTTTATCAAACGCTTTTTCTGCGTCCAGAGATAAAACCATGAGGTTCTTTAACTTGCTCCGGTTGATGTGGTGGATTACATTAATTTACTTGCGTATTTTAAACCAACTTTGCATCCCTGGGATGAATCCTGTTTGATCGTGGTGTTTGATTTTTTTTGATGACCTGTTGAAGTCGATTGGCCAGAATTTTGTTGAGAATTTTTGCGTCTATGTTCATCAGGGAGATCGGTCTATAGTCCACTTTCCGTGATGAGTCCCTGCCTGGTTTTGGGATGAGGGTTACACTGGCTTCATAGAATGAGTCTGGAAGTGAATGTTCTCTTTCAATTTCATTGAAGAGTTTGAGAAATATTGGTGTGAGTTCTGTTTTGAAGGTCTTGTAGAATTCTGCAGTGAATCCGTCTGGACCTGGCTTTTCTGGGATGGGAGATCCTTTATTGCCATTTCTATTTCAATACTTGATATGGGTCTGTTAGGAGGTTTAAATCTTCATGGTTCAGTTTGGGGATATGATTTTTTTCTAGGAAATCGTCCATTTCTTCCAAGTTCTCTAATTTGTTGGCATAAAGGTTTGCAAAATAGTCCCTTATTATTTTCTGAATTTCGGTTATTTCTGTGATGATGTTACCTGTTTTATGTCTTATCTTGTTTATTTGAGCGTGCCGCCTTTGTTTTTTAGTCAGGTTTGCCAGGGGTCTGTCTATCTTGTGGATTTTTTCAAAGAACCAACTCTTTGTTTTGTTGATTCTTTCGATGGTTTTTTTCGTCTCTATTTGATTTATTTCTGATTTTATTTTAATTATTTTCTTCCATCTATTGATTTGGGGTGTGGCTTGTTCTCTCTCAAGGAAATTAAGGTGCTTCCTTAAATTATTGAGTTGCTGTTTCTCCAGTTTGTTGATGTATGTACTCAGAGATATAAATTTTCCTCTGAGTACTGCCTTTGCTGTGTCCCAAAGGAGCTGGTACTTTGTGTCCTCAACTTGGTTGAAGTCCCTAGACATTTGAATTTCCGTTTTAATTTCTTCAATGACCCTCTGATGGTTCAGCAGTGTGTTGTTTAGTCTTCATGAATTGTAGCAATTTCTGTGGTGGCTGGTTGATTTGACCTCTAATTTTATTCCGTTGTGGTCTGAGAGAATGCAGGGAATGGTTTTGATACTTCTGAATTTGTACAGATTTTCTTTGTGCCCTAAGATGTGATCTATTTTGGAGAATGTTCCATGTGCTGCCGAAAAGAATTTGTCTTCTGTCCTTGCTGGGTGGAATATTCTGTAGATGTCAATTAAGTCTATTTGGTCTATGCAATTGTTTAGTTCTGTGGTTTCTTTGTTCAGTTTTTGGCGTGTTGATCTGTCCAGAGGTGATAGTGGAGTGTTAAAGTCCCCAACTATCAATGTGTTTGGGTCTATGCGTGATTTTAGAGCCAGTAGTGTTTGTTTGATGAAGTTGGGTGCTCCTGCATTTGGTGTGTAGATATTTAGAATGGTTATTTATTCCTGTAGAAGAGATCCTTTTACTAGTATGTAGTAACCTTCCTTGTCTCTTCTTACCTTTTTTAATTTGAAGTCAATTTTGTCTGATACTAGGATTGCAACTCCAGCCTGCTTATGGGGGCCATTTGCTTGATAGATTTGATTACAGCCTTTCACGTTTAGAAGATGTTTACTTTTGCTAGATAGATGAGTCTCTTGGAGGCAGGAGAAAGATGGATCTTGATTTTTGATCCAACTTATGAGCCTATGTCGTTTGATTGGAGAATTAAGTCCGTTAATGTTGAGAGTTAGGTTGAGAGATGATCGTTTGTTCCTTTCATTATCACTATCTTGTTTAAAGCTGTGTCTTCCCATTTCTTGATCTGATGTTTACTATTTAGGGTTCATTTTTCTGTCTGTATTGGGATCTTGATTATTTTCCCTGTATAGTACATCTTTGAGGATTTTCTGTAAAGCTGGTTTGGTGGAGATATATTGTTTCAGTTTTTCCTTACTGTGGAAGACTTTTATTTGACCTTCGGCTATGAAGGAGAGTTTGGCTGGGTACAGAATTCTTGGTTGGTAGTTATTTTTATTTAGAGTTTGGTATACTTCATTACAGGCTCTCCTTGCTTTCATGGTCCCTGCTGAGAAGTCTGGGGTAATTCTGATTGTTTTTCCTTTATATGTGATTGTTTTCTTTGCCCTAACAGCTTTGAGTATTTTTTCCTTGCACTCTGCTGAAGCTCTTTTGATCACAATGTGTCGGTGGGATGTCCTATTCTGGTCTGGTCGATTTGGGGTTCTAAATGCTTCTTGTATCTGTATAGGCCTTTCCTTCTGGATATTTGGGAAGTTCTCCGCTAATATTCTGTTAAATAGGTTGCCTATCCCATTAACCTCTTTCTCCAAGTTTTCCTCAATACCTATTATCCTTAGATTGGGCTTTCTGATTGTGTCTTGAATCTCCTGTAGCGATCTGTTTTCTTGATTGGACTGGATTTGTATTGATTTTTGATCTTTCTCCATAGAATCTAAGGAATCTTCAGCTCCTGAGATTTGATCCTCTGCTTCAGTTAGTGGGGACTGTAGGCTAGCTACTTGATTTCGAATCTCTTTTCCTTCTGACTGGTCTTTCCTGATGATTTCCATGTCATTTCTTAGGTCCTGTATGGACTTCTTTACTTCATTAACTTCATTACTTTGGTTTTGAGTGTTGTCTCTCAAATCTTTAAGCTGGGTAGCTATCTTTTCATTTGACTCTTGAAGTTCATTTATCTTTTTATTTGTGGATGCCATGAAATTCTCCATTAATTTTTCCTTTGCCTCCTCACGCTCTAACATAATTGACTGAAGAGATTCGAACTTTTCATTTATCATGTTTATCAGTAGACTTTGTAGAGCATTTTGGGGGTTCTCTTCTATGGTTTTGATTGACTGCTGTGCTTCCTGCTTGTTTTGAGTGGGGGATAAGACTTCATTATTTGCCATCTTTCTTGTGTTCTTTCTGCCCATTTCTAATGGGAATGCCAGTCTACCAGCACCTGTGAGCACCGTTTAGGACCCAAAGCAGCCCTTACCAAGCACTGTTGTGTAAATCTTCCAAGTTCACAATTATATACAGATAACTTGTATACCTGTCTATAAAGTTAGATTTGGTGTTCCTAAAGAATACAATTTCAATATAACAACCGATCCTGGGCCCTGTATTCAGTAGTTACTTATTTACTGTTACAACCGTATACGCCATTCTTATATTTATATTAAGTTCTTTTAAGACTGGCTTTCTCTATGAACCTCTTTAATTCACTCGTATTAAGCTGGGATACCCTCTATCTAATAACCAGGAGTCAATGGAACCTGGAGGTCCAGGCAGTAAGTCAGGAGGGTAAGGTGGAGGTAGTAAAGAGAATAGAGTAAAATGTATTGGGGGGGGTGGTGATTTTGCTTTAGTTTCAGTGGTGTGGAAATGTGGAGAAGAGTAGAATCTGTAGAAAGAACAAGGTTAAAATGACAGACACTGGAGAGTTAGGAGAAAAGGGTGGAGGTGTTATTCATAGGAAAGTAATTTTTAAAGTAAGAGAACGCAAAGAGTGAAATAAAGTAAAAGAACTGGAAGACAGATACACAAAACAGAGAAAAATTATTTTAAAAAGAAGAAAAAGTAAATAAAAAGGAAAGAAAACAGAAAAGGAACAACCCAAACAAATAAACAAACAAACAAAAAAAACTTGATAAAACAAACCGGTAAAAATGGAAAACAAACAAACAAGTAAAAAACAAACAAAAAAAACAACCAATGATGTTTCAGATGTGAAAAAATTAAAAAGAAAATTTAAAAAAAAAGTTTAAAAAAATGTTTGAAAAGAAAAAGAAAAAAAAAATAGAGTCCTCCTTGTTTGGGTGGTTTCTCCCCAGTCTCTGGTTTCCTTGCAATTGTCTGCAGTCTATTTTCCTGATTGGCTGGTTTGACTTGATTTCAGTTTGCAAGGGGTGGATCTGTTCTGACCCTTCTCCCCTGTTGGTGCAATCCTGGGTCTCTGAGGTTCGCACAGCTTGCAGGTGGGCTTTGGCGCCCTCTGTAGATGGGGACGTGAGCAGTCTCAGGAACTGTGGCTCCTCTGTCTGCTGTGGAGCCGCTGCTTTTGATGCCTGGATTTGAATAGGCTGTGGACTCAGCAGGGCGGGGCACCTCTGGCCTGTTTTGCTCAGCTGAGAGTTGCTTGCCTGGGGGAGGGGGCCTCCTTGTCATAGGTGTCTATGGAATGCAGCTTCATTTTGGGCTGGGAATTGGGCTTCCTCTGTGATGGGACCGTTTAGCTGTCCCAGGAACTGTTTGTTCCTCCCTCCGGTGTTTCCCTGCCACTGGTAGCTGCTTGCAGCTTTTGCTTTAAATTTAGAAAATCCGGCGGGCAGGGCGGGCACCTCTGGCTAAGCCATGGATCAGGACTCGCCTCCCGCCAGGGCAGGGGGTGTTCTCCTTGGCGGAGCTGGCTATCCCTGATTCCGGCCCTCCTGCCCTTTTCAAAGATGGCTTTTTTGACCTCGCTTTCCCCAGGCCCGCTTCAGTTCCAATCTGGTCTGACCATATGCCAGTGGCAAAGATGGCGCTTTGCTCTGGTGGTGGGGACAGGGATGCCTTCCAGAAGCTGCTCTGTGGGCGTGAGTGAGAATATCTTTTGTGGGGTATTCACGCTGTCTCTGCGATGTCAGGTCGTCCTTGCTCAGCGCCGTCTGGAGTATTTCTCGCTGGTCTACGCTGTGCGCTTTAGCTGCGCAGAGTGCGGGTTGCTGTGCCAGGCGCTGCGCCGGTGCCGGCACTGGCGCGGCGGCGAGACGCCGTCCGGAGCTCAGATCTGTGTTTTCAGACGAGCAAAGTCGATTTTTCCTTCCTGATCAGAATCCCTGTACTGTTAGAACTTACTTTGGCTGTCTTTCTAGGAGTAAAAGTTTCTATGGGGTGAGAAAACTGCGATGTCGGAGCAGCTCCACTAGGGCTCTACTTCTCCTCTGCTGTCTTCTTGAGCTTCCTCCATTCTTGAAATTCTTAAGCCTCATAGGGAAAGCAGAGAGGGAGGAGGAAGAAGTAATAAGATGAAAGGAAGAGAGAGATGGAAGGGAAACAAAGAGGATGAGAATAGAGTGATCTTACCTACAAAACTGATTGAGGAATATTGCAAAGGCAGATCTCTCAATAGAAATACATAACTACTAACCAAAATCCACTCTAATGAGTATATGAAAACAAGGAAGTTTGATATCAAGAAATAGGAATGAAACATATTTGGAGGTTAAGAACTGTTATACATGCAGGAATGAAATATACTTTAAAATTAAGGAAAGTATCCACAATCCCAATTACTCAGAAGGCTATGATCTAGGGGTCAGATTGTGGAGACAACCTGGAGAAGAAACTTCATGAGAATCTTATCTCCAGTTAACTACCACAGATTCAAAAGTGAAGCTGAGGCTCAAGTTTTGAAGCAATATCTTCAGCAATATGTCTGTGGACAATATATACACTGTAAGTTCAAGTCCTAAGACTAGCACCAAAGATGAAATTGTAGGAAATGATTAAGAAAGCAAAGCTGGAAAATAATTCAGTGAAAATATGCTAGTGGAATGATGGAATAAGTGCAGAGTACATAGACACAATCAAAATATACAGAATAAAATGCAAATTTACTTAGCTTTGGCAACTTGTTAATGTATCATCACTAGAAAAATCAACTTAAGTCACTTATTCATTGAGGAGATTTTAAATATATAAGGTAATATCTGACAAAGGAAAGGAATGTAGAATTACTTTAGACCTTCTATACATTTGAACAAATATGTGTGATTCATATTAAGAGGGATTATTCCTCCCAGAGCATGTTTTGTCACAGAGGCCATGCAGAAAAATTAATTCTGGCCTTAACAAGATGATGTAGCACTTGAAGGCAAAGATGCATCCCAGGAGCCCTACCCTGGAAGCCAAGATAGAGAAAATCTCAATAACCACCACAACCTTCCCCTTGGCACTATGGTAGACAGGCAGGAAGGTGAGCCACACACTGCAGAACACCAGCACTGCTGAAGGTCAGGAATATGGCTTCATTGAATGTGTCAGGTAGATTCCTGGCCAGGAATGCTAGAATGAATCTGGCCAGGGTCAGGAAATCCAGGTATCCTAAGACCCACTAGAAGCAGTGAGAGAGCCCTTGTTACCCAGGATGATGGTATGACCATGCTCTGAGTATACATCTGTGTCAGTGAAGGGAAGTGAAGTCCCTAATCAGAGTACACAGATAGTCCCCTTGAACAGAGTGCAGGTGGGCATGATGAAGTTAGGAGCCCCTGACACTGGCAGCCACCTCATCTTTCTCCCTGTGAAATTGACCTTGAAAGCCAGAAACACAGTTACACTTTTGGCCAAGACATCAGAAACAGCTACAGTGAATGAAACTCCAAATATGGTTTGCTGTAGATTGCACGTGATTGTATTGGGATGGACAATATAGAGCAAGTAACAAAGAAAACAGAAGATGAGGGAGATGAGCGGGATGTAGCTGGGAACCTGGTTATTACCCTTGACAATGGAGGTGTTCTGATACTTCAGAAAGGCCCCAAGAACAACTCCTGTGAATGTGACTAAACAAAGAGACCTTCAGGCCTAGGCTATCCCCAATGAATCATCATAAACCAGGAAACTTGCAGCTCTTTACAGGCACTGGTTTCTCTCTGAGTTGGCATACTGGTGATCTGGGCACTTCACACACTATTCCATGTCTGGCATGGAAGTCAAATAACCATTAGTCCTTTTTCCTTACTTAGAAGGAAATAAGGAAATCCCTGCAAAGAGATAATTCTAACATGTCAATACTTCTTAGCATAAGTGTAAACATTACCAAATATTACCAGACATGTTCAATATTATTTTATGTCTTCATATTTAAACAAACCTTCCCAATTCTCTCTTTCTTTAACCCACAGTGGCTATCACAAATATTACTTCTTGGTAATTCTAATCTCCAAAAATATTTTTCTATGGCATAATTATTTTTATCCTTGGGGGCACTGCTCCAACCTCTCATCAAAAAGTGTGCAGAATAAGGCTTGCATTTCCCTACAAGTCTCTGGCCATTATAAATAAGAGCCATTTATCCCTACCATGTTACTGCTCCTGGCCTGTGAAGCAGCGGGCAATAGAAAATCAAATCTCTCTTTGAAGTTCTAAATAACCTCTTGCCTGATTTTTACACAAAACCCAAACCACAGCACTTGCTCTGTTGCAAGAATATTTCTAGGCACTAGGAAATAAAGCTGTGCAAGAGCTCTCTTTTCTTTGTATTTTAAATTTCATGTTGAAGTAATTGCAGACCTTATCTTTAAAAAGGCTTGCACTTAATATGATAATGTAAAACTTAAATTATTGTTTACTTGAATAAACACTAGTACAATAGATTGGAAAAAATTACCCTACAGATAATTCAGATCCCACTTTTTTCAAAAGTCAGTATCTTCTAGTGTTACAATTCAGTTAACAAGTGGAAGAAAAAAAATGGTGTTGCAATCCTACTACACAACTCTTGGTTTGCATAGATTAGGAGAGAAAGCATATACAGTTCTCCCTAAGTCATGAACTTACCTGTCACATTAGCCATCTCATTCTCTAAGGAAGGGGTGCAGTCAAAGCAATAGGTAGCCTTTCCCTCCTGAGGAGATTTCCTGAAGCCATTGTTTTTAAAGAATAGAATTATTAAGCACAGTATTGTATGCACAGAAATCTAGTCAGTAAATTGAATGCGGTTATAGATTCCATATCATACCACAAAAGGATTATGTTCTATAACCTTAAGCTCTATCTAGCCTGTTGTAATATTGAGAGTTGTGAGCCCTTTAAAAGTTGGAGATTAATGGTTAGAATGTAGTTTCTATTGGCTAGTCCTATGGAGTTTCCTTGAATTCATGTCATTATATGTTATCTCCTACTCATTGGTGATTGCTGAGTAGTAAGTAGAATAAATTTCTTTGAATCTTTAATAGACTGCTGTAAGGCAATGCACAGACTTCTCATTTTAGTGTTATTTGAACTCAAGAGTCATCATATCTTCTTAATTTACCCAGTGTCCATGCAGTAAGAATCTTCTTTTTTTTTGTTTTTTTTTTTTTGGCCAGTCCTGGGGCTTGGGCTCAGGGCCTGAGCACTGTCCCTGGCTTCTTTTTACTCAGGCTAGCACTCTGCCACTTGAGCCACAGCGCCACTTCTGGCCATTTTCTGTTTATGTGGTGCATGAAGAATTGAACCCAGGGCCTCATGTATACAAGGCAAGCACTCTTGCCACTAGGCCATATCCCCAGCCCAGTAAGAATCTTCTTTTAGCACAGGCTCCTTCACTGATTCCTCATGCAAAAGATGCCTAACCATTAAATGGAACTTCCACAATGGAGCAAAATAAACCTTTAAAACACATAAGTGTTTGATCCAGTACTTTCCCACAGCATTGAAAAGTGCGAAGAAAAATACAATTTAGATTTTATGATAACGTTCTCAGTAAATATTTTGAAAACCCTAAGCATTTTTATTCCAAGCTGAACCAGGGACTTGAACTCAGAGTCTTGTTGATGCCTTAGAGATTTCTTTGCTTAAGATTAGCATGCACACTGGGAATATGGCTTAGCAGTAGAGTGCTTGCCTTGCATGCATGAAGCTCTGGGGTCAATTCCTCAGCACCACATAAACAGAAAAAGCCAGAAGTGGTGCTGTGTGGCTCAAGTGATAGAAGGCTAACATTGAGCAAAAAAAGAAGCCAGGGACAGTGCTCAGGCCCTCAGTCCAAGACTCATTAGCATTCTCCCACCTGAGCAAAATTTCCACTCTAGCTTTTTGGTAGTTAGTAAAGATAAGAGTCTCACAGGCTTTTGTACCCAGTGAAGCTTTGAACTAACCTGGGATCTTACGTCCAAGGCTTTGAGCTGCTTGAGTAGATACTGTTATATGCGGCTGCTACCAGGCCCCAGGCTTCCTAAAATACTGTGTTCCTTTCCTGTATCCAGCAGCCAGTAAATACAGTTTCTTAAGTTAGGAATCCATAAATGTATATTATTTTGTTTAAGTAAGCACACAGTGTATAAATTTTTCTGCATGCGTGTCAGAACTAAGTCAGAAAGGAGAGACTATGATGTTTATATGAGATTTGTAACTTAAGGTTAGCCCTCCAATGTTTGATCCACAGCTTTACTGCAAGGTTTACTAATAACTGATTGGAGAAGAGTTTCACTGTCTTTTCTGCATCCATAGCATGACTCCCGGAAAATGGCAGATCTTCATCTAAATTCCACTGAACATGCAGACAAGCTCTACCCTCTGTGCAGAGCCACGTCTACTTCAGTGCTATCAGGATTATAAGGAATAAATTTGTTTAAAATATAGAATAAAATCTAGCAGGCTTTAGATGTAGTCACTGTTGAAGCCTTCCTGATGACTAAGGGGAATAGACCAACCCTGGTTCCTGAAATACATCATCCCACTCACACATGGAGCAACACAAACAGAAGCACAAGTGTGAACTGTGGAGGCTGAGAATCTGCCTGCATGTTTTTCCACTACTATCCAATGGCTTGTGACTCTTCTGTTGCCAGGAGGCAAACAGGCATCTTTCCACATAGGAAATCAAGCAACGTATTCAAAAGAGTCCTTGCCCTAAGTTCACATGGGCTTCCCTCAACCCACTCACCACACCTAAGGCATGTCACGTGGACAGGGCAGACATCGCTATGTCAAGTCCTCCAGAAAACCACAGAGCAGCTGCACTGGTGACCAGCAGTGTGGAGAGAAAACTTTTGCTTTGAGCTGAATGCCAGGTCAGCCCACTGGTAAATATAAAAACACAAACCACTCAGTTCTGAATCTCACGCCTTCACTGGCAGCCTAATCATACAAATCTTAGACAAGATGCCAGTTCCCTGGCCTGTGATTAGCAGAGTAAATACTGCCTGTGCAGCCACCATCCAGAGAGCATGTGTAGAGGAAACTTCACCCTAAAGAACACAAGCATTCTGGGATGAGCAGGAATCCTTTGGAGCAGAAGAAAGAGGTTATCTCTCCAGGAACAGTAGCAAGATCACACTTAGTCCTGCAAATTTTATGTAGCTAGGCAGCAGGAAGGAAAAGCAGATGCCCCAAACTTCATGGATATGGACATAGAGGTCTGAACATACTGTGACAAAAAACCAATGATATACTATCCACATTCAAGTACAAAACACACTTTTTAAAGTCAAAGACTAGAGGAACTCTTATGTTTCCACATTCTATATTGAAATCTCATCTGTTATCTTCTCATCAGTTTTCATCTCTGTTGACCTGGGACCTGTAGCCATATGATGGGACCTAATAACCTTTGAGCCAGAAACTGCTCTGTCTGCACTAAGAACAGAGGATGGGTTTATTGGTGCATTTTTAAAAACCTAACAGGACTTTACCCAGGAAAGGAAAATCTTCAGGAACTTTCACAGAGAAACATTTAAGAGAAGTATTTTCTATTGCTAGGGATCTACAGCAAACTAGTAGCACTGTATGCAACGATGACAGAACACAAATATCCATTCAAAACTCTGTTGTTTTATTTCTCTCACAATGTAGAGACAATACTGTGAGGAAAGGGATGAGGCAGGACTGCTCTGGAAATCAAGAAGTGATAGTAACAGTGGTAACAAGTACAGACACCCTGTGTGTGGAGATCTCCCTTATGGAATGGCTACAGGCCTAAGCTATTTATGTCTGCCTAGGAAATCCTAGCCTTATTGGAACAAATTGGTTACCCAAAGTCACCCGCCTGGTACATTGCCCAGGGCATCAAAAAGGGTAGTAGTAATAGGAACATGCAGGCATTGCCAGAGAAACTGCCTCAAAAAGAGGGGGGGTGGGGCTAAATATTTTATTGACTCTTCCCTATCCCAGACTGTGGTGCAAGCCAGTATACCCAGGCAAATAACATTTAACAAGTAGTTCAATGAAAAACAAAACTCTGAAGAGTGGTGGATCTTGCCATACCATAGGATATTTTTACCAAAACTCTGGGCAAAACTTTGAGTTGATATGTGTATAAATCAACTCACTGGGGAACAACTATGACGAAGCCTTATAAAGGGACATTGCATTGTTCCTAAATTAGGACAGCTCCAGTAATAACCACCAGGTGCCCTGCCTTTGCTCAGACTCATGCACCCTAGGGTAAAAAGCCACCCACCGGAATACGGATGCCAGGAAGCACTCTAGGGGAACACTGGAGAGAGATTTCACTTAAAACAACCTCTCCCACTGCCTTAGCTTGTAAGTACCTCCTATTATTGATGCCTTTTCCGGGTGGATAGAGGCATTTACAACAATACAGGGAACAGCTATGGTTGTGATTACAAGCTTGGTAGTTTCCCCATTTCGGTGGGGTTTATCCTGTTGCAAATAAGTTTTGGAAGACTCCCTCCTCTGTGACTCCCCAGGGTCTACTCTGAAATATTGACTAAACTTAATAGTGTTCCTGATGTTTCTGCAGAACTTAAAGCAACTCAGTGTGTGGCACATAAACAGGACTGGAAGAAACTTCTACAGCCATCCTTTCCAATCCGGAGATTAAATATGTGTTAAGAAGTTCAAAGTTGGCCTCACTCCTACCTAGAAGGGAACCTACACTGTAACCTGGTATTTCCCACCACGGTGAAAGTATATGGGATCTGTGCCTGGCTCCACCACATAAAGCTAAAATCTGCTGACTCAGGATGAAGAGCACAAGCACTTCAGATCGAATGAAGGGTAGGCTTTTATGTTGTTGCACTAGCCCTTCACCCTTCCTATCAAATCCTTCCCTAGATCCTTGGGTGACACTCTTTCCGTGTTTCATAGATTTGTAAGCATTACCCCCCGATCTGAGAATGGATTGCTAGTTATCTTGAGTTCAAAGCCTCCTTACTGTGTGGGTATTGGTCATACTGAGTCAACTTTAATTTCTGGAGACACCTCAGAGAGCAGTTGGGATAAGCCCAGCAAAACCAAAGGGGAGAACTCTGAACATCGTTAGTAGAAATCTCAAACAGGTCTAATGTGGGATAGCCTCTCTATGATGAGACAAAACATAGAAACAACAAAAGAAAACAAATGTTGGAAAATTTCCAGAACTGGTTCCAAAAATTATTTAATTGTACCCTGTGACTAAAAACTCTGGTTCCTACTGTCATGGGCCCTTCATTCTACTTTTCTTGGGAACAACAATAGGTACATGTAACTTTGTTCAAAATCAGGTTACCTGAGGTAAGTTCATGATCCTATGGGATACAACCATCTAACTGAAGAATCAAGGATTTGATTTTACGTACATAAAACCTGTGCCGAATTAAATATGGAGACTGCAGCTATGTAAAATCACCTGTGAGACCTGTACTGTACCATCAACTGGGGAGCTCCTCAAGCTCACCACCATTATTCAATAACTATTGTCCCTGACTTTGCTCTGGTCAGCATGATGTCATTCTTTATCTCTTCATTAGAGTTGATCTGCTGAGTTGAGACTGGCCTCTTCTCTTAATATCCTGGTGGCTCAGCTTCCTAACAGTATTAACTACATTTCAGGATGCACGTTTTGGGGATTTGAATTCTCCTGAAGTGACCAGCTTTGTACTAAAGACTTCCAGTGCAACATCGCAAAATGTGGCTTCTATCTCGCAATCAATTCCCCACTTAACACACAGTATTATCGTAATTCTGCTTAAGGTGGTCTTGCTCCTTTCTTCCTATTTGAATTGCCACCAAATTCTTATCCTTATCACTTTTTTGAGTTTCTTGGCAAGGATCATTCTCAAACTATCTGTATGACTTCTTAGAAAATCTTTCTTAAGTATTAGGACTAAAGATTGCTGCCTGCTTTGACAAAGTGAACATTCAAGGATATATATATATATACATATATATATATATATATATATATATATGTATATATATATATATATTTTTTTTGGCTGTGCATGTGCCCAGGAAGAATTTGCGAAACCCCATATATCTCATTTCTAGCTCTCATTCAGACTCAATCAGGAGGAAAAGGAAGGGTCAAAATAGTTGCGACGTCATATTCAAAGTGTGACATAACTTCGGGACTGTGTATTAGTAAGGAAAAAATAAATCTCTGTACAGACCGAGTCAAAACTGTGGCTGGGGATATGGCCTAGTGGCAAGAGCGCTTGCCTCATATACTTGAAGCCCTGGGTTCGATTCCCCAGCACAACATATACAGAAAATGGCCAGAAGTGGCGCTGTGACTCAAGTAGCAGAGTGCTAGCCTTGAGCAAAAAAAAAAAAAAAAAAAGAAGCCAGGGACAGTGCTCAGGCCCTGAGTCCAAGGCCCAGGACTGGCAAAAACAAACAAACAAACAAACAAACAAACAAACTGTGTCTATTGGTCAAATCTCCAGCTTCATGAGTGAGATCAAACATTCAATTTTAAAATTTATAGGTCTGCAAAGAAATAGGAACTTATGGCCTACAAAACAGGAAGTCCACAACTCCACTATTCAGGATTACTTTGGAAGTCTGCCTGTTGTATTTCCTGGATAAGAACTTCAGCCATTTTACATGCAAATGAAGAAAATATAGTTGAGGGCCAGTATCTCAGTATCAATAAGGAAATCAAAAACAGTCTTTACACACCACATAGTAACTCTAAAGTTCAAAACTACAATAACTGAATTTACCAAATCCTACAGGGATTTAACAGCAGATTCGAACCAGGAGAGTAAATCAAACAGTTTGTGTAATCACAAAAAAAATTACTAACAGAAATTAAACAGACCTAGACATCTTTGGAATGCCCAACATACTAAACTGTGCATAATGGTATTCTCAGGATAGAATAAGGTAGAATGAATATTTGAAGTAGCAACAGCAGAAAACTTTCTGCGTCTTATAGAAAACATTCCCTACACATGCGCCTCGGTCAGTGAAGACCACATGGGATAAATTTAGATCCACGACAAGACACAAGCAATAAGAGGAGTGACTCCTCATGCAGAATGGCTACCCAGCACAAATGATGGCTTCTCTTCAAAACGCAAAGCATTAAGATCAACAGGAGAATTATACTGGAGGTGGCTGAAGGGAAAAGACTTCTACAAATTCTGTAGTCACCAATCCATCCTTGAGAAATTAACTGAGATTTTCTTTACCTGGGTTCACACATCATGTCCCACTCTCTTATCCTGGAGGAACCCAGGCTAGTCAAGGTTGTAATGGTTTCTTGGTCAGACACAAAGCAGGTGGAAAGTTGGTCTCTAAACGTAGGGTCCCTTAATTCATCTCTTTCTTCAGAGAACGGCATGTGGGGTGGGGATGGTGGTGAAAAAACTGAAATGAGGGTTCCAAACCCACAAGCTTCACCTTCTTTGGGATAGCCATCCGCTTGTCCGAGGAAGAGAAAATGGTCAGTGATACTTTGTCTTCAAAAATGTCTTGTCTGTGGTCCTTCCTGGGACATCCAGGAAGTACTTTTGCATCTGTAACAACCTGAGCACCAGAATACTCTTTGGAATGTGGCTGATGAGTTTCTCCTTGTTCCAAAGGGACTGCTCCATGTGATTGTGCCATCTCTATTCTAGAGCATAGTGGAAAAAGGGGGCATATTTAGGGAAAACTCAACCAAATGCCTTCCCATTCAAAAGTGCTCACCAGCATTTTGCTGTCTATATTTGGATCACAGGAACATGCATAAACAGCCTTCACCAGTCCACAGGGTGAAAAGTCAGGAGAATGTATCAGCAGTTTGGTAATACATCACGGAATGTTTACGTTTGTTTGATGCTGTCTCTTTCAGGTTCCCTGTTTTGGCCCATATAGTGATTTCAGTACACACCATTGTCCTGGCTTTCCCTTGCTATTTTGCTGCCCCAGAACATTGGCCCCTCTCACTGTATTCTTCTCCTAAACCAACTGTCTATAGAATCCTTGGGATGAAGCTCTCTGGGTGAGACAGCCTAAAACTTGATTGTAGTCTAGTTTATAGTATTGATCCTTTTAAATGTCACTAACAAAAGGTTTATAAACCTCAGAACCTTCCAAACAGCAGATTACACTACTGGAAGTTTAGCAGCCATCTCTGACCCATTCAAGTTCATTGTGTCCAGTATTCTCCCCAATTATGAACTGCTGTTTCTGAGCAAGTGCTCAGAATCCATTGTCCAGAACCCATGTTCTGTCAACCTGATCTTAAGTTTGTATCCGAGATATACCGCTGTTCGACCCGGGTAACTGGAACTGAAAGTCAGAACATGGGGGACAGGGGCGAGTGGACCAACGCACACTTCATTTTAGAAGGGCGAAGGTTTATGTAGGTTTGGAAATCAATTCACAACTTCAAAAGTATATTTAATGTAGAAATATATCCATATCAATACACAAGTTTTGGATGTCGCTACTTACTACAAGAGATGTCTCTTCTACAAAGGATGTCACTACAACAAAGGGGTCAACACTGCATCAAAGGATCAAACCAGTCAAAGCAAAAGTCTTATCACCTAGCTACTATTTCCTCAAGACTAATTATCATAGACTATTGACTTCCCCATTTACTGTAAAAAGCTTTCACTGGAGCAACTGGACAAACAAGTCTCCCCAACGAGGCTTTATTCAGGGGAGGAGACTCTCATGACAAAGTGGCTTCCTTTGGAGAACAAATGCAGGAGATGCTTTAATGGAGATGTTTCCCCATTGGCCTACTAGTTTGCTAATAAGACATCAGAATAGCTGTGCCAAGGCTAAGTACCCCACTGGTCAGAGAAATCATTCTCCCACATACCTCATTTCAGGAAGGAGCTAGGATTGAATTTCCAAAGGGGTCAATATTTAAGGCAACAACGCTGAAGGTGTTACAGGTAAATTTACATAGCTATGCCAGAGCACAACCAGAGAGCTGGTCAAACACTTCTCCACGTTAGCAAGTGTCCGAAAGTCACTAGCATTTGTATCCTTGAAAAAGATCTATCCTTACAAATTATTGTAAGTGGACATTAAGCTGGGATATCCATCTGCACCACTTAAGAACTCTGGCCTCCCAAGCAGCTTCCAAGTAAGAATCTCATCACCAAATCCCCTGGTTCTTGGGCTTTTGGACCCACAATGAATTGCATCTTGAGCTTTCATGCCTCTCCAGCTCGCCAGCCTCCTTAATTATGTTTCATATATCCTATTGGTTCACTAGAGAAGCTTGAATAAAGCAGTAACTTTTCTGGCTTAAAAGGCAATATCCTTCTCACTGCAGGCATTTACCTTTTGGATCACCTTGAATAACTGAGACCAAAATTCATATGTATGAACCAGTTACATATGTTTCGGAGTCCAAAGAAAATCAAATGAATTTGAGACAAAGCCATGTCAAAGTCATACCTTGACCTGTAAAAGCTTGCTTCTACAATTTTGAGACTATGGAAAATAATTTCCTATCATTTGTATCTGTTATTATTATAATTTCTGTACATAAGCATTAGATGCTGAGCCCAACACACTCTGAAACTTATGCAGGATTCATTTACAGAACATCAACCTCTACCTACTTAAAATGAGATCCAATTAGCCTTTGCTCAAACGACGCCTCTTTTTCCTTGGGCAGATCCAGACTTGGCAATAAGCTCTGCAGTTTCTAGCAATGGTGGTGTGCTCAGCAACTGCATTTTACCACAGATGCCAAGATTCTACAGGAAGTCATTGGAGCTGGTTAGCAAGACCTCAGTCCTCAGTTACACATGGCAAGTTCTAAAGGGCTGCAAAATTGACCACAGATAATACTGCATTGAGCACCTTAAAATTCATTCAGATTTGAATTCATTAATTGCTTTAAACAATTCTTTTACTTCAGTGAAGAAACTTACACATATTGACTTCATGTTGAAGTCAATATAGACCTTCATAAAATTGACCCACCCATGCTTAAATGTAATTGTAGTTGTCCTGGTACATGTATGTGGCAACACTTATTAAAGATGCTTTCAAGAGGACATTTTAGGAAATAACACTAGGAGAGAAAAAAATCAAAGTGAGAGAATCCAACATAGACTCTGCCAGATGCCAATGGTTCACACTTGTAATCCAAGCTATTCAGGGGACTGAGATCTGAGAATGACAGTTGAAAGTCAGCCCAGGCAAGAAAGTCCTTGAAACTCTGATCTTCATCAACCAATGAAAAGGCCAAAGGGAGGCTGTGACTCAAGTGGCAGAGCACTATTCTTAACAAAACTCAAACAGTGCCTGGGCCCTGAGGTAAGCCCTAGGAGAGGCACAAAAATTTAATCCACTGAATCTATGCATTTCCTTGTCTTATTTTTATTTTTCTATTATGATTTTAATGAAATGATATTAAGATATGCAAACACAGTTGGCTAGTAAGGGCGAACCAGTTATTTGCCATGCTTGCAAGTTTGTCTTCACATAAAGACATGCTGTGGGCATAAACATGCCTTTATAAAGTTTGTCATTACACTGATTCTCATTCTCTACTCCATTGGGTTCACAGCATTTCATAAAGACCTTACATCACTTAGCAAGACACACAAGGATGACCCTTTACCTACTGAACAGTATGACTTTTCCTGAGTGGAGGTACACATTTCTTTTGAATTGCAAAAGGAAATTCTTTTCGTGACCAGGAACTCAAAGTCAAACATGTATGGAAAGTCATGCAATCATAGCTTGAGAATACCATATCTACATACATACAATACTCAAATAATTTTATTCCTCTTTTCCTGAATGAGAGTTTCTGGGTTACCATTAGGCTTCACTACATACCAAAGTCAAAGCAAACTTTGACCAAGAGGGTTTAGGGCTCAGATAACACCTACTTCATGGACAGCTCAGCTCACAAAGCTAGGCAAGCACCATAAAAGCATCACAAATGAGAAATAATGAATATCAATTAGGAATAACACCAGTAAAAAGTCATTGCATGCAGTGAACTTAGAATCCTAAGATACCCCTTTCTAATTGCTTCAATTTTTGTTGAGGCTCAACACCCTTTAAAAGTGTTTACTTGAAGGAAATATGCCAACATGGGTAGCAGGTACAGTATTCAGAGTATGCCAGCAACTGTAGAAGGATGACAGTCACTGGATCATCTTCACTGGACATATTAAAAGGGTATGGGAGTGAAAGCACCAACAAGCAGACTTTCAGATAGTACATATGTTGTCTGGTCTGCACGAACGAAGTTCTTTGACACACCTAATCATGTTTGTGGGTAATAATGGTAGAGCTGATAGGCAGAGATATCAATGGAGATTAGGAGTTCAGTCTGCACAGCTCAGTGCCTGCTAATAGGCGTGACCATGGCAGTAGGCATCAAGGCTATCACAGTATAGTTTTGCTACTTAACCAACTAAAAGACACTCTATAGAATGACGGAGTATTCTTGGAAAGATCCAGAATAGAACAGAGGGGAGAGTTGAGTAGACATTCAATATCTAGATTATTTATGATGCTCAGTGTAGGAACAAGAAGATAGATAACTGCTGGCAATAAAAGTCACAGAACAGGTCCTAACCCACTAATATAGCCACAGGCCAAAAATTAGCATCCCTGTGTTTAAAGGATTTACAGAAACTCCTAAACCTGGTGATCGAAAATCAGGATTTTTGCTTAACAGATCTGCTCAATTCTTATAAACAACAAGAAATTTTAGGAACAAGGATTCCCTAAAACGTCCAGGCAACTTCAAGAAGTGCTGGGTCGATGTGAGCCAGCCCCTGATACATACTGCTAGCACAAACATGTATAGTAGGAGCAAACAATGGGAAGTCAGAAACGGAGGAGGCATCTCTGAGGCTGTTGAACTTAAGTTCTTCCTGGTCTGTTTTTCTGCTTTTGACTCTAGTTAAGATGATAAGAGCCTTGAGAAAGGAGTACTCATGCCCAGTGCTTCCAGTCACTATCTCCGTGGGACTGACCAGAGATTAACCAGAAATAGAGACAATTCTAGAACACACAGGATATAAGAGACCCTTTAAGTTGTTTGGTGAATAAAAATGAAGTCTCATGAGCCATATGGAAAAGGTAGCTGAGAACAGAAGCATCAACTCAACCATAACTACAGAGTCTTAGTTGCCATTTACTCCTTTGGGAACATAAAAATTGATGTACCTAGCTGGTAATCAGCTTATAAACTGGGGAGAAAATGGGTTACCAAAGCGCCAACAATGTTGGATTTCTACCATACAGTAAGAAAGTTCAGTAAGCTCCAGAAAATCACAAGCTTTTAAACAAAAATTATCAACCACTTCGATGAAGGAAAATAAATGTATTTTTTTAATGTTACTGCTCCTGCCGAGAAAATGGCCATAGACAGCCTTATTTTAACTCAATGATTTAAGAAGACCTTTGACTATAGGCAGTGATGCCAACAGAAATCTCATATTCCAGTCTTGTGACCTCAGGAAGCAGAGATGCCAGGAACAAACCAGCAGCATTGTGAAGCATGGAAAAGAGCTTCATTTGAGAATGGAGAAAGTCTCCCTGTAAGATGGATCACATAGGTGGCAGAATACTGTCAACATAGCTAGGCTACTGAAAGCCTTCTACAGATTCAACACAATCCCCATCAAAATGTCAAGGTCATTCTTCACAAAAATAGAAAAACCAGTAGTGACGTTCATGGAAACAGAAAAAGTCATCCTGAGCAGAAACAGTAAAGCTCTAGGTGTCTAATACCACATTTGACATTATACTATGAAGCCATAGTAACAAAAACACAGTAGTACTTCACAGAAGGAGACACAAAGAACAATGGCAAAGGACAGAAGGCCCAGAAGTCATCCACATAAAAACAGTCAAGTGATTTTTTTTTTTTGGCCAGTCCTGGGCCTTGAACTCAGGGCCTGAGCACTGTCCCTGGCTTCCTATTGCTCAAGGGTAGCACTCTGCCACTTGAGCCACAGCGCCACTTCTGGCCGTTTTCTGTATATGTGGTGCTGGGGAATTGAACCCAGGACCTCATGTATACGAGGCAAGCTCTCTTGCCCCTAGGCCATATCCCCAGACCCAGTCAAGTGATTTTTGACAAGCCAAAACATATCTTAGATAAACGACAGCCTTGTCAGAAAGTAGTATGAGTTCTCTACATGTAAAATACAAATGATCTCTATCGCTCAATAAGAAAGTGTCCACATTGTTCAAAGATCTTAATTTCAGACCTGAAAATTTTAAAGCTAGTACAAGAAGATTAAAAAAAAACTTGAAAATATATGCATAGGCAATTACTTTCTGATTTCTCTAAATGGTCCATCAATTAATAAAAATAACTAATCAAATTTAAAAGCTTCTGCATGAAGGAAACAATAACCAAAAAACGACAACCAAAGGAATAGCATAGATGTTTCTTAGCTCTCCGGGTGAAGATTTACCACTCAAGTATATAAAAAGCTCAAATTGAACACCAAAAGAACCAGCTGTCTTATTGATAAATGAACACATGCACTGAACAAGTTTCAAAAGAACTAGAAATATTCAACATCTTTAAAGGAAATGCATACACAAATGATAGATTCAATTTCATCCCAGCAGAAAGACTATAGAAAAAATAAACAAAAATGTCGGCAAAGATGGGAGGTAAAGAAACCCTCATATATTTTTTCGTAGAAATGTGAATTAATTCAAAAACAGAAAATCAGTAGAGAGGTTCATCTGAAAACTAATAGATATGTTTTATGATTTCATCATACCCCTCTTGGGCCTATATCCAGAGGAGGGGATGAAACCCATAAGTGATGTCTAAATACCCATTTTTTTTTTATCATAACACTGTTCAAAATAGCCATGCTATAAAATCAGACAAAATGTCCAGCAAGAGTTAAAGGAAATCTAGCAGATATACACAATTAAGAAATTAGCCTATTACCAGTGACTCACTCATTGTTTTATTCATATGTAGAAGCTAGATCTAAAATAACCATGAATTTAAGAAAGAGACTGACCAGGGAAGAAGAAAAGAGTAGTTCTGAGGCATAAATAAGATCAAAGTGTGTTGTATATCAAGATACTATAGTGAAAACCAGCAAACACTTTCACAAAAGAGAACAGAAGGGCAGGGGGTTAAGGGTGTTCAGAGTATGCTGTGGGCACCTATGGAAGTATCACAATGAAACCTCATTGTACAATTTATGTATGCTAATAAGATGAATCAGATGGCTGGTCAATTTCCCCTGTTTTCATACAAGTTATGAAGTAATTCCATTAAAATTTGGTACTAAAGGGATTCTCAATGCAGGACATTTTGCTTGCTAAGTAGCCCTCTTCCACTTGAACCTTAGCCTCAGCCCCCTTTTGTTATATTTCTCAGGGAAGGTTTCC
This sequence comes from Perognathus longimembris pacificus, assembly GCF_023159225.1. NCBI lineage: Eukaryota > Metazoa > Chordata > Mammalia > Rodentia > Heteromyidae > Perognathus > Perognathus longimembris. The sequence continues at coordinate 310,255 of NW_025960455.1, forward strand.
CTTTGGGAACAGGAGCTGGGCTTGGATCCTACTACTTATATCTCATACATAGGATTCATGGCAAGGACCACTTAATCTTTTCCATGATATGCAAACTCCCAACTCTTGCCTTCCCAGGATCTGGATTACAGTGCTATACATTGCATTCCAGGTAAAAAGACAACACAGCTAAGGTAGGTAATGACAATGGCAAGTATTTCTTTCCAAACCAATGGAGAGCAAGAAAAAATCCAACTATATGAAGCCATGCCCACTAATTACTTGAGGACAATGACCCGAACTGATGTTACTTTATATACATCAAATGCCAGAAACAATCTCATGATCTGGTACAACTATAAGCCTCTGAATGACTGTAGGCCCAGAGACAAAGGGAAAAAGGGAGCTAATAAATGGCCCAAGATTTATGGATGAATCACCCCTGTAAAATTTAAGTTTGATCATGTAATACTTAAGTCAGTTCAAGTACATCCAAAGTATACATAATTTAAAGGATCTTTTCCATCTCTAAATGTCTAACTCTTGAAGATGGCAAAAGAGAAGGGTTACCATTTGTCTATTTGCTGAGAATAAAATAGAAACAAACATAGTAAAAATTGTATTTGGGGGGCTTAGAGACCCAAGTCTTTCATAGATGTGGCTACAGATGTCTGTTTGGCTCCATGTTGTAGGCATGCTATTTTGCTCTGAGGTTAGACTCAGTCCTGTCTTGGAAATCTTACCAAGTTAATTGACTCTGTCCCTTTGTGTTCCTGTCAGCTATGGCCCAAGGATTCATCACATTCTCCATACTTAAAAAACAGAATGTATCTGTTTTCTACAGACCACCAAGATTAGTAATGTAGATTTAGAAATAGTAGTCTATTCATCTAAAAAAATGTTCTAGAAAGTAACCCTGTCCTAGAACTCTCAGAAAAACACCTCCTTAGATTTCCTTCCCTCTAAAAGAAGAGCAGAAGAAAGTCAGCAGGTATTCACAGCCAGCATTTGTGATGGTTCTGTCACTACTGGCATGATGTAACACTGGCAGACTGTTATAAATGCTAGATGTAGACAGGGAAGAGAACAGACATTCAGCAAGTGAGGGAACCACAGAGAGGTAGGATGGCATGGACAGCAACTGAAATAATCCTGATACTGATCTGTAGCATTTCCATCCTGATTCTGTTCTGTAGCACACCGATCCTGATACTGATCTGTAGCACTCCAAGATATAACCCAGATCCCTTCTCAAGAAAGGACATCTTACTCACCCTGCTGCTGCAAGGTCATGTGCAGATTGTCTTCAGTGTTACTTCCCGAATGAAGTGAACGTAATGTTCTAACTGTACTTTTCCCCAAGTCAGCTTGTTGTTGGCTAAATCCTAAGATTTCTTGAGCATTGAGCACGTGGTGGACAATAGAATTGGTTGGAGGTAGAAGCCCACCAATCACCCAGGTAATTGGCATGCCAAATTCCTCAAAGCTGGGCAGGGATGTGGAGACTCAAGCTCCAGTAACCCTCCCCCCACCCTAAACTCTGGAACTGTGGCCTTGCAATTCAATGTACCTTGCAATTCAAAGGTGCCTTATAAGTCAAATGCTGGAAGTGTTATGCCCAAGTCGCGAGAAGACCACCAAGAAGACCAATGAGAGCGAGACGTTCTGAAATGCAAAACCAAGGCTTTATTCAGGCGAGCTGCAGGTCGGGCCTCGTCTTACCCACCGACACAGCAGAGGTTAGGAGGAAGGCCCTGAGCTGAGATTTCACAGAGCTTATAAAGGCAAAAAACCAAGTTACAGCAATCAGGTGTTCAAGCAAGATTAGGATACGGGTACAAATCTGATTGGCTCAGGGCTCGAGGCATTCTGGGGTGGTTAGAGTTATGCATTCCCAGGCTGTTAGAGTTAAGTCGGGAGTTTCCTGTCGGGCGGGGCCCTAATACGCTTGTCCTGCTAGCCAGGATAATTGGTGGCCTGGGTTACTCAAAGTTAAACAGACAACAAAATGGGGGCTGCCTGAAAATGGGTTTTGCTTTAACTCTTCAGAAGGTGAAGGTGTCTCACTGTGAGCCTGCTAAGGCTCTGACCTGATCCTCCACCGTTGTGCCTTGCCACATGTCTGTGTTCTTTTCATATCCTGTCTCCCATCTCCTGGACCTTCTCTAGTCATAGCAACCCTTTTCAGCTCCCCATTGGAGCTAAACTGGTTTCTCAAAATGTGGCTCCTTCATTTCCTCACTGGATAATCTGTGAAAAATTTTGTTTGCTGGAAAAGTTTTCTAACTAATGACGTGGTTCTAAAATATGGGCAAAATAATATCATTTTGCCACTGGAATTCCAGAAAATTTACATGGCCAATTAAAAAACAATCCTAAGCAAGCCCCAAAGCTTGTGCACAACTGTCTGTATATATGTCTCTCTGTCTGTCTGCTGGTAAAACTAAAATAAAACACAAAACTAAACAAAAAACAAACAGTTTTAAACCCAAACTGATCATGTTTAGGTATAAGCAGATGTGTCTAAGAAAAACTCCAAAAGGTTCTAATATGCAGCACGTGGTATAAGTACAATGATGTAAAACCAGTGTGTTATTCTTTATGTCTATCAATGCTAAAAGTCAAGTGTACATCTGATCCTTACAATTCTTTGGTATAGACTAATATTTTGCTTCCCCATTTTTCTCTCCTGTGCTCTCGTAAACTCTTTAGGATCAAGGGACCAGAGTTGTTTTGGAATGAGTGTGCAAATGTGACTGCAAACCTAGATTTTCCTAACCCAGGATTAATATTTTGCTTTATAGGATTCAGGTCGACATGGGTGCTAGCTGCGTGGACTGTGGTAGTCCGTGGCTACAGGAATCTGCCTCCACATTTTGCTTCCAAACTGCATGGTTTCACTACTAGTGGATTCATTATTCTCTCTGTCTTGCACGGAAAACTGCTTAGGGAATCTAGGGGTCCTGTGAAGATTTTGACAGACCCAAAGTGCTCCTAACCTGGCTGTGCCCCCCCACCCCAGGATTAAAATTGGGCTTATAGCAGGCCTATCATGACAGAGTTACAACAGAGACTTACTCCAAGGTTAAAAGCATCAGAGTTGTGTTTGGTGGTGACATGGTTGCATTGGGGTAGCATTGGTGTCTTCCCCCTCTATGTCTCAGAAACTGTCCTGACTGCTACAGAGAGCAGACTTGGTTGGCTTTTGGTCTGTGTAGATTTTATGACTAGGAAGATGGTTAATGGCCTAAGCCTTCTAAAATATTTTTAAAGTTGTCACCCTGCTTAAACCAGTAGGTCACCAGTCTACAAAAGCTAGAGTAACCAACCAAGGAATACTGGGAGATTTCAAATGTCTTTAACCAGTCTTTTTAAAAATTTAGAGACAACTCAACAGGAGGTGTCACAATCTATCCAGGGGACTCTGAGAGATGCCACTACAGCCTTTCCCAAATCCAACCCATCTCTCCTGCCTGCCTCCATCACACATGACTAATAAAGCCAACGGATTTAAAATAAAAGACAGGGACACTTCAATCCACTAAAGGTGAGACTTTTCCATTGTCCTGACCCTTTGCGCTCTTGATTGTTATCCATTTGTGTTCTCTTCCACCTGCATGTAAGGTTAAATGATATAATTTGATTTAATTCACATAAATCTCATTCCATCTAGTATTCTCTAAGTGTTAAAGAAAAACTCTGGCAAGAATTTGTTGGTAAATTCTCAACAAATTACAGGTAAGCTCTACTCCTATTGTTCTCCCTGTTGTTAAAAATAAAAAGGGCTTTTATGGCTAAGACTCTAATTTTATTTTGAGTACTCCTCATGCCGGGGAGGCTAGCAAACATTGTATTTCCCATTCGCTATGCTGCTTTGCCACTATAGGACTTCCTAAAAATATTAAAACTGATAATGGTCTGGGATATGTCGGATGAGGTTTTCAAACTTTTTGTAAATCTTACCAGGTTGTTCACAGTACAGGAATTCCCTATAATCCTCAAGTTCAAGAAATTGTTGAGCAGGCCAACAGTTTGTTAAAACACCAAATTTCTAAATTCAAAGGCGGGGGTGGGGGGGAATAATACTCTTTCTCTCCAGTTAATATTCTTTCTCAGGTTTTATTTGTACTAAAATTTTTAAATTTGGACTGTAATGGACTTTCTGCAGTACAGTGGTTCTGGGAAAAGAAAGAGCAAAAAGCTTTTGCCCAAGTTATGTGAAAAGATCCTTTAACAGGTGCTTGTCACGGACCCGATCCAATACTGACATGGGGTTGAGGACATGTCTGTGTTTTTTCACAGGATGAAAATGATGCCCACTGGTACCTGAGCTTAGATGTTGGGAGCCAAACCAGCAGCTAATCTCATTCCGACCTCTGGCTGTGTTGTCAAGGACATGCAAGGACATGGCTTAATGGAAAAGAAGAAATGTTTTACTATGTCTGCAAGAGTCCATTCTTATGTTAACCAACCACATCCTGTCTTAGCTACCATCAGATATTGCTCTGGAGTCCATTCTTGTGTTAACCAACCTCATCCTTTCTTAGCTAGGTCAGGTATTGCTAACTCCAAGCCTTTTATTGTTCTGGAATTTTAAGCCTATGCTATTTCCTGGTTTTAAAACTGCTATAAGCTGGAAGTTAAGAATAAATATGGCTGCAGTCTTGAGTTACGATCTTGAGCTGCAGACCTCCCGGACCCCATCTTTGTCTCTTGTCTTTTTTCTCTTGTCTTGTATTTTTCCTTTTCTTTAATCCTCGCCTGCCTCATTCAGGATTTCCTTTCATTACTGGCTGTCTCTGGCAGAGTGGTGCCCAAACAGGGACATGAACACCTGGGATGAAAGCAGAGGACCCAGCTCAGGTAAGGATGTCTGAACACTTGGGAAGGAGAGTGGGAGAGAGACAGTATTGTCGGGAGTAAGAAATTATGGGACAAGGAAACAGCCGCACGCTATACGTGCAGGACCTCAAAGGGATGCTTCATGCCTGGGGAGTGAAAGTTGACCAAAGTCAGTTAGAATGTTTCTTTCACTTTATTGACGAAGCATGCCCCCAGTTCCCGGAGGAAGGAACCATTAACTTAGAAACTTGGCAGAAAATTGGAAAAAGAATTCAGGAACATTATGAAGCAAATAGCCCTGAGAAAACCCTAGTGGACGCTATTACTCTCCGGAATCTGGTCCAAGATTGTTTTGATCCTAGACTTGAACGGATTAGATTCAATCAGTCAATCAGAGAAACTGAAGAGGGACCTGATGAGCATTGCCCAGCTCCGGGAGCTTATGCAGCTGCCCGGGAGGAGCTGAGAAAATAAAATCTGAACTCACTGGGCTTGATATTAAGGAAAATTCAGGAGGCTCAGACATTGAGGAAATATTATGCAATGAGCTGACTAAAGATAGATTGACCCATGTTGAGAATATGTTGGAATCAATTATAACCCTATTGTCACTGCTTCTTCCAAAACAACAAACTCCTTTAAAGGCAGAGACTTGTGATCCCCCGCCACAATCCTGGTAGACTTTGATCCTTTCCCAGCACCCCTTCTGCCTGTTGTTGTCTCACAGCCAGTACCATCTCAGCCTGTGCTGTTAAAGGCGCCTGGCCCCCCTAATGGTGAACTCCTTTTGGGACAAGTTCTAATCTCACCCCTAAGCATAGCACCCTGCAACTCTCCTTGGCACAGTATGCTCAAAGAGGGGAGGACATTGCTGGTATTCATTTATTCCCTGTAAGACAGGATTAAGACGGCCAAAGACTTCATAAGCCTTTGCCATTTAAACAAATAAGAGATCTAAAGAATACTAGTGCTCAATACTGCCCTACAGCGCCATTTACTCAAGTCATTCTTGAAATCTTGGCTAATGAAGCTTTATGCCCTAACAATGGGAAACAGTTGGCTAGGGCTTGTCTTTGTGGAGGAGATTACTTATTGTGGAAATCTGAATTTGTGGAACAGTGTCAGGCCACAGCAGAGGCCAACAAGACAAATAATGTAGCTGCTTCATTTGCAGAGCTCGCTGGGGACCCAGACCCAAATAGATTACACTCTGGACATTTATGGTCAAATCAGTGCTGCTGCTAAACGTGCCTGGAACAGACTCCCTAACTCTAGTAAGACTGAAGACCTTTCCAAAATTAGACAGGGACCAGATGAAGCTTATCAAGATTTTGTCTCTCGATTATTAGAAGCAACAGGCTGTCTGATCCAAGATGAAGATGCTGGCAAGGTTCTTCTACAAAAATTGGCATATGAAAAAGCTAATGCAGCTTGCCAAGTGGCCATCAGGCCTTTTAAGAAAAAGGGAGGAATAACTGACTATATTCAGCTTTGTGCAGACATTTGTCCATCCTATATGCAGGGCTTCATGCTGGCTGTAGCACTCCAAGGGTGGACTGTAACTGAGTTCTTACGCAACCCCGTACAGGGGGAAAGGGATGGGGACATCTAATTACTGCTGGTTCTCCCGAGCTATGCCTAGAATTTGTCCCTGTTGTAAAAAGGGGAAGCATTCGGCTAAGAATTGCAGATCTACCTTGAATTACTTTGGCCGTCTGATATCAAGAAACTGGCAGAGGGGCCAGCCCCTGGCCCCACAAAAAAATTTCGGGGCTGCTCCTACCTTCCCCCACCTCAAGCCTATCACCCAAGAACCTGCACCAACAATCACTTTGCAATCTCCTTCGAGCAACACCAGGGAGTGTAGAACTGGACCTCTGTTCTCCACTTGCACAGTACTGACTCCGGAAATGGGAGTCCAGACCTTCTGTACAGGAGTCATTGGCCCCCTTCCGAGGGAATCTGTTGGCTTACTGTTAGGCCGCAGCAATTCTGCACTGAGGAGCCTACATATTATTCCAGGAGTGATAGATCAGGACTATACTTGAGAAATAAAAATCATGGCTTCAGCGCCTGCTAGTGTTATCTCTATCCCTGCAGGACAAACAATTGCTCAGCTCACCCTTGTTCCTTTAATTTCAGTCAGTGCCTCAGCCACTACAAACCCTAGGGGAGAAAGGAGTTTTGGGTCTTCAGACATTTTTTCGGTTCAAAACATAAAACGGGAATAGCCCGAGCTTACAATTTATATACAAGAAAAGCCCTTCCGAGGCCTATTAGATACAGGATCAGATGTGTCTGTGATAGCCAAGAGATATTGGCCTTCTCACTGGCCCCTTACTACATCTCTCACATCCTTATGGGGGATTGGCCATGCCACAGATCCCCAACAAAGCAGTGCCATCCTTAACTGGAGAAATGGTGAGGGCCATTCTGGGACTTTCCAACCTTATGTATTGGATCATTTGCCCATAAATCTGTGGGGGAGGGATATTATGGAAAAGATGGGAGTTTATTTGTTTAGTCCTAGTGACGCAATTACTCGTCAACTCTTACGTCAAGGGCCACTGCCTTCAGGAGGATTGGGAATTCATCAACAAGGAATTCGAGAACCCATTCAACCCCAGTCCTGACCTCATAGACAAGGGCTGCTCATCCTGCCCCTCACGCAGTTCCTATCACATGGTTATCAGAGACCCCGGTGTGGGTGGATCAGTGGCCCCTATCAATGGAAAGATTATTGTTGCCCAAGAGCTGGTGCAGGAACAGATGGACTTGGACCACATTGCTCCTTCTACTTCCCCATGGAGGTATTTTTGTTATTAAAAAGAAATCTGGTAAATGGAGACTTCTTCAGGATCTCTGATGAGTAAATGCTACAGTGGAACTTATGGGGGCATTACAACCAGGTTTGCCTCTCCTATGGTAATTCCTCAAAACACATAAAAAATAATAATTGACTTGAAAGATTGTTTTTATACCATACCCCTTGCTCCTCAAGATAGCAAATGCTTTGCATTTAGAGTCCCTTCAACTAATTTTAAAGAACCCATGAAAAGATACCATTGGCTAGTGTTGCCCCAAGGCATGGCAAATAGCCCCACCTTATGCCAAAGCTTTGTAGCGCGGGCTCTCTCTTCTACTCAAAAAAATTTTCCTTCTGTGTATATTATTCATTACATGGATGATATTTTATTAGCTCATGTAAACCCTGCAGTAGTATGCCAAGCTTTTGGACAATTAAACCAAGATCTCACCTCTTTTGCGTTAATAATAGCTAGTGAAAAGGTGCAAGAGCATCCTCCGTATACTTATCTTGGTCATATTTTAGTTCCTTATTATTTTACTAGTCATAAATTACAGATTAAGGCTTCTCATTTGCGTACTTTGCATGATTTTCAAAAATTTCTGTGAGATATTAATTGGCTTTGCCCTTAAATTATCCACAGCTGAATTAAAACCCTTATTTGATCTATTAAAGGGGGACCATAAGCTATATTACCCAGACAAATGACAACTGAAGCAGGTAAAGCCTTAAGCATAGTAAATTCTACCATTTCTTCCCAACAGGTAAATTATATTGATTACTTACCCACTTGGGAAGCATATATTTTAACTACATCTCATTCTTCAACAGCGGTCCTCTCGCAGAAGGGATCCCTTCTATGGTTTCACTTGCCTGCTACTCCCTCAAAAGTGTTTACTCCCTATTATGAATTGATGGCCACCTTAGTCCATATGTGCGTGTGGAATCTTGTAAGTATCTTGGTCGAGATCCACAAGTTATTTATATCCCATATACTTTAAAAATAGCAAGAATGGCTTTATTTTCATTGTGATTCCTGGGCCACTGCTTGGGCCAATTTTATGGGCACAATTTCACATCATTATCCTTCCAACAAATTACTTCACTTTGCCTCTTCTTACACCTTTATATTTCCTCGGATTGTATCTCTATCACCTCTTTCTATGGCTGCCTTGGTGTTTGCAGACGGATCTTCTAACGGAACAGCCGCTCTTACTATTGATGGTGAAACTAAATCTTGGGACACTGGTCTCTCTTCTGCCCAGGAAGTTGAACTTCAACCAGTTTTACAGGCCCTTACACTTTTACCTACTAAAGCTTTTAATGTATATTCGGATAGGCATTATATTATTCGAGCTCCTCAGGTCATTGAAACTGTCCCTTTTCTTAGAACAGCTAATTCCACTATCCAAACTCTTTTTTTTTTGCCAGATACAACTTCTTCTTCGCTCTCCCAACTGTCCGTGCTTTTGTGGATGTATACATGCTCATACTAAGCTTCCTGGACCATTAAGTAATGGCAATGCTATTATGGGTGAGGCTACTCAAATTTTTCTCACTGAGATTGAGTTAGCAAAGCAATCACATGCTGCCCACCATCAAAACCGTTGCACCTTACATCAGCATTTTCATATCACACGTGAGGCAGCTCGTCAAATTCTAAAAAGTTGTCGCTACTATACTACCTTCCTACCTGCACCCTCCAATGACATTAAACCTCGAGGCTTAGTGACCACCAATGTTTGGCAAATGGATGTTACTCACATTCCCTCTTTTGGACGGCTCCATTTTGTCCATGTTAGCATAGACACCTACTCTAATTTTATTATGGATACTCCTCTCATTGGGGAAGCTAGCAAACATTGTATCTCCCGTGGTTTATGCTGCTTTGCTATTATGGGACTACCTAAACATATTAAAACTGATAATGGTCCGGGATATGTCGGACGAGCTTTTCAAACTTTTTGCAAATCTTACCAAATTGTTCACTCTACAGGAATTCCCTATAATCCTCAAGATCAAGGAATTGTTGAACGGGCCAACGGTTTGTTAAAACACAAAATTTCTAAATTAAAAGGGGGGAAATTATACCCCTTCTCTCCTGTTAATATTCTTTCTCATGCTTTATTCATACTAAATACAGTGGTATTGGGAAAAGTGAGAACAAAGAGCTTTTTTCACAAGTAAAGTGGAAAGATCCGTTAACAGGTGCTAGGCACGGGACTGATACAATATTGACATGAGTTCGAGGACATGTCTGTGTTTTTTCACAGGATGAAAATGATGCCCGCTGGCTGAGTATTGCTTTTGGATTGTGGAAACTCGTCAGAATGGTTAAATGATGACCCACTGGGCTTACATACCAGATCCACCAATTGTGCACCCTCTGACTTTTGAAGGAGCTGAGGTGTCCATCCATTTCAACAGATCAGCATGCGGTACAGCTCCAGATACTTTTGTCCAACACATTAAAATGGGAGATTTTTGCAGCTTCTGGCATTGGAACCCCTTTATATTTTACAACTGACCCCAACAGTTATATTCCAGGCTGCACTGTAATGAAATCCATAAATCTTAGACTTTGGATTCCTGAATGCAGTCAAGTGTATAATATATGAATGACTTCATTACCTACTGGGTTCCCTGTACATGCTAATTTTACATCGTCCTTCATGATACCTCGCTGCGTCAATTCTTCTCAAATTGTAGAATCCATGGGAGAACTGAACCCCATAAAGTGTAGACATGAACATCCTTTTATAACCAATATTTCAGGAACTAATTCTCAATTGATGGACTGGTTGGCAGCCAATCTCACCAACAAGTACAACCCAGGTCAGTGGTGGAAAAATGGACACCCTCAACGTCATGTCTGGATGTTAGTGGCTGCCCTAAATAACATCCCCTGGCCCACTTCTTCTTTTTAAAAAAATATATGAGTTGTGTAGTGCCTCCTTATGCCATTATGTATGGACCTTTTAATATTTCTATAGGAGCCATGTATTTCACTGTTACTGATATTAACCATTCTTCTACAAATTGCTTGTATAGTGGTCTTACTGATTCTATAATTGTTAATGAGCAGACTCCATTTGTCATGCTTCCTGTGAACATATCTGAAGCTTGGTATAAAAAAACAGGTATTCAAGTGTTAAAACATTTAAAAGAGCTCATGCACCCTCCACAATATATAGGACTATTAATAGCAGGCATTGTAGCCTTTATTTCCTTGGCTGCCTCTGCTGCAGCAGCTACTGTGGCTTTGACACAAAGTGTGCAGACAGCTCATTATGTTAGTCAGCTTGCTCATAATACTACACAAGCCCTGCACTTTCAAGGCAGGATTGATGATAAAGTAGAACAAAAATTAGAAGCATTGTATGAATCTGTGTTGTCTCTGGGAGAACAAGTTCTGCTTTACAAACTTTGCAACGAGTGCACTGCCCCCCGCTTGGTTTGACTTTATTTGTGTAACTCTCCATAAATATAATGGGTCAAGCTTTCCATGGGAACAAGTTGTAGCACCATAATAATTTGTCTTTAGATCTTTTTCAACTCCACAGGAAAATATCCAGACTGGAACAAGCTCCGCCTCCTGACTCTGAAGTGGCAAAAACTGCAGAAGAAATGTTTGAACAATTTCAACACTAAATCCCTTCCTTGACTAACGTTAAGGGACTACTAATGACATTGCTCGGCCCGGGGATACTTTTACTGATGGTTTTCCTTTGCTTTCCTTGCATTTTAAGTATATTGCAAAACTCTTTTATGAGTTTAGCAAGCAAGTTACATAAGATCAAACTCCAAGTAAATGAATTTCCCCCAATAGGAACTGCAACCAGAGATGGGTAAGTGGTGTTGCCGGTCTGACCAACCTGAGACAGGGCCTTCAGCTTTGCTCTAAAGAAGTTCCCGATGACGGGTAAGGCAGACAACGCGACCCACCCAACATAAGACAGGCGGGTTCGCTTCTTTAAATAAATATGGGGTAGATGTAGGGAACCAACAGCAAAGCTCATCCTGACCTCTGGCTATGTTGTTATCTCAAAAAATGTGCAAGGATATGGCTTATTTAAAAGACTACAGAAGAGTCTGGTTTATGTTAACTATTCAACCTTATTTTGTCTTTACTGCCACCTGTTATTGCCGACACAAGGCTTTCTTGTTTTCTTGAACTTTAGTAACCCTATGCTATTCACTGGTTCCTAAAGTGCATATAAGCTGGAAGTTAACAATAAACGGGGCTGCAGTCTTGAGCTTCAGTCTTGAGCTGCAGACTTCCTGAACCCCATATTTTTTCTTTTGTATTTCGTCTTGAGATTTTCTTTTTCTTTTATCCTCACCACCTCAATTAGGATTCCCTTTGGCTAACGGCAGGATAAGGCAGGAAAGTATCATATAGGTCACTATGAAGTGTCCAGCTGGAAAAAAAAAACAAAGACAGAACACAGTTCCTGAGATATACCACGTGACTAACTCTTCTATAAACTTTTGTGAAAATCACCCTAGCACAGCTGGACCCTGGTAGAGAGGATGTCCTTAAGCAAAAAGCCTCAAGTGAACAGAAAGCCATAAATTATTCCCTGGGCTCAGTCAGCCACACCACACCAGTCTATGAGACAGGAAACTCTCAGACACTTTCAATTGTATGAGGATTTTGCAAGAGAATGACCAGCGGACACAAGTAAGCTGTACCCTCTTGGCTCCACTGTTTAACCAGTAATATCTTCTCTAGTTTACCTCTATCCCCAAACATGAGAGTACAGGTAGCAGGAGGAAAAGAAAAGAAGCTAGGTAAAAAGAGGAGATGTTCCTATCTTGCTTGAACTTCAGCATGTTTTGGGTTTCAGATGATGGAAGCAACCACAAGGAAGGTTGGCAGTGTCTTGTGGACCCTAGTGGCGGGGTTAGTTTGCCTATCCTGATCTAGATCCAAGCTCTGCGATCCCTATCAAGTGACCTTTCTATGCTGATATTTGTGTTTATTGAGCCCCTCCCCAAATATATATAGACCAGTACTGACCAAGACATTTTTGGTCATAGGACTTGTACTCAGGGCCTGTACACTTTCCCTGAGCTCTTTTTGCTCAAAGCTAGTACTCTAACACTTTGAGCTACACCGCTACTTCCAATCATGGCTTCTTTTAGGGAAATTCAAATTCTAATCTTCAGCAGACCAGGGTACCTCTTCAGTCTCCACTATGCTCTATTATAATAGGGACATTCTCTTTCATGCAAGGGAACATATAATGTAGTACTGGATCTCAATTCCTTGTAGAACGAGACATCTTTTATGCTTGCCTATGACAAGCATCCTGCAAACCCTTAAGACCTGCTGTGTATTACAGATGATATGGCCTCCTCAAATGGCCAACTTCACTGGCCAACATGGGTCCAACATTAGAAGATCATTGCTTATTGCAAGTGAATCACCGGAATTCTGGTGACAATGTCCTTTCTATTCTGATAAGGTTCAAGCCATTTTATGTCAAGCTGATCTGAATGGGCCACGTCCAGAAGCTACAATTGACTCCTACCATGTAATAAATCATACACCTGCTCACAGTAGTGGTCACGTATCAGTGTGGAAGACACTAAAGACTATGGCCTCACTAGAAGCTATCTTCAGCAAAAACCTCAAGCCTGACCAAGTCTTCACTTTCCGTGTGGGAGATTGTCAGGTCTCAGAAACACCCAGAACTAAAGTCTCCTCAGTTTTTTTTTTTTTTTTTTTTTGGCCAGTCCTGGGCCTTGGACTCAGGGCCTGAGCACTGTCCCTGGCTTCTTCCCGCTCAAGGCTAGCACTCTGCCTCTTGAGCCACAGCGCCGCTTCTGGCCGTTTTCTGTATATGTGGTGCTGGGGAATCGAACCTAGGGCCTTGTGTATCCGAGGCAGGCACTCTTGCCACTAGGCTATATCCCCAGCCCCTTCCCTTTTTTTTTTTTTTTTTTTTTGGCCAGTCCTGGGCCTTGGACTCCGGGCCTGAGCACTTTCCCTGGCTTCTTCCCGCTCAAGGCTAGCACTCTGCCACTTGAGCCACAGCGCCGCTTCTGGCCGTTTTCTGTATATGTGGTGCTGGGGAATCGAACCTAGGGCCTCGTGTATCCGAGGCAGGCACTCTTGCCACTAGGCTATATCCCCAGCCCCGTCTCCTCAGTTTTTAACATCAGTTGTCCTCCATCCTTCAGTTGTTTCCATTTTGTTTTTCAAGATATCCTTCAGTCCCATTAAAATGTCAAGTTCCATGAGCTTCTTTGCCCAACAGTGGGAAAAGGATGGCCAATAAAGGCATTTTTGGTCCTACATACCCAGATTTGTGTTAAGGATGAGTCATGTTCTCTTTGGGTACATTGAAGCACAAGTAAATAAATATAGCAAGGAATACAACCTGACTGGTAGGCAAAGCTCTAATCATCTCATAGAAATCTCAAGAGGTACACAGCAGCATTAATATAAAAACATCATATCCACATGCAAAAAGGTTGTCCATCAAAATAGCACAGCAAACATTGGAAGCCCAGCACTCAAAGAAGTTTGGCTCAACAGCAATCACCAAGAGGGTAGCAAAAACTGAGCATGGAATATCAACTTTCTTGAGGGGCTGCTTTCGTTCATGTCACGTTGTAGAAGTTACAAGACATTGTCAATCCTTCTCTAGAAAGATGTGTTCTATCAGTTCAGTCCAGGAGTCTACGACCAATACAGCCAATCTCACATCTACACACAGCCAGTTGGTTACTTATTTCTATTATCACCAGCCATGGCAACCTGTTCTGGTGAGAGATGGGATGGAATTCTTCAGACTAGAATGTTCAGGGAACACTTAGAGGCATACAACTAGCTAAGAACATGTGCTCCATCCTTCTAACAATGAGGCACAGGTCTGAAGACATCTCTACCCAACGGAGACTCTTAGTAACATTTGAACTTCATGGCTCATTCTCATATCTGACATCCAAATAAATGCTTCCATAGGGGGATTCAGGCCACAGGTAACTTGCTGAGGTTGGAGATGGGGAAGAGTATCAGATCAGCTATTATAATAATTAAGACATTTTCAGCAAGGCATGACCACCAGAACCAGGATGAGCTATATGGTTAAGACCCCCACAAACATCTGACACAGTTCCTGGAAGCAAGTTGCCAGCTGTTCGATTCTCTGTCACAATGCAGAAGTAGTATCATGAATTTGTAAGAGTTAGACTTGTAAAGCTGGCTTGGCCAAATTTCTCATGTCACCTTGATTCAGACAAGAGCCATCAACAAGGTACAATGTCTCCTATCATCTCTCTAGAGGATCTAGATATGATCACAATGAGCCCACCCGAAGATGTGACCATCGTGGGCATTCAGATCCCAGTAGATGATTTTGTGCATGTCCCAGCCTAGAAATCACAACACCGAGTCACAAGTTCCACAAGAATTAGAAGTGAAGGGGAAAGAGAACAGGAAAATAAGTAACAGATCCAACTAGAGAAAGTATTCCAAGGGGATCTAAGTGTCTTCACTAGAGAAACTGACAGATGTGTCAGTTTCCATAGATGTGTCAGTGTTCCTAGAATATTCTATTCCAAGGGGGTCTAAGTGTCTTCAGTGGAGAAACTGACACATCCACTCTAGAATATTTTATGTTCCCACCTGCCTAAATTTATGAAGGAAAAGCATACAGTCTAGCACCGCATCCAGCACACCACAGGAGGGCTGTGGCTTGTGTTGCCACAGAACGGCTCCAGAAGAAGCTCACTCAGCATTTCTCACCAAAGGAGTTAACAAAGTTCACACAGCGCCATCCAGTTTGCTGAAGCTTATTCCTCTGGGGTTGAGAGACTAACAATCGCCCATTTTCCTTGAAATGCTATTCAACAGTTTATTCAGCTATAACAGACTGCTGTCTTCGAGACACTTCACATAATTGTGAGAGTTTAGTGTTCTGTGTTCTTCCAGGAATGTGTAAAATGCAGTGACCAAATGTCTTGTGAGCTATGTGTGACCACCATCCCCCTCATGCATTCCAGCTGGACTAGACCTAAGTGTTAGGACAAGACTCAGACCCCAGGAATGCAAGTTCTGCAATGTTGAACAAGTTCCTTTTCTCTGCAAACCTGTCCATTTTGTCCACAAATCAGCAGGACATCTTGGCTCAAGAGCTTCTTACGGGACATCACTCATGGCTTTCATAGTTACAGCAGTCAGAAAGTTAAGGAATACTACCTCAATGGCAATTTGCAAGTGAAACTATTTTATGGCTTTATAGAGAATAATTTCAAGATGCTGACATGGTTGCAAGACTGACAACGGAACACATTACAGAATACACACTTGATGGAGTCCTGAAAATACAAGAGTCAGGCTGCCACCAGAAACCAGAAATCTTCATTTGAACTGAGGTGAGTAGACCATGGAGGGCAGGTCAACCAACTGCATGGAATCAGGAAGCTGTTAGCTCTCCTAAAACTCAAACAGGATAGATTGCCACAGCCACGCCTTGGACTAAAGAGAATTAAGAAGTCTCTACATTCCTAAGTGTGAGTGAAGACAGAATTAAGAGTATGGATCACAAGAGACAACAAAGTAATGCCAATGCTCTGAGGAATCAGTGCTATGAAGCCACTGGAAGAAATATTTATTAGCCAAATATGGTCAGGATCACATTAATAGGTAGATTCTGGAACAGACCAATGAACAAAAGTTACAGTGCCAGGAATAGAAAAAACACAGCCATCTCCCATTACTTATTCAACAATCGTCTACATTCACAGCCTAATAAATCTGAGAACATTTGCAAAGGACTTGTGAAGGGTAATCTCCCTTTTCTTCTATAAAAGAACAGGATTTCTTGGTGTGCTGACATTGTCGTCCATTATGTCTATCGTGTAACTGTCAGTCTGACCTTGCTGCTTGCCCAAGTCAGTTCTACCCATAAACAATCTCCAATAATAACACTCCAGGTATGTCTTTGGAGGTGTCTACAACTACTATTCATACTTTAACCACTACACTGCATCCAGGTGTCGTGAAAATGTAATGACCGAGCATCATTCAACAGCGGCTGGTGCCCAAATTGAATTTCACTGACCAATTTGGAATGCAGTCACTGTATCTACAGAGGAAGAGAAGCCATGTAAGCAGAATCAGATGGCAATGTCTGTTGGAGAATAACTTCTCTCACCAGTGTAGGACTTAGCCGTGGCACACTTACTCTGATACCTTATTAGCACCTAATAGGCCCTTGGGGAGACATTCCCAGTAAAGAGTTCCTTTGTGTGTGTTGGCCAAAGGAAACAACTCTTTGTGACGAGAATCTCCCATTTCACTGTACCAAGCCTGCCTTGCTTGACCAGTTGCCATTAGTGAAAGTCTCTTCACTGTAAATAGGAAAGTCTCTTCACAGTAAATAGGGAAGTCTCTTCCCAGGTAATAGAAAAGTCTTGGTCAAAGTCTTGAGCAAATAGTAGCTAGGTGGTAAAGTTTTGCCTTGACTGGTTTATTCAACTGTCAACAATTTTTTATGTAGCTCATCCCTTAATAGTTAACACTCTTTGAAGTAGCAACCTTCTTTTTTTAAAGTTTTTATTATAAAAGTGATGTACAGAGAGGTTACAGTTTCATACGTTAGGCATTGGATACATTTCTTGTACTGTTTGTTACCTTGTCCCTCATACCCACCTGCCCCCTCCTCCTTTCCCCCCCTGAGGTGTTCAGTTCACTTACACCAAACAGTTTTGCAAGTATTGTTTTGTTGTTGTTTCTCTTATTTTACCTTTGTCTCTCAATTTTGGTATTCCCTTTCAATTTCCTAATTCTAATACCAGTATTCACGGTTTCCAATATACTCAGATAAGATTACAGAGATAGTGTAGATACAATCACAAGAAGGTGATACAAGAACATCATCAATAGTGGAAACTACAGATAGACATGGGATGTTGAAAGTAGTTACAACTGTGATATAACAATCATTTCCATAAAATGGAGTTCATTTCACTTTGCATCATCTTATGTGATCACAATGGTATAGCTATTGGGCTCTTGTGATCCTCTGCTATGATTTGCCTAAACCTGTGCTAATTATTCCTAATAAGGGAGACCATAGAGTCCATGTTTTTTTGGGTCTGGCTCACTTCACTTAGTATAATTTTTTCCACGTCCTTCCATTTCCTTACAAATGGGGCAATGTCATTCTTTCTGATAGAGGCATAAAATTCCATTGTGTATATGTACCACATTTTCCTGATCCATTCGTCTATGGAGGGGCATCTGGGTTGGTTCCAGATTCTCGCTATGACAAATTGCGCTGCAATGAACATTGTTGTGCTGGTGGCTTTACTGTGATTTTTGTTTGTGGCTTTTTGGATAAATACCCAAAAGTGGGGTTGCTGGGTCATAGGGGAGTTCTACATTTAGCCTTCTGAGGAATCTCCATACTGCTTGCCAGAGAGGCTGAACCAGTTTTACATTCCCACCAACAATGAAGTAGGGTTCCCTTTTGGCCACATCCCCTCCAACAACTGTTATTGTTAGTTTTCTTGATATATGATATTCTTACTGGGGTGAGATGGAATCTCAATGTTGTTTTGATTTGCATTTCTTTTATGGCCAGTGATGTAGAGCACTTTTTCATATGTCTCTTGGCCATTCTCATTTCCTCATCAGAGAAGTCTCTTTGTAGGTCTTTAGCCCACTTGATGAGCGGGCTATTAGTTCTTTGCGGTTTTGTTTTGGAGGAAGGTAATGTTTTTAGTTCTGCATATATTTTAGATATGAGGCCTTTGTCCGTTGAATGGCCGGTAAAGATCTTCTCCCAGTCTGTGGGCTTTCTGTTTATCTTGCAAGCTATGTCCTTTGCCATGCAGAAGCTCTGCAGTTTGATGCAGTCCCATTTGTCCAACCTTTCTTTGATTTGTAGCTTTTCTGGGTCTTTGTTAGGGAAGTTACGTCCTGTGCCAAGGAGCCCAAGTTTTCTCCTACTTCTTCCTTTAGTGTTTTCAGGGTGTCTGTTTTGATTTTGAGGTCTTTAATCCATTTGGAATTGATTTTGGTGCAGGGTGATATATAAGGATCTAGTTTTAGTTTGTTGCATGTGTTGAGCCAGTTTTTCCAGCACAATTTGTTAAAGAGGCGATCCTTCTTCCAAACTATTGTTTTAGCCCATTTATCAAAGATTTAGTAGGCGTAGTTCTGTGGGTTCATTCCGGGTCTTCCATTTTGTTCCATTGGTCTTCAGGCCTGTTCCGGTGCCAATAACAAACTGTTTTTTATTACTATAGCTTTATAATACAACTTGAAGTTGGGTATTGTAATTCCTCCAGCACTGTTCTTTCTGCTTAGGATTGTTTTTGGTATTCTAGGTCTTTTATTATTCCATATGAATTTCTGGATTGCTTCCTCTATTTCATCAAAGAATGGTGTTGGGATATTAATTGGTATTGCATTGAATTTGTAGATAGCCTTTGGCAATATTGCCATTTTAATCAAAATAATATAATATAATCATAATAATTAATATAATCATATTAATCCTCCCAATCCAGGAGCATGGGAGGTTTTTCCATTTCCTTAGTTCTGACTTAATTTTGTTTTTCAAGATTTTAAAGTTCTCCTCAAAGAGGTCTTTCACTTCTTTGGTTAAGGTTATTCATAGGTATTTTAAATTTTTGGATGCTATTGCAAAGGGGGTTGCTTTCCTAATATCAGCCTCAGTCTTCGGGTCATTAGCATAGAGAAAGGCCGTTGATTTTTGAGGGTTTATTTTATATCCTGAAACTTTGCCAAAGTTTTGAATCAGCTCTAGTAGTTTGGGGGTAGAGTCTATGGTATTCTTTAGGTATAGGATCATGTCATCTGCGAAGAGAGAGAGTTTAACTTCATCTTTACCTACTTGGATCCCCTTCAAATTTTCTTCTTGCCTGATTGCTCTGGCTAGGAATTCCAGTATTATGTTGAAGAGCAGGGGAGACAGTGGACATCCCTGCCTTGTTCCTGATTTTAAAGGGAAAGGCTTTAGTTTTTCACCATTTAGAGTTATGCTTGCTGTTGGTTTGTCATAAACTGCCTTGATTATATTCAGGAATGTTCCCGGTAATCCCAGTTTTTCCAGGGCTTTTAGCATAAATGGGTGCTGGATTTTATCAAACGCTTTTTCTGCGTCCAGAGATAAAACCATGAGGTTCTTTAACTTGCTCCGGTTGATGTGGTGGATTACATTAATTTACTTGCGTATATTAAACCAACTTTGCATCCCTGGGATGAATCCAGTTTTGATCGTGGTGTATGATTTTTTTGATGACCTGTTGAAGTCGATTGGCCAGAATTTTGTTGAGAATTTTTGCGTCTATGTTCATCAGGGAGATCGGTCTATAGTCCACTTTCCGTGATGAGTCCCTGCCTGGTTTTGGGATGAGGGTTATACTGGCTTCATAGAATGAGTCTGGAAGTGAAGGTTCTCTTTCAATTTCGTTGAAGAGTTTGAGAAATATTGGCGTGAGTACTGTTTTGAAGGTCTTGTAGAATTCTGCAGTGAATCCGTCTGGACCTGGGCTTTTCTGGGATGGGAGATCCTTTATTGCCATTTCTATTTCAATACTTGATATGGGTCTGTTTAGGAGGTTTAAATCTTCATGGTTCAGTTTGGGGATATGATTTTTTTCTAGGAAATCGTCCATTTCTTCCAAGTTCTCTAATTTGTTGGCATAAAGGTTTGCAAAATAGTCCCTTATTATTTTCTGAATTTCGGTTATTTCTGTGATGATGTTACCTGTTTTATGTCTTATCTTGTTTATTTGAGCGTGCCGCCTTTGTTTTTTAGTCAGGTTTGCAGGGGTCTGTCTATCTTGTGGATTTTTTCAAAGAACCAACTCTTTGTTTTGTTGATTCTTTCGATGGTTTTTTTCGTCTCTAATTGATTTATTTCTGATTTTATTTTAATTATTTTCTTCCATCTATTGATTTGGGGTGTGGCTTGTTGTTCTCTCTCAAGGAAATTAAGGTGCTTCCTTAAATTATTGAGTTGCTGTTTCTCCAGTTTGTTGATGTATGTACTCAGAGATATAAATTTTCCTCTGAGTACTGCCTTTGCTGTGTCCCAAAGGAGCTGGTACTTTGTGTCCTCAACTTGGTTGAAGTCCCTAGACATTTGAATTTCCGTTTTAATTTCTTCAATGACCCTCTGATGGTTCAGCAGTGTGTTGTTTAGTCTTCATGAATTGTAGCAATTTCTGTGGTGGCTGGTTGATTTGACCTCTAATTTTATTCCGTTGTGGTCTGAGAGAATGCAGGGAATGGTTTTGATACTTCTGAATTTGTACAGATTTTCTTTGTGCCCTAAGATGTGATCTATTTTGGAGAATGTTCCATGTGCTGCCGAAAAGAATTTGTCTTCTGTCCTTGCTGGGTGGAATATTCTGTAGATGTCAATTAAGTCTATTTGGTCTATGCAATTGTTTAGTTCTGTGGTTTCTTTGTTCAGTTTTGGCGTGTTGATCTGTCCAGAGGTGATAGTGGAGTGTTAAAGTCCCCAACTATCAATGTGTTTGGGTCTATGCGTGATTTTAGAGCCAGTAGTGTTTGTTTGATGAAGTTGGGTGCTCCTGCATTTGGTGTGTAGATATTTAGAATGGTTATTTATTCCTGTAGAAGAGATCCTTTTACTAGTATGTAGTAACCTTCCTTGTCTCTTCTTACCTTTTTTAATTTGAAGTCAATTTTGTCTGATACTAGGATTGCAACTCCAGCCTGCTTATGGGGGCCATTGCTTGATAGATTTGTTTCCAGACTTTCACTTTTAGAAGATGTTTACTTTTGCTGGATAGATGTGTCTCTTGGAGGCCGAGAAAGATGGATCTTGATTTTTGATCCAACTTATGAGCCTATGTCGTTT